>NC_141601.1:33666089-34023535 GCF_047967505.1 Dipteris shenzhenensis | reverse complement strand
AAGATAGTTTGAATATTATGTTATGGCATTGGATATGGTAAGGTAAAATCAGCCATAGAGGGTTTAGTACTACATTATTGTATATTATCAAGAGTTCTCATGGAAGCAAAAAGGTGGCAAGGCCTCTATGAATGTGGCAAAGAACCTTGGTGTTTTTAGATTCTTGTAACAAGAAAAATGCAAAGAAATTAGTAAGTTTGGGATACATAAACTTCATAAAGCTCCCAATATTTGACATAGGAAATATCTACATGTTTGCATTTGGCAAGAAATAATTATTATGTATTTGCATAAAATATTTTGTCAATTTGACTAATCCAGATATATGGTTTTCTGACATTTTAAAGCATATATGTCATTTACAAAAGTTTCCAATCTTTGATGAAGAATTTTTATAAACGGTGTATCTTTTGGCTTGCATGAGTTCTTTGCATATTTCAGGTTATTTTGCATACTTCTTTAGTTTTGGAACTTGGTGTGTATGGCACACATGATTTAACTTCTTTGATATTTGTCTCTCTTACTTTTGGTATACATACATTGCCTTGTGTCCTCTTTATTTCTCTTAGTCTTTTCACACTGTCACAAGGTTGACACTTGCATGTTTCCTATTGTTGCATTGTCCATGTGTGTAGACTCAAAGAACATGCTTAAAACATTCTATATCTCTCATGTTGCCTACGAAAGGACTCTAGAAGTAGTAATATATCTCTCATATAAGGACATTAAAAATTCCTCTAGGAAAAAAAATATAATCACAATATGGGATTTATAAATTTTGAGAAAATTTACAAAGGGGGCGTAAGGAAATGATAAAATTCGCTACTTAGGGATTTGGAAAAGAAGCCTTGAATGCATGTGATATAGACATATTACACGAAGTGACCCCCCTGATCTTCTTCTTCTTTTCTCTCTTCCTTCTTCCAATTCTTCTTCTCATCCTCTACTTCCTATTCCTCTTCTCCTCTTCTTATTCTCTTCTCCTCCTCTTTTCTCCTTCTTTTTCCCTTCTTCCTTTTCTTTCTTTCGCCCTTCTTCTTCTACTTATTCCTCTCTTATTCCTTTTGGTCCTACTTATTCCTCTCTTCTTATTTCTCTTCTTTTGGCTCCTTTCCTCTCTTTCGGCTCTCTTTATCTCTTCTTTCTTTTCTTATTCCTCTTCTCCTCTTCTTATTCTCTTCCCCTCCTTTTTTCTCCTTCTTTCTTTCCTCTTCCTTTTCTTTCTTCTCCCTTATTCTTCTACTTATTCCCTTCTTATTATCTTCTTCTTTATGTAGTCTCCTTTTGTCCTTCTTGTTCCTTTTCTTTCTTTCTCCCCTCTTCTTCTTCCTTCTTTCCCTCCTCTTCTTTTGGCTCTGTTTATGTCTTCTTTTCCTCTCTTTTTGCTCTCTCCCTGTCCTCCTTTCCTATCTTTTGGCTCTCTTTCTCTCCTCTCTCTCTCTTTTTTCCTCTAGTTCTCTCTTCTTATTCCTCTCTTCTTGTTTCTCTTCTTTTGGGTCTCTTCTTGTCCTCTTTTCCAAGTCTCTTCTTGCTCTCTTTTCCTTCTCTTGGCTCTCTTTGTCTCCTCTCTTTCTCTCTTTCTCTCTTCTTATTCCTCTCTTCTTATTTCTCTTCCTTCGGCCCTGTCCTCTCCTCTTTTTCTCTATCTCGGCCCTCTATCTCTATCTCTCTCCTCTCTTTCTCTCTTTCTCTCCTCTCTTTCTCTCTTTCTCATTCTCTTTCTCCTATTCCTCTTTTCCTCTGCTTTTGTTGTCTTTTTCCTCTCTTCTTCAATTTCTCTTCTCCTCTTCTTATTCTCCTTTTTTCTCCTTCTTTCTTCCTTTTTCCTTTTCTTTCTTTCTCCCTTCTTCTCCTACTTATTGCCTTCTTATTCTCATCTTCTTTCTTCTTTATCCTTCTTTTTTCCTTCTTCCTTTTCTTTCTTTCCCCCCTCTTATTTTGGCTCTCTTCCTCTCCTCTTTTCCTCTCTTTTGGCTCTCTTTCTCTCTTTCTCTCCACTCTTTCCCTCTTTTCCCTGTTCTTTCCTCTCTTTCTCTCCTCTTTTCCTCTTCTCCTCTCTTTTCCTCTTTCCCTCTTATTTATCTTCTTATCCCTTTTCTCCCCTCTTTCTTTATTTTTCTTTCTTTATCACTCTCCTTGTTTTACTCCTCTCTTGTTCTTCTTTCTCTCCTCTTTCTTTCTTCTTTTGCTTCTTGTTTCTCCTCCCCCTCCTTCTTTTCTACTCTTCTCCTTCTTCTTTCACTTTTCTCCTTTCATTCACTCTTTCTCACTCTCCTCTTCTTATTCGTGTTATCCTCTCTTCTTATTCCTCTTCGCCTCTTCTTATTCTCTTCTCCTCCGCTTATTCCTCTTCTTTCTTTCTTCCTCCCATTCTTTCTCTCTTTCTCTCATTCTTTTTAGCTTTCTTTCTCTCTTCTTATTTCTCTTTTCTTATTTATCTTCTTTCGGCTCTCTTCCTCTCCTCTTTTTCTGTTTTTTGTCTCTATTTTTCTCCTCTCTTTCTCCTCTTTCTTTTCTTCTTTTCCTCTCTTTCCCTCTTCTCCTTCTTCTTTCAATTTTTCTCCTTTCTTTCTTCCTTTCTCACTCTCCTTGTCTTATTCATGTTCTCCTCTCTTCTTATTCCTCTTATCATTTTCTTATTCGTCTTCTTTCTCTTGGTATTGCACTCTTGTTATTCCTCTTCTCCTCTTCCTTTTCTCTTCAGATCCTCCTCTTATAACTCATTTTTCTTTCTTCCTCTCATTCTTTCTCTATTTCTCTCAATTATTTCTTTATTTCTTTCTCTCTCCTTTTGTCTCTCTTCCTCTCTTTTGGCTTTCTTTCTTTCCTCTCTTGCTCTCTTTCTCCCTTATTTCTCTTATTCCTCTCTTCTTATTTTCATCTTTTTGGGTCTCCACCTTTCCACTTTTTTGTGTTTTCATCTTCTTCATCTTATTCCTCTCTTCTTATTTGTCTTCTTTTGGCTTTCTTCCTCTCCTCTCTCCTTTGGATCTCTTTCTCTCTTTCTCTCTTTCTCTCTTCTTATTCCTCTTAGTCCTCTCTTCTTATTTTCAGTTTTTTGCATTTTTGTCTTTCCATGTTTTTGCATCTCCATCTTTCTATTTTTCCACCTTTTCTCTCATTCCACCTATCCTCGCTTTCCATTCCTTGTTCCTCTCATTCCAATTTTTTGCCATTTCTCTCTTTCTTCAAGAAAGTATTTATTTATTCATTTTATTTTTCTACTACATGTAAGTTTTTTTTTTGCTTCTTTTTCGGTTTTGTATTTGCATTTCTTTTATTGTTTGTGTTTGTGTTTCTCCAATTTCATTAAATTAGCCATGTCATCAAGTCACATGTCTGGAGAGTACGCTCCCCAAGATCATGGGACTTCTCATTAAAGTAGAGATTATGGACTCTAATGTCCAGAGGACTTTGATTCCACTCGGCTGACTTCTCAATAAACTACCCGTCACTAGAGTCCTTTGCTAGGAGCCCATTACTTTGGGAGTCCTGAGTATTTTGCTACATCCATGAGTGATCTGGAGCTAGATAGATATTGGTCTCTTATCTCCTCTTGGAGGACCTCCACTCTTCCCTCTCTTGCACACCCTGGTGGTAGATCTAGGAGTTCACTATTGTAGCTTCTGAGGGATCATCACTCTTGCATCCACGTTATAGGTCCCAAAAGAGTAGGAAGGGTTTGGCTATTGTGGTGGCATGGGAGATGTAAACAAGTCTGCACACTCCTAGTGCTCTAGGTCTCCCCCTCTTCATGAGACACAATTCCAATCTGGTCCCTTGCCCACCCGTCTCTTAGGCTGTAACACCCCTTGCACCCCTCTCTCTATCTCCACTTCTCCCACTCCGTGCTCTAGCTCCACTACTCACTTCATTGCACATCCTTTAGACTGTGTTTTGCATGAGGGCCTCTACTATCTCACGAATTACCTTCATGAAGTTGTAGAGGATACCCAAGGGATTAAGGTCATGAAATACATGAGGAGGTTGATGAGCATGCACTTTGCCCAATGATATCATGATGTCTTGGTGCGATAAAAAAGAAAGCAATCATAAAATCCCTAAGGTGACAATCTCCCTCGGGGGGGTCACTATGTATAAACCCTCTATACCACGTGCGTTCAAGGCCTATTTCTAAATTCCCTTATCTGTAAATTTTTCATTAATAAAATGTACCCCTTTTCTATACAAATCTGTAAATTTTTCCCAAAACTATTTTAAAAAGTCCCTTATGTATATTTATTTCTGTAAATTTTAGAAATAAAAAATATCCTTCTGTTGAACTCACGTGATAGGGTTACATATGATGAGTGACCCCCCCGAGCAATCTCCCAACCCTTTTTTGTATGATTTTGAGCAAAATTACATGCTTATGTGCATGGGAGAGCTCCTAACATCTTGTATATATGAGTTGAGAGAATCTATTAGGTTGGGTAATAACAAGCGATGCGAAAGATTGGAAGAAAGCAAAGAAGGAGTTCAAGAACTAGATGCATTTATCGCTCAGCAGAGCATGGCAAGGAGATACTTGGAGACCCCATAGGTGCTTTGCACCTCAAGAATAGTGGCAAACTAGCCAATAAGGCATTGGTGGTAAGTATATATTTATATTCTACTACATCTAATATGTTCAGTCATTCAAATGTTTTTTCATTCATATCTAACTCTTTGAATTTGGATCCATAGGAATCTTTGATTGGTAGGTCTCCAAGCAATGATAAGTCTAGAATGGCATACAATATTAGAGCCAAGCCTTGGTTTAGGGAGATGGAGAAAGCAAGATAGAAAATTTATGGGCAGAAGGTGGGGGAGCATCATGTGAGTATACTCTAATCCTCATCATTGTCATTTGAGTATCACTATTTTCTTGCAATCGATGCTCTTATCTTTTTTCCTAACTTATTTTGTTCTTAGGGAGGCAACTTTGATCATCTAGAGATCCAGACTTGTATACTAGATCTTAGGCCTAGAGGAGAGTGAGTGAGTAGGCCTATGCAAAGAGCCCATACATGAGGAGGGCGAGTGAAATCTTATATCAGGGATTACAACTGTGCAAGTTTGGTGTCAGCGTTACCCTTAATGGAGGCATCTATATGTAGCAGTACTAATTGCACTAAATCATTTTACTTAAACTCCCTCTTCTATAAACTAGTTTGCTTGGCTTGGTCATCCTATGGTTGTGGCCAAAGCTTCCAATATACTTTATTGTTGATTCACATGGTCATGTCTTCTATCATGCGAGGCATTCCACCTTTTCCTCCACAAATCTTGAACTCTCAACTCTAACCAAGATTTGTAGCCTACATAATGGTTTTGAAGCTTATGATCTCTAAAATCAAATGCCAAATGCAGTTGTGTACTTCCATTGCAAAGGGGAAGGCTAAACCCAGTTGGGCAGACAAAGCTGATTGGACGTTTTTCAAGAAGTAGTATAGGGACCATCTCGAGAATTTCGAGAGTCAGAGGAGGGCTGCGAGAGACAGTTGGACTCCATAGGTACTTCGTACTGTGGTGCAGGTGGATGGTTGGTGTTCAAGGCATGGGTGGTAAATCTACTTCTTCTCATTTAATTTATTGTTCTATTTTGTTTTATTACATATTGCATACACTTTATCTAACTCTTGTAAATTGGGCCCATAGCAAGATACAATGGGTCACCTTCCCACAGACAAAGAGGCAAGCTGCACATTTTGCATAGGAGTGAAGCCGCTATTTATTGAGCAGGAGATGCTGGGAGTGATAGTTGATTGGGTTGAGGTGGCCGCTCGCACGGTATTGGTCTACTCCTACTTGTAATTGTTAGATATCAATGCTCCACTCTTGTGTAACTATGCGAGAACCAGCTAACTCTACTTGTAAGCCCCCCATATGAGGAGAAGGCATTTAAGTAGCTCGGTTATCTGGTAGGTCCTAGTTTGGACACCAAATGGGGGCCACGTGTGGCCTGATGGCTGGATGGCTTTAGATAGAGACATTGGCACACTGCCAACTAGGCTACATGCAAGTGTGGGAAGGCATCCCATGACTGACCGCACTGAGGGTAGATGGGGTATTTCTCGGGGCACAGCCCACTCTCGGGTTGCGGGGCCCCCGTCTGGAGCCCCAGATGATCCAAGATGGCTCTGGGCCGAACAGTGACCATAGGTTAGTTGCTGTATTTTACGCCACGGTTCTATCGTGTGGTCGGTGGCCTATTTTGAGATTGCCAGTCGGCCGTTTTGGGCGGATTGGGTTGGTCACCCAATTGGGTCTAACCGACTACGACTGGTGGCTATATAAGAGCAAGCCCATGAAGCCCATCATAATCACTGGCTACAGCAACCCTAATTCCTTAGCATCCAGCCTCCGTCCTCTACTCGTTCTAGCATGCCATCGAAGCATCATTCACAGGAGCACACGGCTGGGAGGCAGCGCCATCTATTGTATGAGTTTTACAGTAACCAAATTTTTGATTCTCCATACTATCTGCTTTTCTCTCTTGCATACGAGATCCTGTTATCTATTGAGAATAGACGTTGTATTGTGTTCTTACATGGTATCAGAGCTTGGGCTCTAGCAAGAAGATTTGGTAGGGTGTTTCTATTTGCGAGCAGATTGTGAGAGATGGCCCAACCCACAAGACTGCGAATCCCACCATTCGATGAAACCGGAAAGTTGGACGGCACTAACTATCCACTCTGGAAGTTCAAGATGAAGACCATCCTAATCGCATACGAGCTTTGGGATACTGCTACTAGGGTAGATGTGAAGCCGGTTGCAAGACTAGATCCAGCCAATGCAGGACAACAGATAGTACCAATTGCGGATGAGATTCTCGCGTGGACAAGAAGAAATGCAGATGCGCTGTGTTCTATTGTCTGTAGTGTAAGTGACTCTATCATGGCGTTAATTCAACATGTCATCACAACGGAGGAGGCATGGACGGTCTTGAAAAATCAGTACAAGACCACAAATCAGATGCGAATTTAGAATCTAGAGACTCAACTCGCGAATGAGAAACTGTTTGAGTCTGAAATGGCAGATAAGTTCATCACCAGGGTGAAGAATTTGCGAGATCAGATGACTGCGATTGGCATCACCATCACCAGCGAGAATCTAGCATGAAGGTGCATACAGATTCTCCCACCAAAGTACGATGGTCTTGTTACGGCACTGAATACGCAGAACAGAAATCCACCCCTCAACTTGGAGGATTTCAGTGCAATGCTTTTGGAGGAGGAGATGCGTCAAAAGACGAGGACTAGAGAAGATTTGGCTTTCTCGGCTGGATCAAACAAAGGTAAGGGTAAGGACTCTGGTAACTCATCTTCTTCTGATGATAAAAAGAGAAAGAAGAAGATCAAGTGCTTCTATTGCAACAAGGCAGGACACAAGCAGAATGAGTGCCAGAAGAAGATTGCAGATGAGAAGAATGGAGTAAAGAAAGAGTCTAGCAACAGTGTGCGCGGCAGTACCAGTAGAGCTGTTCGTAGCAATTGAGGAGATTTGCATAGAGGCAGTTCATGTACCTATGGATGAACCTTCGATTATTGACAGTGGTGCATCGTGCCACATGACCAGTATGGGGGTTAAAGGTCACTGTGCCTTCACCCCAGTTATGTACAATACTCAAACACATATATAAATGAATGAAAAAGAAGATTAGGGTGGTTCTGCACCCACCAAAACTTGTGTGGCTCTCTGTTTCTCTCTCTCCTTCTTCCATTCTTGCTTCCGTTGAGAGCACTCTCAACTGGTATCAAAGCTAGGTTGATCTAGCTGAGCATGCGTGAATGCTTGGAAGCCCAGCAGCTCTGTGGGAGGAAGGAGAAGCTCTGTGGGAAGCTTTGTGGGTGACTTTACTTGCATCCGAGTGTGCAGAGACCTTGGAGGAACCTTTGGAAAAGTCACTTTGGCTTTGCGAAGTGGTTTTGAGAGCCTATTAAGAGCTTTCAAAGAAAAAAGTCGTTTTTGAGCTTTTTCCTGTTCCGTTCGATGACAGAGACTCCGTATTGACTTGTAGAGGCAACTATTGCTTGCTTTTGGTGTCCACATTACTTCAGGAGCTTGGAAACACCTTCATTCTTGAATCTGGGATCATTTCACTAGATTTCTGACTCACTGTGTCAGTTCCTACGTTTTTTGCCCGGGTGTTGGAACTCAAGTTTGGAGCAACCATTTGCAGATCTGTTAGTTCCGGTGGACTCAGGAGGTCCTAAAACTTCTATGTTGCTCATCATTCGCACTCCGGTGGAGTTTACAAACAGCTCTGTTTCCAAAAACGTTTTTCAGTCCGTGTTTTGGACCCAGTGATTGAGACCACGGTTTCCAAAACCGTATGTCCCAATGCGTTCCGGACGCCCAAAAACCCCTACCTATCAGTTCTTGCGCAATTCGGTGGAGGATTTTCAAAGTCATAGATCTCTGTGTATTCGATTTCGTCTCTCTGTTATGCATTTTTCATTCTAAGGTTTTGAAACCTTAGATTTATGCCACATGGCAGTGGATAAGTATTGACTCCCATTTCTCACTCATCGGTTGGGATTTTGGAGTTCTGGCAGAAGAGAGATATTTGCAGATTTTCTTGCTGAGTCCGATTATGCAATGGTGCCCATGTTTTGAAGCATCTCAGGTTCTATTTTCAGTAGCGCTCATTACCATGGGACTATGATTTCTTGAGCATACCTTATGCAGATCACTCTGGTTGCAGTGAGCAGTGTGCACTCATTCGTGGTATGCATTGGGTTGCAATGGATGATTTATAGGCCATTTGGCTACATTGCGGTCCTTGTTGCATGCGCTGATAGGCCCAAATTGCCTTGTGGGATGCTATTTTTTATGGACGCTTTGCACATGGATGCTATTTTATGCTGAGGGACAGCTTTGAAACATTGCAGGTGATGCACTGATAGTGCTATGCTCTCTTGGATGAGACATTATTGATGCATATGCCAGTGGACAGTGTTTATGCTTGAGTCATTTGGCACTTATTGGCATTTTCTTTTGGGCCAGATTTGCTCATATGGATGCATAGTATATGCACATGAGTCAGATGCATCTTTTGATGCTTTGAGCTTTGAGTTTTGGTGATATTTCACTCTATTGTGGCATACACATTTGGGTGCACCTGGTATTTGGTGTGATTCTCTCTTGCAGGGACTAGCATTTGGGATTTTGTTTCATTTGCATCATGGCATCCTCTTCCATGTCTGAAAAGGAGTTTTTCAACATTAAAAAGTTTGATGGGACAAACTTTTCTTTGTGGAAAGAACAAATAAGGGATGTGCTTATTCAAAAGAAGCAGATTAAACCCTTGGCAGGGATTGAAGCTAAGCCTGCAAATATGTATGAGGATGATTGGAATGAGTTGGATGCATTAGCAAAGTCTACTATTAGACTTCATCTTGCAGAGTCAGTTTATTTCACAGTAGTAAATGAGCAGACTACGGAAGATTTGTGGAAGAAATTGTGTGCCACTTATGAGAAGGAAACTGCCTCTAATAAAGTTTACCTCATGAAGAGGTTGTTTGAGCTGTAGATGAAGGAAGGGGTCTCCATTGCTTCTCACTTGAATGAATTCAATATTATTTTCAGCCAACTTCAGGCTCAGAAAATGAATTTTGATGCGGAGACTAAGGCAATATTTCTCTTATGTTCATTGCCATCCTCATGGGATACCTTCCGTACAGTTGTCAGTAACTTTGCACCTGGTGGAGTACTGAAATTTGATGATGTTGTGGGTAGCTTGTTGGCCGAGGAGATTAGACGGAAGTCTATGGATGGCAACAAGCAGGATGCAGCCTTAAATGTGCAAAGGGGCAGATCACAGTTCAGGGGGAAGTCCCAAGAAAGAGGGAAGTCTCGTAGCAAATCCAGGGCACGGAACATTGAGTGTTACCATTGTGGCAAGAAGGGCCATATGAAAAAGGATTGCTACAAGCTAAAAAGAGAGCAAAAGGATAAGAAAAAGAATGCAAATTGGGGTGCAAATCAAAAGGAAGAGAGTCCAAGGGAGGATAAAGGAAAAGTGAAGATCAAGGAGATCAATGCAGTCACACATGATAGTGACAATGACGTTCTCTTCATGTCTAGTTTATCTGCAGAGTTGCTTACCACTTCAAATGATGCATATTCCCAGGATTGGATTTTGGATTCTGGTGCTTCATTCCATGTTACTCCCCATAGGGAATGGTTCTCCACTTATGATAGTGGAAAGACAGGTTGTGTGCATCTTGGAAATGACTATGCATGTGACATAGTGGGAGTAGGTGACATAAAGTTTTCTTTTGCAAATGGGTTTGCATTTGTTTTGAAACATGTGAGACATGTGCCTAAGCTGACCAAGAGTCTTATTTCAGTGGGTCAGCTAGATGATGCTGGTTTTCACACCACTTTTGGCTTTCAGAGTTGGAAAATTCAGAAGGGATCTATGCTTTTGGCTAGGGGTGCCAATTGTGGGACTTTGTATCCCTTACATGTATCAGGGGTATTTGATCATGTTGTTGCAATAACCGAGCAGCCAAGCACTTCTTTGTGGCATTGTAGGTTGGGGCACATGAGCCAGAATGGAATGAAACTCTTATGCCGTTTGGGTTATGTACCGCACTTGAGTTTCTCTAATTTTGAATTTTGTGAGCACTGCCTCTATGGAAAGCAGACTAAATCAGCCCATAAAAGAAGGGGAAAGAAAGAGTTTGAAATGCTTGATTTGGTGCATTCAGACGTATGTGGTCCCATGCCTACACAGTCATTAGGCGGGGCTGAATACTATGTGACATTCATTGATGATGCAACTAGGAAAGTGTGGGCTTATGCTATAGCTCAGAAGAGTGATATGTTCCAGGTATTTCAGAAATGGCTGGCCTTGGTTGAGAATTAGTCAGGTAGAACGCTTAAATGCCTACGGACTGACAATGGTGGAGAGTATCTCTCTCATGACTTTCAGCATTTCTGTGATACACATGGGATTAAGAGGGAGCTCACATCCCCTCGTACTCCAGAGCAAAATCCAGTTGCAGAAAAGATGAACCGTACCATTCAAGAAAGGTTGCAATGCATGCTTTCCAATGCAAGTCTTTCTGGTGGTTTTTGGGCTGAGGCAATGAAGACTACAGTGCATGTGATCAATAGATCACCTAGCAAGAGTTTGGATGGTGGTATTCCTGAAGAGGCATGGAGTGGCAAGAAGCCGTCTTACTCTCATTTGCGTATATTTGGGTGTGAGGCATATGCACATGTGCCAAAAGAGCTTCGAAAGAAGCTAGATCCTAAGTCTAGGAAATGCATCTTTCTGGGTTATGGTGAAAGTGGAGAGATGGGCTATCGTCTCTGGGATCCAGAAGCAAAGAAGATCATACGCAGCCATGATGTGGTCTTCAATGAGAAGAAGATGCATAAGGCACCCATGAGGGATGTGGAAATGAGGAGAATCACTTTCCAGGATGTGAATCCACCTGCCTATGTTGATAGACAGCAAGCTGTCCATGCACCAAATGTGCAAGAAATGGTACTACCAAGTACTCCCACAAATATACAATCAAGGGTAGATGATGGATCATCTATTGGTGGAAATGATGAGCCAAATGTGGCTGATATGCAGGTGGGACAGCAAGCTGAAATGCCCTTGAGAAGATCATCTAGAGTGTCTAGACCGCCTGATAGGTTTGTTCCAGGGGTAGACTATGTGATGCTTACTGATTGCGGGGAGCCTTCTTGCTACAGAGAGGCTATGATGCGTGAGGATAAACGCAAGTGGGAGTATGCTATGCAATCAGAGATGAGTTCACTTATGAAGAATAAGACTTGGGACTTGGTTTCTTTGCCACATGGAAAGAAAGCATTGCCATGTAAATGGGTCTACAAAATGAAGGTCACAGGTGATAATGTGCCTAGGTACAAGGCCCGATTGGTTGCTAAAGGGTTCAAGCAAGAGAAGGGTGTGGAATTTGATGAGATATTCTCTCCGGTTGTGAAGATGACCACACTTAGATGCATGCTTGGACTAGTGGCATCAGAGGATATGGAGCTTATGCAGATGGATGTCAAGACAGCTTTCTTGCATGGGGATTTGCCTGAGGAAATTTACATGGTGCAGCTGGAAGGCTTTGAAGAAAAGGGCAAAGAGCATTTAGTTTGCAAGCTAAAGAAGAGTCTCTATGGTCTTAAGCAAGCGCCTAGAGAATGGTATCAGAAGTTTGATGCTTTCATTCGGTCCCAGGGTTTTAGAAGGAGTGAAATTGATCACTACCTCTACACTAAAAGGGCTAAGGATAATAGCCTGATAATCTTGGCACTATATGTGGATGATATGCTATTGGCTAGCAAGAATACTTATGAGCTAGATGCATTAAAGGCCAAGTTGCATGAGGCCTTTGATATGAAGGATTTGGGACTTGCAGGTCATATTCTTGGTATGCGCATCACGCGTGATCGGAGTAGGAAACTCCTTTGGCTTTCACAAAAAAAGTATGTCACAAAAGTATTGTAGCGTTTCAATATGGAGGGGGGGAAGGCAATGAGTACTCCATTGCCTCCATATGTGAAACTGAGTCATACAGATAGTCCCAAATCAGATGAGGAAAGGGCCATGATTGCCAAGGTTCCTTATGCATCAGCAGTTGGGAGTCTTATGTATGCTATGATAGCTACTAGACCAGACATTGCATTTGCAGTGGGAGTTGTTAGCCGGTATATGGCTAATCCAGGAAAGAGGCATTGGGAGGCAGTTAAGTGCATCATGAGGTACATGAAGGGTACCAAGGAGATGTGCATTTGCTTTGGTAAAGGAGACATGCGTGTACTTGGGTACACAGATTCAGACTATGCAGGGCATGTGGATAGTAGGAGATCCACTTCTGGTTATGTGTTCACCTTTGCAGGTGGTGCAGTGTCGTGGATGTCTCGCGCACAGAAGTGCGTTGCTTTGTCTACCACAGAGGCTGAGTATGTTGCAGCCACAGAGGGTTGCAAGGAGGCTATATGGCTTGATCGGATAGTGGGAGATTTGGGGATTCATACAGGTGTACCGACATTGCATAGTGATTCCATGAGTGCTATTCAGTAAGCACGGAATCCGGTCTTTCATGCAAAGACCAAACACATTGAGGTCAGGTACCATTTCATCAGGGAGGTACTTGAGGACAAGCGCATAGAGCTTGTCAAGGTTCATACAGATAACCCTGCAGATATGCTGACGAAGAGTCCACCTAGTCAGCGGTTTGAGTATTGTCGTGTATTGATGGGCATTGGATAGTATGCCCACTGGTTGTTCTCCCTTAAAGGCACATTGTCCTTTAAGTGGGAGGTTATGGGGGTTAAAGGTCACTGTGCCTTCACCCCAGTTATGTACAATACTCAAACACATATATAAATGAATGAAAAAGAAGATTAGGGTGGTTCTGCACCCACCAAAACTTGTGTGGCTCTCTGTCTCTCTCTCTCCTTCTTGTGTGGCTCTCTGTTTCTCTCTCTCCTTCTTCCATTCTTGCTTCCGTTGAGAGCACTCTCAACCAGTTGGAAGGATTAGTATACCTCTGTACATCTGATAGAGAATGACATCCTGTTAGCAGTCGCCAATGATGCAAAATGTCTAGCAAAAGGAAAAGGTACGATTGCTCTCAAGTCAGATGGAGTTGTAAAATAGTTGTTCGATGTTCTTTATGTGCCAAATATCAAGAGGAACTTGTTGTCCATTTTTGCGATCATGTATCGAGACCTCAAAGTTCACTTCGATAAGAATGGCACACAGATTTTGGATCTTCAAGGGAAGGTCATTGGTAAAGGTACATGGTGCAACAACATCTACAAACTCTTAGCTTTCAGTGCTCGAGCTGATGTGAGCAACACTAAGCTGTGGCATGAGAGGTTTGGTCATCTAAACCTTAGTTCTTTAAAGGAGATGCATAAAAGTGGAATGATTGTAGACCTACCAGAAATTACAGATCTGCCCGATGTATGTGAAGCTTGCATGATGGGCAAACAGCATCAGCAGCCCTTTCCTAAAGAGGCCAATAGGGCAAAGGCTCCTCTAGAGCTCGTTCACACGGACCTCTGCGGAAAGATGGAGATGGAAGCTTTGGGTGGTTCCTACTACTGCATGATGCTAATCGATGACTACAGTAGAAGGACATGGATATACTTCCTGAAGACTAAAGATGAGGCTTTTAGTAAGTTCAAAGAATGGCATGTAATGGTCGAGAAAGAAAGGGGGAGGAAGGTGAAGAAGTTGAGATCAGACAGAGGTGGTGAGTTCACATCAAGTGAATTCAAAAGTTACTGCAAAAGTCACGAGATCAAGAGGCAGAAACCCCTGCCACATACATCACAGCAAAATGGAGTAGCAGAGTGCAAGATGCACGTTATCTGTGAAATGGGTAGGAGTATGATGAAAGAGAGAGATTTGCCAAAGACTTTCTGGCATGAAGCATGTAGCACGGTAGTTTACATTTTGAATCGTAGCTATACAAAGGCTGTGAACAGGATGACTCCACTGTAGGCCTTTTCTAGTAAGAAACCTTCAGCTACACATTTCAAAGTTTTTGGATGTGATTGTTTTGTACATGTCCCTGATGCTAATAGGACCAAATGGGAACCGAAGAGCTAGAAGTGTATTTTCTTGGGCTATAGTGAAGAGGCGAAGGGTTACCGTGTCTATAATCCTGTTACCAAGAAGGTAATAGTAAGTCACGATGTGGTCTTCTCTGAACAGCCACATCAATTGGAGGAGGATGCTTCCTTCCCAGATAACCAGGACCAATATATCCATCCAGTACAACCACCAATAGCAGACCAAACTCCCCCAACGTTGTTTGGAAGGATTCAAGATGAAGAGGAAGAAGAGCCCGTAGAACCACAATGGCAATGGCCATTCTCAGAGTGGGTAAAGCAACTTTTGGACGGCAGAGAACCTCCAACCATTGAGGAGGAACCATCCGAACACCACCGGTCCTAGAGATTAGAGGAGCAAAGAAGGGCGCAGGAACACTTGGTCAACTACGCTTTGATGACAGAGGTGATCTGTGCTGAAGAACCCAAGTGTCTTGAAGAGGCACAGGGTGATGATAGGTGGATGGAGGCTATGCAGTCAGAGTATGGCTCCATAATGAAGAACAACACTTGGGACCTTGTGGATTGACCAGCAAAATGCAAGGTAATCGGCACCAAGTGGGTGTACAAGACCAAGTACAAGTCCGACGGCACGTTGGATAAGTACAAGGCTCGGCTCATGGCAAAAGGATTTGCACAGGTACATGGTTTTGACTATCAAGATACTTTTGCTCCCACAGCTCGACTAACCACAATTCGTAGTGTTTTGGCTTTAGCAACACAGGGAAGTTGGCCCGTGTTTTAGATGGATGTAAAATCTGCCTTTTTGAATGGAGATCTCAAGGAGGAGGTATACGTGAACAACCACTAGGTTTTGTGATCCCCGGTTCAGAAGGTAAAGTCTGTAAACTGAAGAAGGCACTTTACAGGCTAATGGAGGCTAATGAAACAAGACCCACGAGCACCCAGTGGATTGATGCCTACTTTTTGCAAAACGGGTTCAAGAGGAGCCCATTGCTAGGTATCAATGCTCCACTCTCTTGTAACTACGTGGGAACCAGCTAACTCTACTTGTAAGCCCCCCATATGAGGAGAAGGCATTTGAGTAGCTCGGTTATCTGGTAGGTCCTGGTTTGGACACTAGATGGGGGCCATGTGTGGCCTGATGGCTGGACGGCTTCAGATAGAGTTGGCACACCGCCAACTAGGCTACATGCAAGTGTGGGACGGCATCCCTTGACTGACCACAGTAAGGTAGATGGAGCATTTCTCGAGGTAGCCCACTCTTGGGTTGCGGGGCCCATTTGGAGCCTCAGATGATCCCGAATGGCTCTGGGCCACCGAACAAAATCCGTAGGTTAGTTGCTCTGTTTTGTGCACCGGTTCTATCGTATGGTCGGTGGCCTATTTCAGGACCGACCCCCAGCTGACCGGTTTGGGTAGACTGGGTCGGTCACCCAATTGAGCCTAACCAACTACGACTGGTGGCTATATAAGAGCAAGGCCGTAAAGCCCATTTCATCACTGGCTACAGCAACCCTGATTCCTTAGCATCCAGCCTCCGTCTTCTACTATTTCTAGCATGCCATCGAAGCTTCTTTCACAGGTGCGCATGGTTGGGAGGCAGTGCCATCTATTGTATCAGTTCTAGAGTAATCAAATTTTTCATTCTCCATACTATCTTGTTTTCTATGCAGTTATCATGTGACAATCATAGTTGCATGGCAATTGCAAAGAACCATGTGTTCCACGCTCGCACAAAATACATTGAGATTCAATATCACTTTGTACGCGAGCTCATCATGGATGGAGAGGTCGACTTGGTGTACTGTCCGACTATAGAGAATGCTACAGATATATTCACGAAGGCTCTTGGGAGAGACTTGCTGGAGAGGCATCTTCATCGACTTGTCATTGGGCCGAAAAAGTAAGTTCACTTGTGGGTGGACATTGAGGGGGTGTGTTAGATATCAATGCTCCACTCTCTGTAACTATGCGGGAACCAGCTAACTCTACTTGTAAGCCTCCCATATGAGGAGAAGGCATTTGAGTAGCTCGGTTATCCAGTAGGTCCTGGTTTGGATACCAAATGGGGGCCATGTGTGGCCTGATGGCTGGACGGCTTCAGATAGAGTTGGCACACTGCCAACTATGCTACATGCAAGTGCGGGAAGGCATCCCATGACTGACCACACTGAGGGTAGACAGAGCATTTCTCGGGGCACAGCCCACTCTTGGGTTGCGGGGCCCATTTGGAGCCCCATATGATCCCGGATGGCTCTGGGCCGAACGGTGTCCATAGGTCAGTTGCTCTATTTTGCGCCACGGTTCTATCGTGTGATCGGTGGCCTATTTTGGGACCGACCCCCAGTCGGCCGTTTTGGGTGGACTGGGTCGACGGTCACCCAATTGGGTCTAACCGACGATGACTGGTGGCTATATAAGAGCAAGCCCGTGAAGCCCATCATAATCATTAGCTATAGCAACCCTGATTTCTTAACATCTAGCCTCCATCCTCTATTGGTTCCAGCACGCCATCGAAGCTTCTCTCACAGGAGTGCACGGCTGGGAGGCAACGCCATCTATCGTATCAGTTTTATAGTAATCAAATTTTTGATTCTCCATACTATCTGCTTTTCTCTCTTGCATACGAGATCCTGTAATCTGTTGAGCACAGACGTATTGTTTTCTTACAGTAATCTCACTTTTTAAATTATTTTGTTCTTTAAGTTCTAATCTAATTTCCAATTAATATGGTTTCACTCTTTGGGTACAAGCTCGAACGTCCCATTAGCGGAGGTGAGCCATGATGAGGAGGGATTTGGCTTACACGGCTTCGACGAGGGCTAGGGATCAAGCATAGCTCACGACGGCTAGGGATCAGGCCAGTGCAACCACAATGATGTCGAGGACAAGGACGATGATTCGGATGAGCAGCAGTAGTAGTAGTATTAGAAGTAGTTTGTATATACTTCAGCATGTATATGCTTCTGTATGTCGGCTCGTTTGAGCGATTTTGTATCACCCTTTTTGAAAGGGTAATTTTGCAACAAACAATGTTGTATATCTTTGGCATGTATATGCTTCTGTCACTTGGCTTGTTTGAGCAATTTTATATCACCCCTTTCACAAGGGAAATTTTGTAACAAACAACATTCTTTTGTAATTACTTTAAAAAAAACATTAGTGGGGCAAAACAAGGCTTGTTGTGGCCATGTTTAGCCCCACTAATGTTTTTTTTAGTTTGTGTTAAGCATCGCTATATAGCGATGCTTACTAGTGTCGCTATATAGAGACGTTTACCAAAGTCGCTATAGAGTGACACTTATATAGCAATAGTTCTTTTTTGATGCTAATAGCGATGTAGATACCGACCTTTGTGCTTGTCAAAAAAAAACTTTTTAGTGTAAAAAAGGTCGGTATTTCCATCAGAAAATGGCATGTGCCTTGTAGTAGACATGTCCAAAGGTCTTCTTCCAAAGAGTATACAAAGTATCAGAATAAACCACAGCATAACCTCTTTGCATTTTTATTTCTCCAAAAGAATAAAATACTTCTTCTTTGTCAACCCTATTAGAAGTTGCATTTCAGATAGATGGGGTTGAGGTAAAGCATTTTCCTCTATGAAGTCTTTTAAAATTGTTGTTGCCACAACAATAGTTGAGGATTTCACTTTGGAGAATTCCTTTTTTTCCATGAAATTTGTTAAATTTTACTCCTTCCTTTGCTTTATTAACCAAATCCAAATATGTGCCATGTAACAATCTTATAAAAATGTTATATGCATTATTGCAAATCCTCTTCCCATTTATAAGTGACTTGATCTGTTATCCCAAACTTAGCCTTTTCACTCTGAGGGTTCACCTAAAAAATTTAATGTACCACGTGAACTCAAAAGGAGGGGTATTTTAATCAAACTTTTTGGAAAAATTTAATAGAATTACAATAATAGAAGGGGTTTTTTATTCAATTTTTGAAAAAACTTACTTGGTTCATAAGTAGAGGAGTGTTTTTATTGTGCAGAAATTTTAGTTGAGGTGTTTTTTTAATACCCTTTGAATGCACGTGATATAAGGGTTTCTTTGAAGTGCACCCCCCGAGCCTTTTCATGTCATTTAGAAGAAAGCAAGAGAATCTCTTATGTAGGTATTCATTTATTTTTCTTTCTCTCCTCTGCCATACCTATCCTCTAAATCCCTTGATGTCATGTAAGTTAATGGAGTTCATACATCTACGCTTATAACTTGATGTAAGTCCCAATGCATTGAGCATAATATCATCATTTATTACTCTTATTCTCTTTGGTTGCACTTGTGAATATGCATGGATTCTCTTTCTCATTATAATTTGTATATATATTCATATTTGCAAATGATATCATTTGTAAAATGTCTCCCACTTTGAAATCCAAAGATATTGGCAAAGTCTCATATTTGTCCCATGCGTATTTTAGGGCATAACATCTCCAAGTATTTCCACATATCCACATTTATGCTTTAGCTCAACATGTGCATTAAGAATCTTTGATACAATAACTTCCACCTTACTTCGCCAAGTCTTTCAAAGTGACGAATAGAATTTGGATCATTGTCATAGATTGTAGTAGATGCAACTACTTCTCTTTTGCAGCATAAGATTACCTCCATCCTAGTAATAATATTTGTAGCCATGTCCTTTTTTATCTTCCTTTGCAACAAGCAATTGTAGCAACAAATAGAAAGAACATTAGTCTCTGTTCAATAATCTAATTGTTAATTATAACTTTTTATTAAATAGATTAAATTGCATGGTGATATAAATTTATGAGGATATTATTTTCAAATATGGGTTTCCAATAAAGGTTTTAGGGTTTAGTGAATGATATTTATAATTTAAATTCAATGGTATAGGTTTTAGGGTAATACATGATGGTATAAAGAAAATCACAAGGAAAGAGGAAAATAGAAAGGAAATGGGGAGAGCAATGAACAGGAGTAGGAAGGGAAACCCTAGTTTTCAATATTAAAGGAAGTAGAGATGATTAGCCCCAATGCACCCTACATCACTCTCAAGAATATCGGTGCCAACCTCCCAAGCTCTCGTGTCAATTCTATCTTTCGATCTCGTTGCTTCGTTGGTGACCATATACATGTGTTGGAGGGAAAGATGAGAGTATAAAAGAAGTTTTTATGTTTAGAGATGGGTATGGGAGAGGGAAGATTTATATTAAGAGAGGGGTATGTGGTAGGTAACATGGCATGAATACTATGAAATGAATGGTCACACCTCCATCTTGCTCTCAAACCTATCAATGCTGGTACACAATCTTGCAGGCCAATCTCGACGAGAAGTCAAGACACTAGCCACAATGCACCCACCTCACTCTCGATCTTATCTACACTGGTGAATGTCTACATTGGCCTTGATGCACTAGCATCGCTGTTGACTCTATCAACGCCAGTCCCCTGAGCTATCCCAACCTAGCCCAAGAAGACCCATGGTCCCTACCACTACCCACCATATGTATGTGTTGGAGTGAAAGGAGAGAGTGTAGAAAGAGTGTTTATATGTAAATAAGGTTTAAAGAAAATAATTAGTTTATGTTTAGTTAAACTCTCATTATATATTTAGAAGACTCCTCCTTTATAATCAATTCTTAGTTAGAAGATCTAGAGGTTTTATTGGAGGTGAAAGAGGTGAAATCCAAGAAGAAGAAGAAGAATAAGATTGTGGAGCTTCCAAAATTGCAGTAAGAAAGTTTCCACCTTCTTACAGCTTTTACTTCCATCTTGTTTTACTTTCTCTAGACATGCAAGGAAGGACAGGGAACGAAATGAGGGAGGAGATGGAGCCTAAAGGAAAGAGGAAGGATGGACGAGGGGGGGAATAAAGTATATAGGAGTAGAAAGGAGAGAAGAAGGGGAGCATCAAAGCTCCCCCTTCCTCCCTGCTATCCTCCACTAACATTTTGGAAGAGCCTCTCCAAAAGCCACTTTAGAAGAGCCTCTTCACGTAAACTTTGCTTGATTACTCTCACGAGGCCTCACAAAATCCAGAGATACCCTCTCCAACCCTTATTTTCACTCATTCCTATGTTTGACAATTCATGTATGACCCATCCTACTACTTGGTGATTTAGCATCACATGAATACCAGGTACATATAAATAAGATTCTTAAATTTGATTCATCTTTTTGTGTGATATCATTTCCTTTTTTTCCATTGTTGGGCAGCCATACCAGTAATTTTAAGGACTCATCTTTCCACATACTTATATTAATATTTCAGGTTCAAAGGGCAGAGCTCAACAAATGGGTTTGAGCATGGCATTGAGGAGTAGACAGGATGCCCATCATGAACAGATGCCTCATGGGAGAAACCATGCCACATCAGGGTTATAGGTTAGAGGTGATAGGCATCCCTAGATGATTTATTGACCAATACTAGAGGCAACTGTAGATTTGAAGGATGAGCTCACCATGCATCCACTCAAGTAGAAAACCAAAAACAATGAAGACAAGATCTCTCTGCAGGGATGCATTTACAAGATTATGCCCACACTTAGTATGTCATATTAGAGATTTGTGAAAATTGTCCCTCACATGGGCTCAATTCGAGAGCATGATGATGTTCAATTTTTTGGTGTCACTTATTTTGGAGTCATATTTGGCTAAGCTTTATGCCAGGCCTCAACCTGACATTTTTTAGGAATACAATCAGCAATCTAGAAACAACACTCATCATACAAGACAAGAAAAGATTGATGAAAAGAATGAAGTGTAGGACAGGTCCTCGGGCCGGAAAGGAGGAGTCATGGGAGTGGCAGAGCTAGAGCGAGGGGTGTTACTGCAAGCGCTTATGGAGCAAGGAGAAGCAAATGGAGTGGGAGAGGGCAAGGGACCTAACTGGTACTAGGTCTCATGACCAAGTGGAGACCTGTAAGGATATGAATTTGTTGACTCATCTACATCTCTCAAGTCAGCACAGTAGCCTCGACCCTTCCTACTCTTCCTTCCCTTACGATGGGTATGCCCAGGTGATGACCTCTTAGTCGAAGGGGCTAGAGGGGATGGTTGTCGAGTATGAACAGACATCGATGTAGGAGAGGGAAGAGTTGAGGTCCTCTGGGATAGTGCTCAAAGAGAAGAATCTCACTGCCTCCGCATCACTCATCTGTGCGACAAACTCATCGGGACTCCTGACAAAGCCATGCGCTACTAGCAAAGGAGTTCCCCGAGAGGTAGTCACAGTGCTAGGTTCGAGAGGAGTCATTAGTATATATCACGGAGTTTCTTGCATCCATGGATCTCAATATGTCGCAGGATTGGCATAACAAGGATGATGATTGCATCATTGGTGAGGTTCCCCAAGGAAAAGGGATTGAAAGAAAGATGAGTGAAGAGAAAATGGAGAAATTCAATAAGTTTTGTATCCTCAATAGCAAGGAGACGCAAAAGTGGATTGAGAGATATGAAGCAGCCAAAGCAGAAGGAATAAATGCAAGGAGGAGATTCAGAGTAATGTACAGGCAATCACAACCATATCCATGGGATCTCACCCTTCTCCCCACTCACATGTCACTGTAAAGCTGAATCCAATGGAGAGACAATAAACGAGCACGAGCAAGAGTTATCATCTAGATGTATGATGCATGTAAGTTTCTTACCTCTTGACATAATTAAGTAAATATTTGTGGCAATATACACTATAAAATAGAACACATCGATTCAAAGAGAGTCACATATGATTGTGGAGTCATGGCTAGCTTCACACAAGATAGTCAAGCAAGTGCTTCAAATACCAATCGTCTCTCCTTGTAGTTGGATTATTTTGGGACCATACACGAAATCTATGAAATTGATTTCAGATGATTTAGTATTTTCATTCTTTAGAACAATTTACAATGGTCCCCATGCAATAGTGAGGAAAGACAGTAGTGGTTTCTTTGCAATAGACTCCACCAAACTTTGGACCGATGAAAGTGATACTTTTGTTCTTCCCGAGCATTGTGAGCAGGTGCATACTAATGATTTAATTAATCAAATCTTTCATTTTTAAAGATTCATTGGTACATGTACTCAAGCATTATTATATATATATAATTGATGGCATTTGGTACCCATCTTCAATATATGTGGTTTTTCATTTAGATCGTTCTGATCCAAGATGGTGGTACATGATCCAAGTTGTAGCATGAAGTAATCAGATTTTTGAAGATAGAGATATGGATATGGAGAAGCCACTACCAATGTCGGATCCAATTGATCCAGATGGATCTAGCGAAGAAGATGAAGATCACAATATGAGCCAAGAGGAAGATGCGCATAATGACATCATACAGGAGGAAGATGGAGATCACAATATTGAGGAAGAAGATGACGATCATCAAGAATCACCGAACTTTATTGAAGAAGATGATCAAGTCTTAGGTGAACGTACGATGCCATAGTACGATGATGATATAGGAAATCAACTCAGCATAGAGTTGGAGATAGACTTGTTTCGTGTGCTAGACTTGGCTCTGGATGAAGCTGTTGATGTAAATGCTCTTCTTTGATTTTTTTTCATCTCAAACTTAGACATGAATATATTTGCTTTAAACTTGATGTACATGCTCTTGTAATTTTATTATTTCAAAGGATCAAACATGTATAAAAGGAAAAAGAATTTGTCATTGAAAACTCTCTTTAAAGGTCGCGGTCTAGGGAAAAAAACTCTTTGTAAAATGTTGGTATAGGAAAGTGTCTCAGAGTCACCATATAATGACCTTCTATAAGTTTGGCAAGTGTCGCTATATAGCGACTTTATATAAACATTGCTATATAGCAACACTTGCCTAGAATCGCTATATAATGACACTTTTCTAAACCTGCTTTGCTTATCGATGATTAGCGCCCTGCCCACGCTAAATGTCGATGCTTAAGCATCGAAATAAGGCTCGTGTGTTGTAGTGGTCAAAATACCAAAGAGGCAAAAAAATTCAAAGTGCACTAATGTGACGATTTAAAGCGAGCGATTGAGAGTGCAATGTGTCCAAAAAAAAGGAAATCATACAAAATCAAGAAAAAATTTCATCATGGGATTGCTCAGAATTCTAGAAAAAAGGTACACATTTTGGAAGGATCAAGCTATTTCCCAATGCACATGAAAAAGACTATGGATAGGTTGAGCAAATAGATGACTATTTATTCCATTTGGTGGAGATGCTATCTAATTATGCTTCATTCTGTGGTTCCATATTCTCAGTCCATCTATACTTTTTATTTCTGTCCATATTCATGGATTAGCTCTCTACGTGCATTGTTTGAACTTGACATGCAATCCTCATTTGCTTTTGCCTTTTAATATTTACTTTATTAATAAATTGAATTAGTTTAAGTATTCATTTGTGGATTCTTATTGTGTGGGGTGATTTTTATATTATGTCATCATTTTTACATTATGTCATTTAAGAGTGCCAAAGAGCTGGATGATAAAACTCTCTCTCTCTCTCTCTCTCTCTCTCTCTCTCTCTCTCCCCACAAACACTCATTTTAGCTTGTCTTTAAACCCTGGCATCCAAAATTAGAAATTCAAGAATGTGCACATCAAAATGTGATTTGGAAGATTGGGAATGTTCCAACCATCCAAATTGTATTCTCTTAAATGATTCTTTAATTAGTCCTTTTAAAGGTCAAGTCTTCCTAGAAAAGTGATCAAAGGATATAAGAGACACAGAGAGAGAGAGAGAGAATACTAGAGACAGAGAGAGAGAATTTTGTGTGTGTGTGTGCGAGAGAGAAAGAGAGAGAGAGAGAGAGAGGGAGAGAGACTACTAAACATGGGCCTTATTCCATGGTTAAGCATCGACATTTAGCATGCGCGGTGTGCTAATTGTTAGTACATAAGGTTTGTTTAAAAAGGTGGGTATATAGGGACCTTTCTAAAGGGTGGGTATATAGTGACCTTTGTAAAAGGTGGGTATACAGGGACGTTTACCAAACTTATAAATGGTGGGTATATAGTGACCTTTACTAGACTTGTAAAAGGTCGTTATATAATGACTCTCAGACACTTTCCTATACCAATGTTTTACAGAGAGTGTTTTTCGACCTTTAAAGAGAGTTTTTCTTAATGACTAAAAAAATTTCTTTTCATACATGTTTGATCCTTTGAAATAATAGAAATACAAGAGCATGTACATCAAGTTTGAAGCTCATATATTCATGTCCAAGTTTGCGATGAAAAAAATCAATCAAGAGCATTTACATCAATGGCTTCACATCTTGAGCCAAGTCCAACACGCCAAAAAAGTCTATCTCCTACTCTATATTGAGTTGATCTCCTATATGATCATCGTACTTTGGCATCGTACGTTCTTCTAAGACTTGATCTTCTTTAATAAAGTCGGGTAATTCTTGATGGTCATCTTTTTCCTCAATATCGTGATGTATCATGATCTCCATCTTCCTCATGTACGATGTCATTATGTGCATCTTCCTCTTGGCTCATATTGTGATCTTCATCTTCTTCGCTAGATCCAGCTGGATTAATTGGATCCGGCATTGGTAGTGGCATCTCCATATCTATAGCTCTATCTTCAAAAATCTGTTTACTCCATGGTGCAACTTGGATCATGTACCACCATCTTGGATCATGTGCCACCATCAATTATATGAATTTATTCTTAAGTATATGTACCAATTGATCTTTAAAAATGAAAGTATTCGATTAATTAAATCATTGGTATGCACCTGCTCACAATGCTTAAGAAGAGCAAAATTATCACTTTCATCAATCCAAAGCTTGGTGGAGTCTATCACAAAGAAACCACTACTGTCTTTCCTCATTGTCGCATGGGGACCGTTGTAAATAGTTCTAAACCATTTTACATCAAGAATGAAAGTACTAAATCATCTGAAATCAATTTCATAGATTTCTCAAATGGTCCCACAATAATCCAACTACGAGGAGAGAAGATTGGTATCCGAAGCACTTGCTCGGCTATCTTGTGTGAAGTTAGCCACATGGCTGCACAATGAGGATTACCAAAAAGTGAGCAACAAAAAGCGAGCAAGCCAAAAAAAGCGAGCGATAAAAAACAATAAAAGATTTATAAATCCCCCATTTTAATAGCAGAAAATAATAACTTATTCAAAAGTGCATATGTTCCCTCAATGCTAGAAGGTTAAACATGCATATAACTTTAAAGCCATTAACACTAATTTCACATCATCCATGAGACAGTTTGTATGTTTAACTTCCAAGTCATTGTTTGTATCAAAGACAAACCCTACTGCAATCAAGTTCTCTCTTTCCACTAGAGTAATTGAGATCATCTTTCCAAGGACTCCTTGCATGGATTAGTATAGATTCCATGCATATGTAAATGCTTAGGTTTTTTAACTCTGTTCACTCTTGGAACAAAACCCATGTTTCTTTGTTACTGCAAAAATATCCTTCCCTAATGATTTATTCTTACCTCCCACTAATCTTACCAATGCAGCAAATTGGCCAAAATTCATTTTTTGGTGCATTATATTTTACCAGATGGTGCACAAAGACATGATAATCGTCTAAAGTATGCCTTACCATTTGATTTGATATGTAACATGACCCCATTTGGACTTGTAAATCAAAAGATACAGGGATGTGAATATGTCCTCTTTTGGGCCAAAACAGGGAGCGTGTTAACGTGCTCCCTATTTTGGCCCAAAAGAGGACATTTTTACATCCCTATATTTTGGCAAGATGTCAACATTTAATTGTTTTGGCCCAAAAGATGAGTTTTTAACATCCCTGCATCTTTTGACTATCAAATATAAATGGCATAATGTTACATATCAAATCAAATGACAAGGCATGATTTAGATGAACTTATCATGCCTTTTTGCACCATCTAAAAAACTTGTGTGCATCAGAATATAAATTTTGTGACATATAACCACCTTTTTGAATACTTATAAGGTAAAAATATTCAAGGACTCATGTTTCTTTCTACATTCTCTACAACAGAATAGAGTTTAATGAATCCTGTTGAGGCTGTGATGCTCTAAGAGTACATTGGGTCTCTACTTCTTGTGTAAATGGTGTACACTGAGTTTCTACTTTTGGTGCAATCTGTAACAATCCTAGTAGGGATGAGCTTGTTGAGAGTTCACCCTCAACATCATATGATCATGTTGGATAGCTGAAAGGAAAGCAAAGAGTGGACACAAACTCAGAATACTTGCATTACTTGCTTGTAGAATGAAGAAGAGTGAGGTCCTTAAGTAGGCACCTCATACATGCTCACTGACATCACTGATGACTTCAGAGCTCCACAATCATCTCCTCAATCTGCTCCTAGATTCTCTCAATCATCCTATGTGGCTCTTCCACCACCTAACTGTGCTTGTGGGAATGCCTCAGGCTATGTCAAGGATACATCTAGTCTCATAGTTTCTCATGCCATCTCATGGTGGTCAAGGATAAATCTATGGCTAGGTTCTCATGCTAGCAAGGGTTCCCTTGGGTGTAAGGTAAACAAAAAGGGATACAAAAAGACCTTCCAATGGTTATCTCCCCTGCATGTACATGCACACAATGTCTGCAGGAGGTACCATGGAGCAAAACATACACATGGCCTACATCATAAGGTGACCAAAGGTGTTTACAAAACACACAAAACACAATAGTTTATTTTCATTCATTTTGGAGGACTATCCAGGCTGAGTACCTTGACATAAAAAGAGAGATCTGGAGCATACATAGAGATGTTTTAAAATGCATAATCTTCATGGGATGCCTCATCTTGTGGAGGCAGAATATCCATGTTAAGGCAAGGTCTTACCACATGGGCAGTGTCTAGTGCCTTATAAGATGGTACTATGATAGAACAAGTGGATCTGAAAATCATATCCTTCAAGAGAACAATTATCTTGTCATCTCCATAGTTGTGTAGAGAAGCATATCTTAGGTATCTGACCTTCATCTTTTTCTTATACTTGGAGTCAAATAAAAGTGCCATGAGAGGGTAGATCTCTGGCTTTGTAGTTGCTTCCTTTTTGGCAACCATTGTTTTGGCAATCTTCAACAAGGAAGTCAGGTTGACATTTTCATCCTTTGTAGAGCATAACAAGACATTGCTTTATGTTTTGGCTTTTCACATATTTTGCATAAGCAAGCCATGAGAGGGTCTAACCCAGGTATTGGGCAGTGTCTTCTCTCTTACAGGGCTTAGAATAACAACTGAAATGCTTCAAAATATAAGCATTTAATGTAGCAAAGTCTTGTGACCAAATTTCAAACAATGATGCTTCTTCTTACATGCTTCATAGAAGTGGCTGAAATGAATACTTTCCAATCAAAACCAGGTCTAGCAATTCAAAACAAAACTGAAGCCACACTTGTAATGAAGTTATTGAAAGTTTCAAAAAACCAAGAATGCTAGAGTAGCATTTTATGTAGCATCATCTTCAAAAACTTGTCCAAAACTGTCAAAACTAAAAGGCTGAAATTGGAGGGCTTGTAGCTCACCCTTCAAAGCAAGGAAAAGAGGGCTTTTTGAAGCAAAAGAAAGCTCATATACCAGAGAGGGTCCAGCACAGAGGTTGGACGAAATGGTGCGCACTTTTGCCCGGGAGAGTTGCTACAGTCTGAAACTGAGTTTTGACGATTTCTCCCTCGTTACTAAACCAAATAACCTGTAAAATGGCTCAAAATCTTTGTCTAGAGATTGCCCATCTACTCCTAAGAGGGCTCAGGCAATGGCGGAGCAGGCAGGGAGTATTGAGCAACAGAAGAAATTCGTTTTTTGGAGAATGGCAGCCACCACAGACGTTTTTTCTTCAATTGCTTGCAGGTGGAAGTTTGCCCATACTAGAGGAGTTTCTAGCTTAGAGGGTTTGGGCAATGGTCATTTGTAGGTGGAGAACCAAGCTCTCAAAGATTTTGGGAAGAAAGAGGAAAATGGAGAAGAAGAAGATGAAGAAGAAGATGATGATGTGGCAGAAATGGGCTCAAGGGGGATCAAAGGGCTCTAATACCATGTTGGATAGCTGAAAGGAAAGCAAAGAGTGGACACAAACTCAGAATACTTGCATTACTTGCTTGTAGAATGAAGAAGAGTGAGGTCCTTAAGTAGGCACCTCATACATGCTCACTGACATCACTGATGACTTCAGAGCTCCACAATCATCTCCTCAATCTGCTCCTAGATTCTCTCAATCATCCTATGTGGCTCTTCCACCACCTAACTGTGCTTGTGGGCACCTAACTGTGCCTCTAGCACTCACACATAGAAACATAAGGTGTGCCTGAGGCATACACCTTGAGATATCCCAACAGATCACGTGTGCATAGCACTATCATGTGAGCATATGTGCATAGCACTAACCTTATAGAGTGCTATAAAGGAAAGGGTTAGATCCCCTAACCCTAACCCTAAAATGGTTTGTATATATTCTATTTTTTTAACTAAATCTAGTGTACAGTTAGTCATTTGTGGTGTGCTCTCTAGCTATGCCCTCTCTCCTCATCTCTACTCTTCTCCTCTCCCCTCTTCATATTTTGTCATGGTATCAGAGCTCATTGTCTTCCGCTAAGACATTGCGATCCTTGAGAGCGCGAGAGAGATTGTGAGATTGAGAGTTCTCTTGAGTGATCGTGAGTTTCTTCCGTTCACTTCCGTTGAGAGAATTTCTGTCGATTCATTTGATTGTGTGAGAGAGATTTCATTGAGATAGGAATCCATTGCTTGTGAGAGAGATTTTGAGAGGAAATCTATTGCTTGAGAGAGGGAGAGTTCTTGAGATTTAGTTTCAAAAGCTCTATTGTGAAAAGATTCATCTCTTGTCAGAGAGGTTCTCTTCCATCTCCAGATAGAGAGGCTCACGGTTAGCCAGCAGCTCTAAGGCTTCGACAGCCACCAAGGTCCAAGGCCTCAAGGCAAGGCGGCCTACTATGACCTCTATGAGCTTGAACGACCTCCAAGCAACAACAAGCACACGGGCCGCCTCCATTGATAGCTCATCCATACGGGGCGCCTCCATTGCCATTTGCTTCCAAAGCAAATGACCAGCTGTAGCTCAGCCTCAGAGCATGCTCCCTGGATGAGCCTCGCTAAGGCAGCTCCAACAATGGTGCTATCGAGTCTGTAACAACAGCTGTCATCGACTTCAAGCTGACAGACGCCCCGCTCCTTCAACGAGCCAGTGCCCAGCATGCAATACACCTCCGGCTCCTTCTCCATCAGCGACCTCAGCTGCGCCAACGCCAACTTTCCAACAACTATTGCTGTTGTCCACAGCAGCTACAGCATCTAGAGCTCAAGGCTCTAGTCACCATCGCCAAGCAAAAGCCCTTCTTCACAGTGAGCTCCTTCTTCTCCAACAGCGACGAATCTCCTACACTTGATGGGCTCCCACGGACTCCTCCAACAGGACGCTCCAACCCACAGGCAAACGAAAGAATGCTCACGGTTCATGATCTTGCTTCTTAGCTCTCCAACAAAAGAACTTCATTGACAACGGGATCCTCCAATGGATCTAGTCCTTACACTCCCTACATCCTTGCAACACCAGCCTAGTAGACCAACTACAGCTTTGCAACCAGCAGCTCCGCCCACCGACAACTCCTCTCATGGGTACACAGTGCCAGACACCCACGATTGCGCCATCGTCTCCAAGGTCCTTCTCTAGCACAGTCCCCGTCGCCTAGCACCTCCAAGCTCCTATCTTGTCGATAGCTCATGGGCTCATGGGCTCCTGCACTGTAGCTTTGGACTCTGCTCCATTGGTCTACAATAGCCACTAAGCTCCCCGCAATCAACGCGATGAACAAAGCGGCTCCAACACATGCTTCTCCACACAAAGCTTAGGCTTGCATAGTGCAAGCTATCGACCAGCAGCAGCCCGCGAATAGCGAGCAAGGACCTCACTGTGAATGAGCTCCAGCCGTGCTCTCCAACGAGCTCCAACGAAGAAGAAGACGGAATCTTTGAGATTCTAACAGAATCTCAAAAAATTTCGATCGTCGTCCTTACGACATGTGGCAGTTACCTTGGTCAACCTTATCCTCAGGGTCACCACACTACAGCCACGTGGCAGACCTTATCTGCCACATCACCATCGGGTGCCATGTCATCATCTTATCCTTACTTGCCACATCATCCAGCTGACACGTGGCAGTCGACTGCCACGTCAGTAGCCCACGTCAGCTGACATGTCATTGTAGCCATGTCATTAGCCATGTCAGCACAAACACATCATCACCGACTGCCACATCATCACGACTGTCACGTCATCATTGCCACGTCCTCGACTACCATGTCATCACCGATAGCCACATCAACATTGCCATGTCACCTTGTTGACATCATCAACAGTGCCACCTAAGCTGTCCAGCACTGACCCCTATTGGCACAGTCCCTTGCCAGGCACACTGTGCACACACTGCATGTGACCACTCCTGCCACCTCATCACTGCTTCACAGGCACACCTCTTGCTAGGCATAGTGCCACATCATCATTGCATGTGACTCACAGTGACACATCATCATTGAGCAGCACTTGCACTCCTTTTGCCCCTCCACCTAGATCAAGTCGTATCTCTTGATCTAGGAAGAATGTGAGGGTGCTCCAAAAAAGAAAGTCGCTCGGTTTTTTGTGCTCTACGCACTCGTCACATCACACACACATTTTGGTGCAAGTTACACTCACATTTGAGCCTCGCCAACAAAACCACTTCCTTCACGCATATTTGCCTCTACATCGACGCATCTTACCCAGCACTTAAAAAGAACAAAAGAAAAGGAATTATTTGATGTTCTTTCATCGATCGACGGTTGGTTTAGATCTAGATCAGAGTAGACTAGATCGCCATAGAGGGGACGCTTTGAATTTCTCCAAGTTGCCAATCTAAGCCATGCCCGAAATTCCCGACTAGTACCTACTCAGAGTTAGTCCATACGCTCACATCCAGTTTCACATCATTACATTACCTGAAACCTTACGTTCATTAGTTCGGTGAGCAGACTTCAGAGTTCAAAGGCATCGTGCACATCATTTCAGCCTTGTAAAGCCTCTTGGCTATTCCCGGCATCATTGCCACAAGCCTTGTAATACATATTAGATTTTATATACTGCAGTTCTATCTTCATCGATGGTTCAGAGATTTCACTTGGCATATTCAGTGTATTTGCAGTTGATTCATACAGAGATCTTCACGACACTTCTGAGTACATTTCTTACACCATGTCGACTAGCAACCTCAATTTGGAGGCATCTGCTAAGTTAGACAACTCCAATTACGGTACATGGAAATACTTAATGGAGACCATTCTTGTGCTTCAGGACAAATGGGAGTATGTCGATGGGTCTACACCTAGACCATTGGCCGATCTAGCCACCAGTAGCTCTACTCCATCTGTTGTCACAACACCAGCAACGGGATCTACATCTACACAAACAGTTTCCGCACCAGTAGTAGATCCTGCCATTGCCTGAGCTCAAGCATAATGGGATAAGAAAGACAAGTATGCCTATCACCTGATCAAGCAGAATGTGCAAGATGTCATGCTAGGACAACTCAACATAGTCAAGACATCAAAAGAAGCATGGGATATGTTCGCAGCTCTCTACGAGTCCAAGAACACATCCAGGATTATCACCGTGAGAAACCAGATCAACCAGAGTTTTCGCAACAGTAGTGAAACCGGTCATGCTTATGTACTCCGTATAAAAGACTACAACAATCAACTTTTGCAGCAGCAAGAGAGACTATGAACCCCATAGAAATGGTTCAAGTAATCCTGAATGGGACTAGGAGAGGGATACGAGAATCTAGTCCATAGTATTGCCATCCAACGGCAAATTCCAACACTGGAAGGACTTCAATCAGTTCTACTTGGTGAAGAACTCAGGACTCAGGCCATTCAAGCACGTAAAGGTCATTCTAATGATCAGGCATTCACAACTTCAGATAGAAGCAGAGGCAAAGGAAGAAGCAGAGGTAGATCATACCAGAAAAGTGGTCATCATCAACAAAATCAAAGTCAGCATTAGCATCAGCATCAGCAACATCAGAATCAGCAAAGAGGAAATCATTCCAATCGAGGAAGATTCCAAGAATGAGGGAATGCATCCACCAATGTGTCAAACATTCAGTGCAACTACTGTCACAAGTTTGGACACTATGAAAGAGATTGTTGCAAGAAGCAATACGACCCAGATAAGCATGCCATGTTAGCTCAAATGCAACAGATGCCACTATCTGCAAAATGGCACAAGAGATATGGTCATGTCAATTTCAAGTACTTGTTAGATCTAGATATCAGAATATGGCAATTGGGATTCCAAAGCTACAGTTTCTTGGAAAAGTTTACGAAGCATGCTGCTTCGGCAAACAAAAGTGAACCAACTTTGTCAGAAGTACCTCTTGTGCACGAGGTATTCTTGATTTGATTCATACAGATGTATGGAGTTATGCCCAGACCCGCAGCATCAATGGTTCACTTTACTCTTGACCTTCATCGACGACTACAGCAGATATTGTTGGGTCTATTTTCTGAAAGAGAAATCTGAAGTGTTTTCCAGATTTCAAGAATTCAAAGCTATGGTAGAAAACCAAACAGGCAGAAAGATCAAGGTCATGAGATCAGACAGAGGAGGTGAATACATGTCTTCAATGTGAAGAAAGTGGGAGAGAGGAAAGGAGTCTCACTTGCGGCTTTCTCATATACACAATGGGGGAATACACACAAAGGTGGAGGCTGAAAACAGTTTTCCTCTTCTTAGTTGTGAAAGCCAAAAGAACTCTAGTACAAAGAAAATAGAAGAACCCTATATGTGGGTCTCAAACCAAACTCAACTAACTAAGGTGGCATACTAACTGGGCCACAAACTAGAGTAGATAAGGATAGCTGTCATCCAGCTATTATTCGTGGGCGGTGTACCAACCGCGTCTGCAGGTAACAAGTCGGTGACATAAATGCACAATGGTCACCCTGGCATATCGCGAATGGAGCTCGATATCTCAACACTCCCCCTCGAGCTCAATCCCAATTCCTGCGCCACACCAAGCAGGTCTCTAAACTTGCGTAGCTTCTCTGCACCCAATGCTTTCGTCAATATGTCAGCTACCTGATCCTCTGTGCTGACATAAACTAGATCAATAAGACCTAGTAAAACATTCTCCCGCACATAGTGATAATGCACCTCAATGTGCTTTGTTCTAGCATGATAGACTGGGTTATTTGCCAAGTGTATACTGCTCATGTTGTCACAATAAATGACAACTGGCCCATCTGTAGACTGATGCATATCATAGAGTAGCTTATGCAACCAAGCTACCTCACATGCAACCATTGCTGCACCCCTGTACTCAGCCTCTGTGCTCGACAAGGCAGCTGTAGGCTGTTTCTTGCTACTCCAAGTGACTGCAGCACTCCCAAAAGAGAACACATATCCACTGGTTGATCGTCTATCAGAAATACTACCAGCCCAATCAGCATCAATGTATCCATGCAACTGTATCTGAACCCCAGCCTCATAAAATAGTCCATACTGCAATGTGGACTTCACATACCTGAGTATGCATCTAGCCGCATCCAAATGCGGTTTCCTTGGAGCCTGCAAAAACTGACTTACCAATCCAACAGCATAGCTTAAATATGGCCTGGTAATAGTCATATAAATCAAACTTCCTACTATGCGTCTGTACATAGTAGGGTCTTCCAGAAGCTCACCTGCATCCTTGCTCAGCTTCACATTCTGCTCCAAAGGAACTGAAATAGGCTTACAGCCTGTCATCCCATATTTGGACAGCATGTCCAATCCATACTGCCTCTGCAATCCCACTTGGTAATCTAATCACCTCAATGCCCAAGAAATAACGCAGCTCTCCCAAATCCTTCATCTTAAACTTCTGCTTCAATAGCATTTTCACATGAAGAATATCTTCATCACTATCACCTGTGATGATCAAATTATCAACATAGATGACAAGTAGCATAATACCTTTCTCTGTTTTTCTCACATAGAGTGAGAAATCTGCCTTGGAAATCTGAAAGCCAATAGTGACAAGATACTGTCCTATCTTGTCAGACCATGCTCTAGGTGCTTGCTTCAAGCCATACAAGGCTTTCTTCAACCTGCAAACAAACTCAGGATGAATAGCATGAACATAACCTGCTGGCTGCTCCATAAAGACCTCTTCTTGCAAATCACCATGCAAGAAGGCATTCTTTACATCCATCTAGTGTAAAGACCATCCCTTTGAGGCAGCCATAGCAATGACTGCTCTTACAGTTGCCATCCTTGCAACCGAACTGAATGTTTCTTCATAATCAGTGCCGTATGTTTGTGCATACCCCTTGACAACTAATCTTGCCTTGTATCTGTTCATAGAACCATCTGCATTGTGCTTGATCTTATAAACCCACTTACAGCCAATTGCATTCTTGTTTTTAGGCAAAGGCACCAATTCCCATGTAGCATTGGCTTCCAAGCCATCCATTTCTTCATCCATGGCTTTCTCCCATTTTTCATTTCCCATGGCTTGCTCAAAAGAAGTGGGTTCTAGTTCCTGTATCACTTTGACCATATAGGCATAGTGAATGGCTGTAAATCCATCATATTTCAGCCTATCCACAGGATACCTAACCCTGGTGGACTTGCACAAAATAGGCTCACTTCCAGGTGCTCTCAAAACATCCCTGGTCTTCCTTACTCCAGGTGTAACAACAGAAGGAATACCCAATTCATCATCAATGCTCTGTTCTGAGCCACTGGATTCACCATCCACATTAGAGTGACCTGCATTCACATCAAACATGGGCTGATCTACCTTCTCTTTTCCTTTTCGTGATACCTGCGTACCACTATCTGCATTGCTTTGAGGAGATTCTCCTGATCTCAATCTGCCTGTCCATGGCGAAGTATGTGAACCACTGCTAGAGGACACTGTAGGTCCACTGATATTTTGTGATTGCTGCTGTGAATTCTGTGCAGCATTACCATTTTGTGCATCTACATCAATCATCACATTTACTAGTTTATACCAGCTGCTCATCTCATCAAAAACAACATCTCTGCTCACTGTAAACTTACAAGTAGAAGGGTTATAGCATCTATACCCTTTCTGCTGCAGAGAATAACCAATAAAGATGCACTTCTCAGCTTTTGGATCCAACTTGGACCTCAACTCATCTGGCACATGAACATAGGCAATGCAACCAAAAATTTTCAAATGAGAAATGTATGGTTTCCTACCAGTATACATCTCCTCTCGCATCATGCCATGTATTGCTGCAGTGGGAGTCCTGTTCATTATGTAAACTGCTATAGTAACTGCTTCAGCCCAATAATAATCTGGTAGATCTTTCTCATTTAGCATGGCCCTAGATACCTCTCCAATATGCCTGTTTTTCCTTTCTGCAATTCCATTTTGCTGTGGGGTATGACTGCATGAATATTGCTGCTTTATGCCATGCTCCTGTAAGAACCTTGCAAACTCATTTGAGAGGTACTCTCCCCCTCCATCTGACCTTAGGAATTTTATTTGCAGGCCTGTTTCTTTTTCAACCATAGATTTAAAAGCTTATAAGTGCCCAAACACTTCACTTTTATTTTTCATAAAATACACCCAAAGTTTTTTGCTGAAGTCATCAATAAATGTGACAAAATAGTGACAGCCTCCAATAGATGCAACTTTAGTAGTCCACACATCAGAGTGGATTAGTTCCAATGGCTTTTTACTCTCTTGAACATGCCTAGGAAATGGTTTCCTTGCCTGTTTTCCAAATTGACAGGCTTCACAAACCTTATGAATTTCTGCAACCTTGAATTTATGCAATCCTGCAACAATATTTTGGGCTTGCATTGATTTAAGTCGCTGTATATTAATATGACCAATGCGTTTATGCCAGATATCAATATCTGCAACTACACCAGTCCCATGTGCAAACATTGCTGCACTCAATTCAGGCATGTCCGCATCCAACGTAAATATTCTGCCCTTCTTCTTTCCTTTTGCTATCAAGCGACCATTATTTTTCATATCCTCAACAAAGCATCCATGAGGATTGAATCTAACCTGCAAGCCCTGCTCAACCATTTGACCAACAGAAACCAGGTTCTTGGTGATGTTCGGGACATGAAATACATCAGACAGGTATTTCTTTTTTCCATCCTACATAGACAAAGGAATTTTACCAATCTGCACAATAGGATGTGCAGTATCATCACCAGTCTCCACAAATCCTGGTTTTTCCATTTTCCTTGCATCCTGCATCCATTCTGCATGACCTGTCATGTGGTTTGACGCACCTGAGTCAACATACCACACATCGTTTCGTTCTTCTACATTTGTCACAGAATTGGTCATGTGCTGCACCATAAATAGATGCTCATTTCTGTCATCACCCTGTCTACTAGAAGATGCATAATTGCCTTGCTGCAATTTTCCATTCATAATGTCATTTTGCTTTTTGTAGCAGTCTTTAGCCATATGTCCCATTTTTCCACAATAGTAGCATTCAACATTGCTGTTTGCATTTTGGCCTCTCTGCCATCCACCACGGCCTCTTTGGCTCCCCCTGCCTCTAGAGTTACCACATCCTCCTGCATAGGACTGGTTTTCTTGAGATTGCTGCATATTCTGATTTCTACCACGGCCAGCAGATCCAGCCAGCAGATCGGCCTCCTCTACTTTTGCCTCTACCTCTTCCAGCATTTGAGTAGAAGACAGTTTCTTTTGAAGTTCTGCTTGAAGAAGATGCACCCCCATTTCTCTGCTCTTCAGAAATTAGAAGAGCAAACAACTCTTCAAAATTAGGAAATTTTTCACGGATGGCAATGGATGTCCGGAACTGTGCATAATCCTTTCCTAGACCATTGAAGACCACAGAAACTAGATCATCATCTTCCACTGGCGACCCAATGAAAGCAAGTGCATCTGCAATTTTCTTCACCTTCATGTGGTAGTCATTTATGCTCAAATTTTCTCTCTGCACATTGTGCAACTCTTGTTTGAGCTGCATTTTCTTGGCTTGCATATTTGTGCTGTACATTTTTGCCAAAGTATCCCATGCCTCCTTTGGCGTACTTGCATCCTGAATATGCACAATCATAGAGTCCGAAATACTGATAGACAGCCAATACATAACTTTTCTAGCTCTCTCATGCCATCCTTTAAATGCCTGCATTTCCTGTTGATTGGGAACATTAGGAAGAACTGGTTCCTCTTCATTTCCTGTAATGAACTCCCAATAGCCTTTTCCCATAAGGAAATTCGTCATTCTAAACTTCCATGCCTGGAAGTTGTTCTTGTTAAGCTTTTCAGTGACAATCTGCGAAAAAAAATCAGATGCCATTACAGAACACTGCAAAATATTCTGTCACTGCAAAAAACATAGCTTTTGCCTCACATGGGGCAGATCTGCAAAACTGACGAAAGTGGTATTTGACCATACAGTCACTTTCTAATGACGATTTTTCATCAACAGGCAACAAGCATGATTCTGCAACTCCCAATATCTCTGCACACAGGCATACGATTCAATTTCTGTAGCAACTTTTCACCGACTAGCCGAGCAGTGGTCGCACAGCAAAAACAGGGCCTTTTTTCGAGTGCCTGCGAAGAACTTCCGCCTTAAAAACGGGCCCCGAAATGGCCTCGAATCAGAAAAATAAAGTCACCAAGGGCTTTGCCCATTCCCGTAGCATATACTGTGCTCTCGCCACACCGCGAAGGGTGTCTCAATCTGAGACAGTGCACTCTTGCACTTCTGGCTGTGCTACCTGCAGAGATTTGCTCCCAAACTCGAAATAGGAAAGCAACACTGGTCCTCTTACCAGGACACCACGAACTTGGTTTGCTTTCTTGAGCTCCTTACCACGAACAAGGCTCTGATACCATGTGAAGAAAGTGGGAGAGAGGAAAGGAGTCTCACTTGCGGCTTTCTCACATACACAATGGGGGAATACACACAAAGGTGGAGGCTGAAAACAGTTTTCCTCTTCTTAGTTGTGAAAGCCAAAAGAACTCTAGTACAAAGAAAATAGAAGAACTCTATATGTGGGTCTCAAACCAAACTCAACTAACTAAGGTGGCATACTAACTGGGCCACAAACTAGAGTAGATAAGGATAGTTGTCATCCAACTATTATTCGTGGGCAGTGTACCAACCGCGTCTGCAGGTAACAAGTCGGTGACATAAATGCACAACGGGCACCCTGGCATATCGCGAGTGGAGCTCGATATCTCAACATTCAACATTCATGAACTTTTGCAAAAATCACGGCATACGAAGACAATTCACATGTGCAGATACTCCTCAGTAGAATGCAATAGCTAAAAGGAAGAATGGGACTTTAGCAGACAGTGCTAGAGCAATGCTTAGTGAAAAGCATCTTCCGAATCAGTATTGGGCAGAAGCAATAGCTACAGCTAACTACTTGCTTAATCGGCTTCCTACCGAACCCATACAAGGTATGACTCCTTATGAAGCATTCACTGGACACAAGCCACGCATTGGGCATCTCCGCATATTTGGTTATATAGCATATGCCCACATACATGATGATCATCGCAGGAAATTGGATGCGAAGTCATGCAAATGCATCATGGTTGGCTACAATGAAGAAAGCAAAGCATACAAATTGTATGATCCCATTAACCGCAAAGTCATTATCTCCAGAGATGTAATCTTTGATGAGAATCAGAATGGAAAATCTCACCTACACAGGAAATAGAAGCATCGACTTTATAGTCATCTACAAAAAAGGTTGATGAAGAAGAGCAAGAATTGCTAGCAACACCCCAAGCAGTGCCATAGTAGCTCACTCAGTCTACTAGGGAAAGCAGACCACCAGCCAGATTGACATATGCTCAGAAAGGCAAAGCAATTCAAGTGGAAACCACCAACTATGCTCTTATGACTACCATCATGGCTACAGAAGAGCCAGTGTACTTTGAAGACACATTAGAAAAGCCAGAATGGCAAACTGCTATGAATGAAGAAATGGATGCTTTGTATAAAAATAACACTTGGGAATTATGTGACCTTCCACCAGGAAAGAAGGCCATAGCCAACAAATGAGTATACAAAGTGAAGTAAAATCCAGATGGTAGTATTCAGAAATGCAAAGCCAGATTAGTTGCAAAAGGATTTGCACAACAATATGGTCAAGACTATGATGAGACTTATGCTCCAGTAGCAAAGATGGATTGCATACAGTTCTTGATATCACTAGCAACACTCAGTAAATGGAATGTGTGTTAGCTCAATGTCAAGAATGCATTTCTCAATGGTTATCTAGACGAGGAAGTCTACATGCAACAACTAGCTAGTTATGTTGAACCAGGAAAGGAGAAAAAGGTTTGCCATCTCAAGAAGAGTCTCTACAGCTTAAAACAAGCACCCAAAAGTGGGTACAGCAGAATTGATAAGTATTTTGCTGATCTGGGATACATGAAGTCCAATGCAAATCATACTCTCTACTACAAAGTTCAAGGGGAAGACATTACTATTGCACTTTTGTATGTAGATGATCTGATTGTGACAGGAAGCAAGGATAGCTTCATCAGAAAATTGAAACAAGATTTATCTACAGATTTCGACATGAAAGATCTTGGACTTATGCACTATTGTCTTGGAATTGAGTTCTGGAGAGATTCAGATAGCACATTCATGAGTCAGCTCAAGTATGTTGACAGTATCCTAAAGAAGTTTCATATGACAAATTGCAAGATTGCAGCCACTCCCATGGAACAGAGTTCGAAACTTACTAAAGATTCAGAAAAGCCTACAGTCAATGACAGATACTACAGGCAACTCATCGGATCTCTTATATATCTGACAATCACACAGCTAGATATTTGTTATGCAGTAAGCTCACTAGCACACTTTATGGCAAATCCAAAACAATCTCACTGGAATGCAGCTAAAAGAGTCTTGAGATACATCAGAGGAACAAGACAGTTTGGGATAGAATACAGAGGAAGTCATCCACAGTTGCATGGATACTGTGACAGTGACTATGCCGGAGATCATGAGACCAGGAGATCAACACAAGGATATGCATTTTTCCTTGGTCAAGGTGCTATATCATGGTTGTCAAACAAACAACCAACTGTTTCTTTGTCTTCGACTGAAGCAGAATATAGAGCACTCACTACAGGTGCATGTGAGGCTATATGGCTCAGAAGACTATTGTCAGAAATAGATTACTTTGATGAGTCAAAGCCAACAACAATATACTGTGATAATCAATCGGCTCAAGCATTGGCCAAAAATCCAGTATATCACTCCAGGACAAAGCACATTGATTTCAGAGAGCACTTCACCAGAGAAAGAGTGTTACTTGTTGACATCACTCTACACCATTATGATAGCAAAGAAAATGTTGCAGACATCTTTACCAAACCACTCGGCAAAGAGCTATTCGAGAAACACCGACTAGGTCTTGGTTTGACACGGAGGAAGGACATTCCCATTAAAGGGGTGTGATGGAATGTAATGCTCAGTCCTTCTTCGATTCCCCAGAATCATCATCTTGAGGGAAGGCCTACTTCATGATGTTGATCTTGAGGGAAGGTGTTGAGAGTTCACGCTCAACATCATGTGATCATGTGTGCATAGCACCATCATGTGATCATACGTGCATAGCACTAACCTTATAGAGTGCTATAAAGGAAAGGATTAGATCCCCTAACCCTAACCCTAAAAGGGTTTGTATATATTCTATTTTTTCAACTAAATCTAGTGTACAGTTAGTCATATGTGGTGTGCTCTCTAGCTGTGCCCTCTCTCCTCATCTCGACTCTTCTCCTCTCCCCTCTTCATATTTTGTCAGAGCTTTGGATAGACTCAATCTCTTCCTCCTTTGCAAGATGTGATGTTGTAGATGCACATTGAGTCTCTACTTCTTGTGTAGGAAGAATGCATTGAGTCTCTAATTCAAGTGGAGACTGTAATGCTCTTGCTATAGACTCATTATCTGCTTGAGGCTGTGATGCACAAGGAGAATGAATTGTCTCTTGTTTTTCTTTGGCTCCCTCGAGTTCTTCATTCACATCGTGTTGTACCCCAATGTTGTACCCCAATGGTATTAGTTAGGTCATGAGAAGTCTTAGCCATAAAATCTTGTAGCACGAGCTTTGTATATGCTTCTATTGAGACATGTTCAAAAATTTCATTGAGAAACAACATGAAGCTGTAGGCAACTCTCCACCCACTACTAAACCTGTCTTTCTGCTACACTGTGATATGTGTCTAGAAATTTGGTTGGTCTTGATGCTCCCTAATTTTTCTAATAGTAGATACTAACTTGTTTGTTGCAGACCTATCCATCATGACATATGACAAAGTGAATTTATGTAGTAAATAGTAAGATGCATGTTCATAATGATATGATAAAAGAACACTTACTTGAACACTGCATGAAAGCCTCTAAATGAATTGACAAACCAACAATGGTTGTCATCAAGATCCCATACTATCAGGCTCCAATGTGAGCTACATCACCCAATAAAGAAAAAATGATTTATTCACACAGTATTAAGTATTAATTGACACAATATTACAAATAAAAGAGTAAAAGAAAGGTTGAGATGATACTTCTCATAATATGGCATAAAGATGACTAGCATGCCATCCAAGTCTAAAGGTTGCAGCATTGAACAAACATCATCTACCATCTTCTTGGTATCACTAAGTACAGCTGAAATGAGAGAATCGAGCATATACACATGATTCTGTATTGATCTAGGAAAGTGAGATATAACCGTATTGAAACAATAAATAAATAAATGTTAGAACCAGATTGAATCAAATGATTGATGTATCAAGCCAGGAGAAGTTCATATCAAACTTGAGGATGGCCATCATGACTTTGTCATTATCCTCGCTACCAAATGTCAAAACATAAGGACGCTTGCTAATGATAACTGTGACCTCAAAAGAGCTCCCCATTTTTCCAATACAGTGGTTACATTAGGACAACTTATGGGTGTAGCAACTAATGTTTCCTCTGGATGCTCCACCACATTATCAATAAATGCCTTAATGGCAAATGAGATAAATGTGTCCAGATGCAAGTTTGTATATGTTGACAATGAGGTTTCATCGCCGCTCAAATTAAAAATTTGAGCAAGGAGCAAAAAGCAGTTATATCCAACTCTCCATCCACAACTGTGGCCATTATTTTGCTTCATTGCCAGGCATGTTGCATACTCTATTTGATCTTCTAAGTCACCTTCCAATTGCATAAGTGCATGTATAGCACCTACCAACTTTCAAGCTGATCTACACATCAAAATAGATAACATAAATGGATGCATCTCATTGAAGTAATTGTGACACAAGTAGGTTATACTTACTCTGACACACTACCATGGATAGATGCTAATGAATTAACAAAGAAAATTGCTTGGCTAAGATGTCCACAATCACCAAGCTCCAATGCAAGCTGCATTATCAATTAAGAATAATTATTATTTGACATAATCCTCCACAATGTAACAGATAAGCTAAGTAAGGATTGATACTCACTCCTCACAATATGCAGTAAAGATAACTCGCACCTCAGTCAAATCAACAGGTTGCAACCACTTGAAAACATCATCTATGGTCTTTTGCTTGTTGCTAAGTACATTAGAAACAAGAGGATCGACCATATATGCACATCTCTGTATATATAGGGGAAGCTATTCTAAAACCATACTGCAATAAAAAGAAAAGAATATTAGTTCATTTGCTCCAATGGAAATACAAAAGCATAAAGTCAAGAAAAAGTTTTTGTCCCAAACCTGAGGAGGGCTATTATGACATTGTCATTAGCCTCTTTCTTAAAGTTTAAGAGGATTGAAATGTCCTCTTCATCGAATAGAAAAGTAAGAGGTTGTTGTTGAACTTGAAACCTAACTTGAAATGGCTTCCCCATCTGCTATAAGGTATGATTATTTTCTAGACTGATCCAATGGATGGCCACATCAGCTTTGCTTTCTTGAGATGAGCTTCCTATATTCTCTACTCCAGCTATGTCCTCCTCATCCTCCTCCTTTTCCTCCCCCTATAAAAGGATAAAATAATTATGAGATTCAAAAATTTTAATTAATTATAATTAAAAAAGTCTTTTAAATAAATAAAGAAAATTAAGGATAAGTTTTCATACCTCTAAATATCTTCGTGGTCTTTTTATGTAACCTTCTGAGGCAAGGTCAATGTCATATCGATCTCCTTTAGCTTGCTCACTATTACTGGTGTCCTCACTATCATATCAAGAGCTTTCAACATGTTCATCCTCTTTCTTGCTCTTATCATACATGGCCATCTCTATGTCAACATCCTCTTCATGTGAGATTGGACCTTTCTTATCATACTTCATTGTTGTGAGAGCAGCCACAGTATCAAGGTAATCCAAGCAAGAAGGGCTCTCAATAATATTTACAGGGTGTCCTTTTCTGATAAGAGCTCCCATTCGACACAATGTGACTTCCCATCTAGGCGGCAACAAAAATTCCATCATACTAATTAAAAGATCATCACTTTTTGCTAGCCTTTCATAGTGATTCGCATTATGATGGAGGGGACTTGGAGCTTCATGCTCTTCCAGCATTAGTTGCAATCTCTTTGCATTCCCTCTTATGTTGTTCTATAAGGAGTGATCATTGTAAGGGCTCTTCATGCACAAGAAAAAGGTTTCAAGACTCTGTATCTTGAGACCACATTCTCTCTTGTCCCTCTTTCTTGAGTATATACCATTGTAAATCTTAAGCTCATTACCATATTGTTTTTCTAGGGTAGCAGACATTTTTTCCTTGTCTTCTTTATCAGCAAATATGACGATGTTACATAGTCCCACACTACCAATGGTGGTATGTAGTATTCTGTCAAGGATTTGACGAATATCATCAAGTGAGATTTCATAGACAAAGAAAAGCTGATGCCTCTCCCAAGAAGTGTCGTCGAACAAGGAATCATTCAATGAAATTCCCTTGCACTCAACACTCTTTCTAGACTCTGAAACGATCTCATGTATGGAAAAAAAAGCCCTTGTTCAAAGTTTTTACTTTTCTGAGAGTGTGCTCATTGATGATTTTTTGTGAATATGCATGCACATTTTCTAAAAAGTCATTTGCATGGAAGGAGTAACTTCAGATCCATCCTCTTGTACCTTCACCCATTTGTGCACCCAAGCCTTCTGTTTAGCCGATGGTAAAGCTGATGCCATCTACCTAACAATACTATGATCAACTTTACATTGGCTAATTGGAATTATTTTTTTGCCAGCAGATATTCAATCGCACTCTTTACTGCTGAAAAGATGCCTACTTATTGGTGAAGATGCCTACTTTGACCCTAAGTAGAAAAATTCAAATTCGTGATTCAAAAAAATCGAGAAAATCGCTCGAATGATTCGAATGGAAGAAAAAATTGATTAAAAAAACAATGACACGTCACTTTTTTTATATGAATCGCCACATCATCACCACATATTCATACAAATAACTTTTATTCATACGAATAAACTTGTATTAGGAAAAATACATTCCTTCGATTTTGCATATAATCTCATTGTTTGCCAATTTTTCTTATCTCACGCTTGGTTCCTCAGCCGAGCATAAGAGATCTAAAAAGGAAAAGAAGGAGAACGATCTTTAAGGTTGTGAAAGCAATCTAGAAGGTCCAAAATAAGATAGATTTTTATTAGGGAGCTTTAGGATCTCATTCTGAGTTCCTGAGATCTCTTGTTTGGATTTTGATTTTGGTCTTTTCTTTTGTTTGTTGAAGTTTTAGGTTCTCTTTATTGAGTACCTTCGATCTCTTGTGATAAAAATATTTTAGATAGTTATGTGTTTGAAATTTGTTTGTGGGAGTGATAGGTTCTCTTTATTGAGTTCCTTCAATCTCTTGTGATAAAAATAATTTAGATATTTATGTGTTGAAATTTGTTTATGGGAGTTCTAGGATCTCCTTGTTGAGTTCCTTAGATCTCTTGTGAGATAAATTTTTTTGTGAGAGTCTGAGGATCTCCTTGTTGAGTTCCTTAGATCTCTTGTGAGAAATATGTTTGTTTGTGTTTATAAAATTTGTTTGTGGGAGTTTTAAGATCTCCGTGTTGAGTAACTTCTTAGATCTCATGTGAATAGATTTTTTTATGTGGGAATTCTATGATCTCTTTGGTGAGTTCCTTAGATCTCTTGTGATAAATGGGCTTGTTTTTGTGTCTATGAAATTTGTTTGTGGGAGTTTTAAGATCTCCTTGGGATCTCTTTGGTGAGTTCCTTAGATCTCTTGTGATAAATGGGCTTGTTTTTGTGTCTATGAAATTTATTTGTGGGAGTTCTAAGATCTCCTTGTTGAGTTTCTTAGATCTCATGTGAATAGATTTTTGTACGTGGGAGTTCTAGGATCTCTTTTGTGAGTTACTTAGATCTCTTGTGATAAATGGGCTTGTTTTTGTGCCTATGAAATTTGTTTGTGGGAATTCTAAGATCTCCTTGTTGAGTTTCTTAGATCTCATGTGAATAGATTTTTGTACGTGGGAGTTGTAGGATCTATTTGGTGAGTTCCTTAGATCTCTTGTGATAAATGAGCTTGCTTTTGTGTCTATGAAATTTGTTTGTGGCAGTTCTATGATCTCCTTGTTGAGTTTCTTAGATCTCATGTGAATAGATTTTTGTATGTGGGATTCTAGGATCTCTTTGGTGAGTTTCTTACATCTCTTGTGATAAATGCCAGATTATAATAAAATGTGTACCGATCATCTTGATAGAGTTAAACAAACTGTGGCAGATTGCTTGAAAAAAAAGATATTAGACTTTACTCCTATCTATGGGTGCACTCTTGTGTTTGACGGATGGACTAGTAAGGAGGCCAAACCCTTGATAAATGTAATGTGCATTACTCCCAAGGGAACAGTTATGTTTTTGGAGAGTATTGATACATCTCTAAAAGAAAAAACTTCGGCATATATTGTAAAAATATACGAAAGAGCAATCCGCAAAGTTGGTGGCAGTGAGAATGTTACTGCATTAGTAACAGATAATGCATCGAATTACAAGACTGCATGTGAGATGGTCATGGCAAAGTATCCCACTCTGACATGGGTGCCATGTGGCACTCATACTCTCAACTTATTATTGAAGGATATTGGACAATTACCATTTGTGCAACCAGTACTGCAAGATGCTAACGTCGTAGTGAGTTTTATAAAGAGTCATAAATACTTGCATGCAGTATTTAGAGAGCACTCTGTGAAGAAACTCAGGCAATTTTGTCAAACTAGATTTGCCACTTCTTTTCTAGTTCTTGCTAGATTGTTGGAAGTGCATCAAGCGAGACTATTGCTAATAGATGATGGGCGAATTGGCTAGAAAAAAAGATGCAATATTCAATACCAGGCTCTAAATGTGTACATCTTGTACAATCATCTCTATTCTGGAAAAATGTTGAAAGAATAAAAGAAGGTGTAGAACCATTTGTAATAGTATTGAGGATGGTTGATGCTGATGCCTTTGTTATGGGTAAAGTGTATTGGAAGATGTCAGAAGCAATACGACAAGGTAAAGAATTTGTGCGCTTTGCTCCTAGGGAGAAGCAACAAGTGGTATATTTGGTTGATAAGAGATGGAAGAAAATGCACACCCCTTTGCATGGAGCTATGTTTGCAGTATATCCACAATATCCAATGCATGCTCAATCACAGAATCCTGAAGTCATAAGTAACTTTCGAGAGGTTTGTAAAAAGTTACTTCCTAGAGATCAAGGAAAACTAGCCTACCAGCAACGAGTGAGATATACGAATCACAAAGGCTCTTTTGGAGATCCTTGCAACATCGAAAGGTGGGGGATTGGTGCAAAGGCACTCTAGAGCAACATGATGAAACCTAGCAATGGAGCTTCGCACAGTGTTGGGGCTATTACTGAGTAATGCAGGATAGTGCTTTCTAGTGCTACATGGGGTCATCATTCCCCAATCACAAATGCCCAAATACACCTCCTCGGATGACTTCAAGAAGTGTAGCATAATGTTTTGCGCATGCAAATCATTATGCAGGACATTGTGTTGGTGCATGTAATGAATAGTATGAACTAGTGCACTTAAAATATCAAATATATGATGATGGACCCGTGGAGCTCTAGCAGGCATTTTCGCATCATCTCTATGAAACACCGGAGATGGTTGCTTTTCGTCATATCCGAGGTAGGTTAGCCATCTTTCCAAATGATTTCCATTCCAAAACAGAAATAGTATCATTGGGTTATCATCATGGACTAGACCTATTGCTGGATGATGCTCGGATGTACGACATCGCCCAAGCATGTGGATTCTTCCAATGCGCTGGCCTTCAATGCATCAACGAACACAGAAACCCTCACCACCTTACATGCATAAATCTTGTCCCTTTCAAAGGGAGCGACAAGAATAATGCACATGTTGACTGTTCCTTTCGTTCTTGTGCCCACAGTTGCACTAGGCGTGAATCGGATGTCTCGTCACTGAAGCAGTATGGGCTGCATGGGTCTTGGCACTTCTACATGATCATGCAAGCCATGTGATGTGCGTGGTGCTTGTGCAAGCGAGAATGAAGGAGATGGGAATGTATCTGCTTGTGCAAATAGATTGTGCGTTTGTGGTGTAGGCAAAAATACAGGAGATGAAACCTAGTCTGTGTGTGCAGTAGCAGGCACAAATGGAGGCACAAAAGATGTGGTGAAGTGTGATCGTGCATGTGATGGGAGATGTGAAAAAGGAGGAGGAACTTCAAGGTATGAAAGATCTTGGAAAAAAGGGATACGGGGTTCGACATGTTGTCGTGGATGCATTGGTGCATACTGTTAAGCCCCCCATATGAGGAGAAGGCATTTGAGTAGCTCGGTTATCCGGTAGGTCCTGGTTTGGACACCAGATGGGGGCCATGTGTGGCCTGATGGCTGGATGGCTTTAGATAGAGTTGGCACACTGCCAACTAGGCTACATGCAAGTGTGGGAAGGTATCCCATGACTGACTGCACTGAGGGTAGACGGAGCATTTCTCGAGGTAGCCCGCTCTCATGCTGCAGGGCCCGTTTGGAGCCCCAGATGATCCCAGATGGAAACGGTGTCCATAGGTCAGTTGCTCTATTCTACGCCACAGTTCTAACATGTGGTCGATGGCCAATTTTGGGACCAACCTCTAGTCGGCCGTTTTAAGCCGACTGGTGGCTATATAAGAGCAAGCCCATGAAGCCCATAATCATCACTGGCTCTAGCAACCCTGATTCCTTAACATCTAGCCTCCATCCTCTACTGTTTCTAGCATGCCATCGAAGCTTCTCTCACAGGAGCGCACGGTTGGGAGGTAGTGCCATCTATTGTATCAGTTTTACAGTAATCAAAATTTTTGATTCTCCACACTATCTGCTTTTCTCTCTTGCATACGAGATCCTGTTATCTGTTGAGCACAGACGTTGTATTGTTTTCTTACATCGTATCAGAGCTTTGGCTCTAGCAAGAAGATTTGGTAGTGTGTTTCTGTTTGCGAGTAGATTGTGAGAGATGGCCCAGCCCGTAGATTCAGAATCTGGAGACTCAACTCGCCAACGAGAAACTGTCTGAGTTTGAAATGGCATAGAAGTTCATCATCACGGTGAAGAATCTACGTGATCAAATGACTGCGATTGGCATCACCATCACCAGCGAGAATCTAGCACGAGGGTGCATACGGATTCTCCCACCAAAGTACGACGGTCTTGTTACGGTGCTGAATATGCAGAACAAAATTCCACCCCTCAACTTTGAGGGTTTCAGCATGATGCTTTTGGAGGAGGAGATGCGTCAAAAGATGAGGACTGGAGAAGATTCGACTTTCTTGGTTGGATCAAAGAAAGGTAAGGGTAAGGACTCTGGTAACCCATCTTCTTCTGATGATAAAAAGAGAAAGAAGAAGATCAAGTGCTTCTATTGCAACAAGGCAGGGCACAAGTAGAATGAGTGTCGGAAGAAGATTGCAGATGAGAAGAACGGAGTAAAGAAAGATTCCAACAACAGTGTGCAGGCAGTACCAGTAGAGTTGTTTGTAGCAATTGAGGAGATTTGCACGGAGGCAACTCATGTACCTGCAGATGAACCTTGGATTATTGACAATGGTGCATCGCGCCACATGACCAATCGAAAGAATTGGTATACCTCTCTACATCCGGTAGGGAATGACATCCTGGTAGTAGTCGGCAATGATGCAAAATGTCTAGCAAAAGGAAAACGTATGATTGCTCTCAAGTCAGATGGAGTTGTAAAATAGTTGTCTGATGTTCTTTATGTGCCAGATATCAAGAGGAACTTATTGTCCATTTCTGTGATCACGGATCGGGACCTCAAAGTTCACTTCGATAAGAATGGTGCACATATTTTGGATCTTCAACAGAAGGTCACTGGTAAAGGTACACGGTGCAACATCTAAGAACTCTCAACTTTCAGTGCTCGAGCCGATGTGAGCAACACTAAGCTATGGCATGAGAGGTTTGGTCATCTAAACCTTAGTTCTTTAAAGGAGATGCGTAAAAGTGGAATGATTGTAGACCTACCAAAAATTACAGATCTTCCTGATGTATGTGAAGCTTGCATGATGGGCAAGCAGCATCGGCAACCGTTTCCTAAAGAGGCCAGCAATGCAAACGCTCCTCTAGAGCTCGTTCACACGGACCTCTGTGGAAAGAGAGAGATGAAAGCTTTGGGTGGTTCCTACTACTTCATGACGCTGATGGACGACTACAGTAGAAGGATATGGATATACATTTTGAAGACTAAAGATGAGGCTTTTAGTAAGTTCAAAGAATGGCATGTAATGGTCAAGAAAGAAACGGGGAGGAAGGTGAAGAAGTTGAGATCAGACAAAGGTGGTGAGTTCACATCAAGTGAATTCGAAAGTCATTGCAAAAGTCATAGGATCAAGAGGCAGAAACCCCCGCCACATACATCACAGCAAAATGGAGTAGTAGAGCGCAAGATGCACGTCATCTCTGCGAAATGGGCAGGAGTATGATGAAAGGGAAAGATTTGCAAAAGACTTTCTGGGTTGAAGCATGTAACACGGTATTTTACATTCTGAATCATAGCTACACGAAGGCTGTGAATGGGATGACTCCACTGTAGGCCTTTTCTGGTAAGAAACCTTCAGCTACACATTTCAGAGTTTTTGGATGTGACTGTTTTATGCATGTCCCTGATGCTAACATGACCAAACGGGAACCAAAGAGCCGGAAGTGTATTTTCTTGGGCTACAGTGAAGAGGCGAAGGGTTACCGTCTCTATAATCTTGTTACCAAGAAGGTAATAGTAAGTCGCGATGTGGTCTTCTCAGAATAGCCACGTCAATTGGAGGAGGATGCTTCCTTCCCATACAACCAGGACCAGGATATCCATCCAGTACAACCACCAACAACAGGCCGAACTCCCCTAACGATGTTGGGAGGATTCAAGATAAAGAAGAGAAGGAAGAGCCTACAGAACCACAATGGCAATGGCCATTCTTGAACTAGGTAAAGCAGCTTTTGGATGGCAGAGAACCTCTCGCCATTGAGGAGGAACCATCTAAACACTGCTGGTCCAAGAGATTAGAGGAGCAAAGAAGGGCGCAGGAACACTTGGTCAACTACTCTTTGATGACAGAGGTGATCCGTGCTGAAGAAACCAAGTGTCTTGAAGAGGCACATGGTGATGATAGGTGGATGGAGGCTATGCAGTTGGAGTATGGCTCCATAATGAAGAACAACACTTGGGACCTTGTGGATCGACCACCAAAATGCAAGGTAATCGGCACCAAGTGGGTGTACAAGACCAAATACAAGCCTGACGGCACGTTGGATAAGTACAAGGCTCGGCTCATGGCAAAAGTATTCGCACAGGTACATGGTTTTGATTATCAGGATACTTTTGCTCCCACAGCTCGACTAACCACAATTCACAATGTTTTGGCTTTAGCAGCATAGGAAAAATAGCCCGTGTTTCAGATGGATGTAAAATCCACCTTTTTGAATGGAGATCTTAAGGAGGAGGTATACTTGGAACAACCACCAGGTTTTGCGATCCCCGATTCAGAAGATAAAGTCTATAAACTGAAGAAGGCACTTTACAGGCTGAAACAGGCCCCACGAGCATGGTACCAATTGAGAGTTCTCTCAACGGAAGCAAGAACGGAAGAAGGAGAGAGAGAGAGAGAGACAGAGAGCCACAAGTTTTGGTGGGTGCAGAACCACCCTAATCTTCTTTTTCATTCATTTATATATGTGTTTGAGTATTGTACATAACCGGGGTAAAGACACAATGACCTTTAACCCCCACAACCTCCCACTTAAAGGACAATGTGCCTTTAAGGGAGAACAACCAGTGAGCATACTATCCAATGCCCATCAATACACGACAATACTCAAACCGCTAACTATATAGACTCTTTGTCAGCATATCTGGAGGGTTATCATCTGTATGAACCTTGACAAGCTCTATGCGCTTGTCCTCAAGTACCTCCTGATGAAATGGTACCTGACCTCAATGTGTTTGCTCTTTGCATGAAAGACCAGATTTCGTGCTAGCTGAATAGCACTCATGGAATCACTATGCAATGTCGGTACACCTGTATGAATCGCCCAATCTCCCACTAGCCGATCAAGCCATATAGCCTCCTTGCAACCCTCTGTGGCTGCAACATACTCAACCTCTATGGTAGACAAAGCAATGCACTTCTGTGCACGAGACATCCACGACACTGCACCACCTACAAAGGTGAACACATAACCAGAAGTGGATCTCCTACTATCCACATGCCCTGCATAGTCTGAATCTATGTACCCAAGTACATGCATGTCTCCTCTACCAAAGCAGATGCACATCTCCTTGGTACCCTTCATGTACCTCATGATGCACTTAACTACCTCCCAATGCCTCTTTCCTGGATTAGCCATATACCGGCTAACAACTTCCACTGCAAATGCAATGTTTTGTCTAGTAGCTATCATAGCATACATAAGACTCCCAACTGCTGATGCATAAGGAACCTTGGCCATCATGGCCCTTTCCTCATCTGATTTGGGACTATCTATATGACTTAGTTTCACATATGGAGGCAATGGAGTACTCACTGCCTTCCCCCTCTCCATATTGAAATGCTGCAATACTTTTGTAATATACTCTTTTTGTGAAAGCCAAAGGAGTTTCCTACTCCGATCACGCGTGATGCGCATACCAAGAATATGACCTGCAAATCCCAAATCCTTCATATCAAAGGCCTCATGCAACTTGGCCTTTAATGCATCTAGCTCATAAGTATTCTTGCTAGCCAATAGCATATCATCCACATATAGTGCCAAGATTATCAGGCTACTATCCTTAGCCCTTTTAGTGTAGAGACAGTGATCAATTTCACTCCTTCTAAAACCCTGGGACTGAATGAAAGCATCAAACTTTTGATACCATTCTCTAGGCGCTTTCTTAAGACCATAGAGACTCTTCTTCAGCTTGCAAACTAAATGCTCTTTGCCCTTTTCTTTAAAGCCTTCTGGCTACACCATGTAAATTTCCTCATGCAAATCCCCATGCAAGAAAGCTGTCTTGACATCCATCTGCATAAGCTCCATATCCTCTACTGCCACTAGTCCAAGCATGCATCTAAGTGTGGTCATCTTCACAACCGGAGAGAATATCTCATCAAAGTCCACACCCTTCTCTTGCTTGAACCCTTTAGCAACCAAACGGGCCTTGTACCTAGGCACATCATCACTTGTGACCTTCATCTTGTAGACCCATTTACATGGCAATGCTTTCTTTCCATGTGGCAAAGAAACCAAGTCCCAAGTCTTATTCTTCATAAGTGAACTCATCTCTGATTGCATAGCATACTCCCACTTGCGTTGATCCTCGTGCATCATAGCCTCTCTGTAGCAAGAAGGCTCCTTGCAATCAGTAAGCATCACATAGTCTACCCCTGGAATAAACTTATCAGGCGGTCTAGACACTCTAGAAGATCTTCTCAAGGGCATTTCATCTTGCTGTCCCACTTGCATATCAGCCACATTTGGCTCATCATTTCCACCAATAGATGATCCATCATCTACCCTTGATTGTATACCTATGGGAGTACTTGGTGGTACCATATCTTGCACATTTGGTGCATGGACAGCTTGCTGTCTTTCAACATAGGCAAGTGGATTCACATCCTGGAAAGTGATTCTCCTCATTTCCACGTCCCTCATGGGTGCCTTATGCATCTTCTTCTCATTGAAGACCACATCATGGCTGCATATGATCTTCTTTGCTTCTGGATCCCAGAGACGATAGCCCATCTCTCCACTTTCACCATAACCTAAAAAGATGCATTTCCTAGACTTAGGATCTAGCTTCTTTCGAAGCTCTTTTGGCACATGTGCATATGCCTCACACCCAAATATACACAAGTGAGAGTAAGAGGGCTTCTTGCCACTCCATGCCTCTTCAGGAATACCACCATCCAAACTCTTACTAGGTGATCTATTGATCACATGCACTGCAGTCTTCATTGCCTCAGCCCAAAAACCACCAGAAAGACTTGCATTGGAAAGCATGCATTGCAACCTTTCTTGAATGGTACGGTTCATCTTTTCTGCAATTGGATTTTGCTTTGGAGTACGAGGGGATGTGAGCTCCCTCTTAATCCCACGTGTATCACAGAAATGCTGAAAGTCATGAGAGAGATACTCTCCACCATTGTCAGTCCATAGGCATTTAAGCGTTCTACCTGACTGATTCTCAACCAAGGCCAGCCATTTCTGAAATACCTGGAACACATCACTCTTTCGAGCTATAGCATAAGCCCACACTTTCCTAGTTGCATCATCAATGAATGTCACATAGTATTCAGCCCCGCCTAATGACCGTGTAGGCATGGGACACATACGTCTGAATGCACCAAATCAAGCTTTTCAAACTCTTTCTTTCCCCTTCTTTTATGGGCTGATTTAGTCTTCTTCCCATAGAGACAGTGCTCACAAAATTCAAAATCAGAGAAACCCAAACGCGGTACATAACCCAAATGGCATAAGAGTTTCATTCCATTCTGGCTCATGTGCCCCAACCTGCAATGCCACAAAGAAGTGCTTGGCTACTCTGTTATTGCAACAACATGATCAAATACCCCTGATACATGTAAGGGATACAAAGTCCCACACTTGGCACCCCTGGCCAAAAGCATAGAGCCCTTTTGAATTTTCCAACTTTGAAAGCCAAAAGTGGTGTGAAAGCCAGCATCATCTAGCTGACCCACTGAAATAAGACTCTTGGTCAGCTTAGGCACATGTCTCACATGTTTCAAAATAAATGCAGACCCATTTGCAAAAGAAAACTTTATGTCACCTACTCCCACTATGTCACATGCATAGTCATTTCCAAGATGCACACAACCTGTCTTTCCACTGTCATAAGTGGAGAACCATTCCCTATGGGGAGTAACATGGAATGAAGCACCAGAATCCAAAATCCAATCCTGGGAATATGCATCATCTGAAGTGGTAAGCAACTCTGCAGATAAACTAGACATGAAGAGAACGTCATTGTCACTATCATGTGTGACTGCATTGATCTCCTCGATCTTCACTTTTCCTTTGTCCTCCCTTGGACTCTCTTCCTTTTGATTTGCACCCCAATTTGCATTCTTTTTCTTATCCTTTTGCTCTCTTTTCAGCTTGTAGCAATCCTTTTCATATGGCCCTTCTTGCCGCAATGGTAACACTCAATGTTCCGTGCCCTGGATTTGCTACGAGACTTCCCTCTTTCTTGGGACTTCCCCCTGAATTGTGATCTGCCCCTTTGCACATTTAAGGATGCATCCTGCTTGTTGCCATCCATAGACTTCCGTCTAATCTCCTTGGCCAACAAGCTACCCACAACATCATCAAATTTCAGTACTCCACCAGGTGCAGAGTTACTGACAGCTATACGGAAGGTATCCCATGAGGATGGCAATGAACATAAGAGAAATATTGCCTTAGTCTTCACATCAAAATTCATTTTCTGAGCTTGAAGCTGGCTGAAAATAATATTGAATTCATTCAAGTGAGAAGCAATGGAGACCCCTTCCTTCATCTGCAGCTCAAACAACCTCTTCATGAGGTAAACTTTATTAGAGGCAGTTTCCTTCTCATAAGTGGCACACAATTTCTTCCACAAATCTTCTGTAGTCTGCTCATTTACTACTGTGAAATAAACTGACTCTGCAAGATGAAGTCTAATAGTAGACTTTGCTAATGCATCCAACTCCTTCCAATCATCCTCAAACATATCCGCAGGCTTAGCTTCAATACGTGCCAAGGGTTTAATTTGCTTCTTTTGAATAAGCACATCCCTTATTTGTTCTTTCCACAAAGAAAAGTTTGTCCCATCAAACTTTTTAATGCTGAAAAACTCCTTTTCAGACATGGAAGAGGATGCCATGATGCAAATGAAACAAAATCCCAAATGCTAGTGCCTGCAAGAGAGAATCACACCAAATACCAGGTGCACCCAAAGGTGTATGCCACAATAGAGTGAAATATTACCAAAACTCAAAGATCAAAGCATCAAAAGATGTATCTGACTCATGTGCATATACTATGTATCCATATGAGCAAATCTGGCCCAAAAGAAAATGCCAATAAGTGCCAAATGACTCAAGCATAAACACCGTCCATTGGCATATGCATCAATAATATCTCATCCAAGAGAGCATAGCACTATCAGTGCATCACCTGCAACGTGTCAAAGCTGTCCCTCAGCATAAAATAGCATCCATGTACAAAGCGTCCATTAAAAAAATAGCATCCCATAAGGCAATTTGGGCCTATCAACCATCCAATAAGGACCGCAATGCATCCAAATGGCCTATAAATCATCCACTGCAACTAAATGCACACCACGAATGAGCGCAAACTGCTCAAACTGCAACTAGAGTGATCTGCATAAGGTATGCTCAAGAAATCATAGTCCCACGGTAATGACCGCTACTAAAAATAGAACCTGAGATGCCTCAAAACATGGGTGCCATTGCATAATCGGACTCAGCAAGAAAATTTGCAAATATCTCTCTTCTGCCGGAACTCCAAAATCCCAACCGATGAGTGAGAAATGGGAGTCAACAGTTATCCACTGCCATGTGGCATAAATCTAAGGTTTCAAAACCTTAGAATGAAAAATGCATAACAGAGATACCAAATCGAATACACAGAGATCTATAACTCTGAAAATCCTCCACCGAATCGTGCAAGAACTGATAGGTAGGGGTTTTTGGGCATCTAGAACGCAATGGGACAGACGGTTTTGGAAACCGTGGTCTCAATCACTAGGTCCAACACACGGACTGAAAAACGTTTTTGGAAACAGAGCTGTTTGTAAACTCCACCGGAGTGCAAATGATGAGCAACATAGAAGTTTTAGGACCTCTTGAGTCCACCGGAACTGACAGATCTGCAAATGGTTGCTCCAAACTTAAGTTCCAACACCCGGGCAAAAAACGCAGAAACTGACACAGTGAGTCAGAAATCCAATGAAATGATCCCAGATTCAAGAATGAAGGTGTTTTCAAGCTCCTGAAGTGAAGTGGACACCAAAAGCAAGCAATAGTTGCCTCTACAAGTCAATGTGGAGTCTCTGTCATCAAACGGAACAGGGAAAAGCTCAAAAAACGACTTTTTCTTTGAAAACACGTAACAGGCTCTCAAAACCACTTTGCAAAACCAAAGTGACTTTTCCAAAGGTTCCTCCAAGGTCTCTACACACTCGGATGCAAGTAAAGTCACCCACAAATCTTCCCACAGAGCTTCTCCTTCCTCCTAGAGAGCTGCTGAGCTTCAAGCATTCACGCACGCTCAGCTAGATCACCCGGGCTCTGATACCAGTTGAGAGTGCTCTCAACGGAAGCAAGAACGGAAGAAGGAGAGAGAGAGAGAGAGATAGAGAGCCACAAGTTTTGGTTGTGCAGAACCACCGTAATCTTCTTTTTCATTCATTTATATATGTGTTTGAGTATTGTACATAACTGGGGTAAAGGCACAATGACCGTTAACCCCCACACCAATGGATTGATGCCTACTTTCTCCAAAATGGGTTTAGGAGGAGCCCATCTGATGCAAATTTGTATATCTACAGAAAAGGAGGTAGGTGTATGATCATGGTCCTTTATGTGGACGACCTTGTCATAACAGGGAACCATGAAGAAAAGATATCGCAGACAAAGCAGTTGCTAGGAAGAGAGTTTGAAATGATAGACCTCAGACTGATGCATTTCTGTTTGGGGATTGAATTTTGGCAAGAGCCAAAACAGATCTTCATTTCACAGCTGAAGTATGTTGGAGAGACACTGAAGGCATTTGGCATGGCTGAGTGCAAAACAGTTGGCACCCCTATGGAGGTTGACATGACGCTCTCAAATGAGGTTTCATCACCACTGGTGGATGAAGCGAAGTATAGAAGGCTTATGGGCAGTTTGATTTACTTGTGCAACACGCGGCCAGACATCAGCTTTGCGATTGGTGTACTAAGTAGGTTTTCCAATAAGCCCCAGGAGAACCATTGGAGGGCAGGGATGCGGGTGCTGAAATACATCAAAGGCACACTTGATTATGGCATCACCTATACCAAGGGCAACATCTTGACCAGATTCTATGACTCGAATTGGGAAGGAGACATGGACAGTAGGAGATCAATGACAGGTTACTGTTTCTCACTTGGATCTGGAGCTGTGTCATGGGTCAGCAAGAAGCAACGCACAGTTGCTCTTTCTGCTACTGAGGCTGAGTACAAAAATCAGCATGTTTTGCCTCTTGTGAGGCAATGTGGTTGAGGAGGATTTTAGAGGACATGGGTGCAGTGCAAAACAAGCCTACGTAGTTATCATCTGACAATCAGAGTTGCATGGCAATTGCAAAGAACCTTGTGTTCCACGCTCACATAAAACACATTGAGATTCATGCATACAAGATCCTATTATCTGTTGAGCACAGACGTTGTGATGTTTTCTTACACATACGAGTGGTGTGGCTAGAGTGGTGCTTGTGACTGCATTGGGTGGAATGCGACATATGACTAGGGAGTGGGTGCATTGGTGCTTGTGGTTATGGTGGATGTAATGCAGCATTTTACTAGGGGCGTGGGTGCATTGATGCTTTGGTCGCAGTTGTGCTTGGGGATGTGTGAAGATAGTGGGAGAGAAGGAAGGAGTCTCACTTGCGGCTTTCTCACATGCACAATGGGGGAATACACACAAAGGTGGAGGCTAAAAACAGTTTTTCTCTTCTTAGTTGTGAAAGCCAAAAGAACTCTAGTACAAAGAAATATAGGAGAACCCTATATGTGGATCTCAAACCAAACTCAACTAACTAAGGTGGCATACTAATTGAGCCACGAACTAGAGTACATAAGGATAGATGTCATCCAGCTATTATTCATGGGCGGTGTACCAACTGCATCTCCTATTAACAAGTCGGTGACATAAATGCACAACGGTCACCCTAGCATATCACGAGTGGAGCTCAATATCTCAACACTCCCCCTCGAGCTCAATCCCAATTCCTGCACACCAAGTAGCTCTCTAAACTTGCGCAGCTTCTCTATGCCCAATGCCTTCGTGAATATGTCAGCTACCTAATCCTCTATGCTGACATAAACTAGATCAATAAGACCTAGTAAAACCTTCTCCCACACATAGTGATAATGCACCTCAATGTGCTTTGTTCTAGCATGGTAGACTGGGTTATTTGCCAAGTGTATACTGCTCATGTTGTCACAATAAATGACAACTAGCCCATCTGTAGACTGATGCATATCATAAAGTAGCTTATGCAACCAAGCTACCTCACATGCAGCCATTGCTGCACCCCTGTACTTAGCCTCTGTGCTCAACAAGGCAACTGTAGGCTGTTTCTTGCTGCTCCAAGTGACTGCAACACTCCCAAAAGAGAACACATATCCACTGGTAGATCGTCTATCAGAAATACTACCAGCCCAATCAGCATCAGTGTATCCATGCAACTATATCTGAACCCCAGTCTCATAAAATAGTCCATACTACAATGTGGACTTCACATGCCTGAGTATGCGTCTAGCCGCATCCAAATGTGGTTTCCTTAGAGCCTGCATAAACTGACTTACCAATCCAACAGCAGCATAGCTCAAATCTGGCCTGGTAATAGTCATATAAATCAAACTTCCTACTATGCGTCTATACAGAGTAGGGTCTTCCAGAAGCTCACCCTGCATCTGCGCTCAGCTTCACATTCTGCTCCAAAGGAACTGAAATAGGCTTACAGAATGTCATCCCATATTTGGACAGCATGTCCAATCCATACTGCCTCTGCAAGAGCTGTATCCCACTTGGTGATCTAATCACCTCAATGCCTAAGAAATAACGCAGCTCTCCCAAATCCTTCATCTCAAACTTCTGCTTCAATAGCATTTTCACATGAAGGATATCTTCATCACTATCACCTATGATGATCAAATCATCAACATAAATGACAAGCAGCATAATACCTTTCTCTGTTTTTCTCACATAAAGTGAGAAATTTGCCTTGGAAATTTGAAAGCCAATAGTGATAAGATATTGTCCTATCTTGTCAGACCATGCTCTAGGTGCTTGCTTCAAGCCATACAAGGCTTTCTTCAACCTGCAAACAAACTCAAGATGAACAGTATGAACATAACCTGGTGGCTGCTCCATAAAGACCTCTTCTTGCAAATCACCATGCAAGAAGGCATTCTTTACATCCATCTGATGTAAAGACCATCCCTTTGATGTAGACATAGAAATGACTGCTGTTACAGTTGTCATCCTTGCAACTAGACTGAATGTTTCTTCATAATCAATGCCATATGTCTGTGCATACCCCTTGACAACTAATCTTGCCTTGTATCTGTTCATAGAACCATCTGCATTGTGCTTGACCTTATAAACCCACTTACAGCCAATTGCATTCTTGTCTTTAGGTAAAGGCACCAATTCCCATGTAGCATTTGCTTCCAAGGCATCCATTTCTTCATCCATGGCTTTCTTCCATTTTTCTTTTCCCATGGCTTGCTCAAAAGAAGTGGGTTCTGGTTCTTGTATTACTTTGACCATATAGGCATAATGAATGGCTGTAAATCCATCATATTTCAGCCTATCCATAGGATACTTGACTCTGGCAGACCTACGCAAAATAGGCTCACTACTAGGTGCTCTCAAAACATTCCTAGTCTTCCTTACTCTAGGTGTAACAATAGAAGGAATACCCAACTCATCATCAATGCTCTGTTCTGAGCCACTGGATTCACCATCCACATAAGAGTGACCTGCATTCACATCAAACATGGGCTAATCTACCTTCTCTTTTCCTTTCCGTGATACTTGCATACCACTATCTACATTTCTTTGAGGAGAATCTCCTGATCTCAATCTACCCGTCCATAGCGAAGTATGTGAACCACTGCTAGAGGACACTGCAAGTCCACTGATATTTTGTGATTGCTGCTGTGAATTCTGTGCAGCATTACCATTTTGTGCATCTACATCATCAATCACATTTACTGGTTTATACCAGCTACTCATCTCATCAAAAACAACATCTCAGCTCACTGTAAACTTACGAGTAGAAGGGTTATAGCATCTATACCCTTTCTACTGCAGAGAATAACCAATAAAGATGCACTTCTCAACTTTTGGATCCAACTTGGACCTCAACTCATCTGGCACATGAACATAGGCAATGCAACCAAAAATTTTCAAATGAGAAATATATGGTTTCCTACCAGTATACATCTCCTCTGGCGTCATGCCATGTATTGCTGCAGTGGGAGTCCTGTTCATTATGTAAACTGTTGTAGCAACTGCTTCAGCCCAATAATAATCTGGTAGGTCTTTTTCATTTAGCATGGCCCGAGATACCTCTTCAATATGCTTGTTTTTCCTTTCTGCAAGTCCATTTTGTTGTGGGGTATGACTGCATGAATATTGCTGCTTTATGCCATGCTCCTGCAGGAACCTTGCAAACTCATTTGAGAGGTACTCTCCCCCTCCATCTGATTTTAGGCATTTTATTTACAGGCCTATTTCTTTCTCAACCATAGCTTTAAAAGCTTTGAAATGCCCAAAGACTTCACTTTTCTTTTTCATAAAATACACCAAAACTTTTCTGCTATAGTCATCAATAAAAGTGACAAAATAATGACAGCCTCCAATAGATGCAGCTTTAGTAGTCTACACATCAGAGTGGATTAATTCCAATGGCTTCTTACTCTCTTGAACATGCCTAGGAAATGGTTTCCTTGCCCATTTTCCAAGTTGACAGCTTCACATACCTTATGCATTTCTGCAACCTTGAATTTAGGCAATCCTGCAATAATATTTTGGGCCTGCATTGATTTAAGTCATTATACATTAACATGACCAATGCATTTATGCCAGATATCAATATTTGCAACTACACCGGTCGCATGTGCAAACATTACTGCACTCAATTCAGGCATGTCCGCATCCAAATAAACATCTTGCCCTTCTTCTTTCCTTTTGCTATCAAGCGACCGTTATTTTTCATATCCTCAACAAAGCATCCATGAGGATTAAATCTAACCTGCAAGCCCTGCTCAACCATTCGCTTAACGGAAACCAGGTTCTTGGTGATGTTCGGGACATGAAATACATCAAACAGGTATTTCTTTTTCCCATCGTGCATAGACAAAGGAATTTTACCAATCTGCACAATAGGATGTACAGTATCATCACCAGTCTCCACAAATCCTGGTCTTTCCATTTTCCTTGCATCCTGCATCCATTCTGCATGACCTGTCATGTGGTTTGACGCACCTGAGTCAACATACCACACATCATTGCTTTTTTCTACACTTGTCACAGAATTGGTCATGTGCTGCACCATAAACAAATGCTCATTTCTATCATCACCCTGTCTACTAGAGGATGCATAATTGCCTTGCTGCAATTTTCCATTCATAATGTCATTCTACTTTTTGTAGCAGTCTTTAGCCATATGCCCATTTTGGCCCATTTTACCACAATAGTAGCATTCAACATTGCTGTTTGCATTTTGACCTCTCTGCCATCCACCACGGCCTCTTTGGCTCCCCCTGCCTCTAGAGTTACCACGTCCTCCTCCATAGGACTGGTTTTCTTGAGTTTGCTGCATATTTTGATTTCTACCACGGCCTCCAAATCGGCCTCCTCTTCTTCTACCTCTGCCTCTTTCAGCATTTGAGTAGAAGATAGTTTCTTTTGAAGTTCCTCCTGAAGAAGATGCACCACCATTTCTCTGCTCTTTAGAAATTAGAAGAGCAAACAACTCCTCAAAATCTAGAAATTTTTCACGGACGGCAATGAATGGCCGGAACTGTGCATAATCCTTTCCTAGACCATTCAAGGTCACAGAAACTAAATCATCATCTTCCACTAGCAACCCAATGGAAGCAAGTGCATCTGCAATTTTCTTCACCTTCATGTGGTAGTCATTGATGCTCATATTTTCTCTCTGCACATTATGCAGCTCCTTCTTGAGCTGCATTTTCCTGGCTTGCGTATTTTTTCTGTACATTTTTGCCAAAGTATCCCATGCCTCCTTTGGTGTACTTGCATGCTAAATATGCACAATCATAGAATCCGAAATACTGATAGACAGCCAATACATAACTTTTCTGGCTCTCTCATGCCATCCTTTAAATGCTTGCATTTCCTGTTGATTGGGAACATTAGGAAGAACTTGTTCTTCTTCATTTCCTGTAATGAACTCCCAATAGCCTTTTCCCATAAGGAAATTCGTCATTCTAAACTTCCATGCTTGGAAGTTGTTCTTATCAAGCTTTTCAGTGACAATATGTGAAAGAGAATCAAATGCCATTGCAGAACACTGCAAAATATTCTGTCACTGCAAAAAACACAGCTTCTGCCTCACAAGGGAAAATCTGCAAAACTGACAAAAGTGGTATTTGACCACACAGTCACTTCCTAGTGACAATTTTGCATGAACAGGCAATAAGGATGATTCTGTAACCCCCAATATCTCTGCACACAGGCATACGATGCAATTTCTGTGGCAACTTTCCACCGACCTGCAGAACAGTGGTCGTACAGCAAAAACAGGGCCTTTTTCTCAATGCTTGCGAAGAACTTCCGCCTCCAAAACGGGCCCCAAAATGGCCTCGAATCAGAAAAATAAAGTCACCAAGGGCTTTGCCCCTACCCGCAGTATTTACTGCCCTCTTGCCACACCATGAAGGGCATCTCAATCTGAGACAGTGCACTCTTGCACTTCCGGCTGTGCTACCTGCAGAGATTTGCTCCCAAGCTCGAAAAAGGAAAGCAACACTGGGCCTCTTACTAGGACACCGTGAACTTGGTTTGGTTTCTTGAGCTCCTTACCATGAACCAGGCTCTGATACCATGTGAAGATAGTGGGAGAAAAGGAAGGAGTCTCACTTGCAGCTTTCTCACATACACAATGGGGGAATACACACAAAGGTGGAGGCTGAAAATAGTTTTCCTCTTCTTAGTTGTGAAAGCCAAAAGAACTCTAGTACAAAGAAATAGGAGAACCCTATATGTGGGTCTCAAACCAAACTCAGCTAACTAACATGGCATACTAACTGAGCCACGAACTAGAGTACATAAGGATAGCTGTCATCCAGCTATTATTCATGGGCAGTGTACCAACCGCATCTCCAGTTAACAAGTCAGTGACATAAATACACAATGGTCACCCTGGCATATCACGAGTGGAGCTCAATATCTCAATGGGACGTGGGTGCATTGATGGAAGGGAGGTCGAGGCAGCTCCTTTACCTTTGTAACCTCGCCACGCATTCTTGATGTACGTGACCTTGGCATCTATAGCAGGACCCTCACTTTGTGTCACATGAGTTTATGTCTCAATCTATTTGACCGAGGCATCGTCGGCCCTCCATCGCTAAGTGGTACAAATACCAGTCTATAGACTCTACTGTGAAAACATTTGGAAATCGATCACGCAAGAAGTTCTCCCTCCATGCTCCGCCATTGTCCTCACCAGATTTTGTACACCACTTTCACCATTTTGGAAAGCTGTCTCAATGATGTCCTGATCGACATTCATTAAGAAGTGTACATTCTCTTTTTTCAGCACCTTCCTCTGAGACTTTGTGAGATCAGGTTGTTGACACTTCCTCTTCTCACCTGCGTGAGCCATCTCATATGTAGTAAGCTACAACATAGAATTCAAAAAATAATTCAGTGCTAGGTGCAATAAGAAAATCAATGCAAGCAGTCTAAGAAATGCAAGTAGTCTAAGAAATTACTTAGGTATAACCTCTCAACTCAAGCTCAAGCCTCAAATCATGTAACATAATATAGAAAATCAAAACACAAAAAATGACCTAGGTATAACCTAATTGTGGACTTCACCATCTAACACTAGGATTCAACTACAACACACAACTATCAAGGGACAATTGAGTGTCAAACTAAGTGTCTAAAAGCACATTGCATGATTTCTAACTAAGGCTACAACACACAACTATCCAGGGATAGTTGAGTGCCAGACTAAGTGTCTAAGACAACGTCCCATGATATCTAACTTAGACTGCAACACACAACTATCAAGGGACAATTGAGTGCCAGACTAAGTAGTTGAAAACATCTCTAAACTTAGACTATAACACACAACTCTCAAGGGAGAGATGAGTGCCAGAATAAGCATATATGAAAACATCACTAAGCCTAGACTGTAACACACAACTCTCAAGGGAGAGATGAGTGCCAGCCCAAGAGTTAAACAAACATTTTTATACAAACTGAGACTGCAACACACAACTCTCTTAAGAGAGATGAGTGCCAATCTCAGGTAAAAGATAATTATTTATATTATAATTAAAATTGCAACACACGACAAAAACAGACTGCAACACACAAGTCTCGCAAGAGAGATGAGTGCCAGCCTACCTACACATTTAAATACAATACAAAATAAATATTAAACATTTTAAAAAGACTGCAACACACAACTCTCCTAAGAGAGATGAGTGCTAGTCTTAAATAAAACAAGAGAGAGAGAAACATTGATTACAATGAAAGACTATAATAAAAGTAAGGTGCAGTAAGGTACCTATCACAAGAGCTGGTAGGTATGGAAGTAAGCAAGAGGTAGCAGGTAGGCAACCAAGAGGTGGTAGGCAGGCAAGCAGGTGGCTGAAGAATACAATTGGATGTATTCGTACGAATACCAAAAATAACAATTGTTTCAAATTTATACTACGTTTATTCATACGAATAACCTCGTTTATTTGTACAAATAAAGGTTTATTCGTACAAATAACCTATTCGTACGAATAAATTAGGAAAAATCGTTGGATTCGTTTTAATTCGGGAAAATCACGATTTTTCGAATAGAAAAAAAAATTCGAGCGAATTAATGCAACTTAGCTTTGACCACCGTTGAAGCATGTACAACTTGAGTCTTCTGGCCCCATATATATCCTGGATCCTCATCTATAATTGCCTCCATTCAAGCAAAGATTTATATTCTTCATTGATAACATTTTTGCTTTTGAATCTGACTCCATTTCAAGACCCTCCGCATCCTCTTTTTGTTCTTCCTCTTCTCTTCTTTGCCCTTTCTTTGTAGATGAATGACCTCTTTTTTAAGTACCTGTAGCTATCATAGGACTTGGAACGGTAGCTCGTGAAGTACTCGCCTTTTGCATTTGACATTGGGGTTTATTATTTAGGGGCTCTATGTGAACCACTCTAAATCGCCCTACTTCTTCTTCTATTGCCTCCACTTCAAAGTATACCCAAGGGCTGCACTTGTCCTGTTATCCCATCAACTTTATGCATTACACCATATAAGTGAGTAATACCATGAACGAGAGATGCATGTGCATGTCTTGCCTCATTTGATGCATGTCGTGTCTCAGTCAATTCAATTCCTGTCTCAGATGTAGAGCCCTTGTAAGCATCCATGTGTACAATACCCTCATCCAATGCTACAATGTGTTCTGTCCCATCCACTCCAATTCCTCTCTCATTTGTATTACCCTGAACCAGGTCTACATGGTGTGTCTCATCCCTTCGTTTCTCATGTGTGGACTCTTGCACCTTAGGTCCCTCCAATGAAGTTGAACCTTGTTCAATGACACCTTGGAATTATTCAAGGATTATCTTTGACTGCATTTTTCTTGCTTCCTCAATGGAAAATTCCTCCCACACATGTTGGAGGATCTCTAATGTAGGAACCAATTCAGGAAATCTAGGTGTAAAGTTTTGGAGGCGGCATCACAAAGTGCATTGCATCTTTCTTTGAAAGATGAAACAATATGTTGCTCATTCTTGACTTTGTTTAAATCATTATTGTATTTCTATCTTTTTCAATTTTTATTCCTAGTAAGGTTCCCCCTTGAATCAAATTGCTCTTTGAGAAAGATACATTTGATGCCTGCTCATCTTTCTCCAACTCTCTCTTTGTCATCACTAGAATGAGATTTCCTTTGCTCAACCAAGAACCATGCTTTCTTTGTGGTGTCAATGGTCTAGTTCGTGAAGTCCTTCGGGGCATAAAATTCCATTGTATTTCAGTGTCATACCATTGACAAATGCTATAGCCTCAAGATCCATCTTATATTAAAGCATAACAAAAAATTTAGGTCCAAATAATGGTGGCTAGAGCCTGGGGTTCCATCCATATTAATTGCAGGCCACCAAGGTGGAATCTTAGGCGCCACCCCAGACAAGCTGGTAATCATGAAGAAGACACCATGTGGTGGCACTCTGGTGGTTGGTAATTAATTGCCAACTTGGTGGAATCTTAGCCACGATAGGCATGGCTGATGAGAGCCACCACCATCAGGCAGTAATTCTCAGAAAGGTAAATCGTGAAGTTCTAATCACTCATTACCATGAACTCTAGTTCTCTACTGGGCATGTGAGCCCAGTGACTACTAATTTTTACTGCACTCGTAGTGATCATGCATGCTTAAGCTCGGTGGTGGATGAGCAGTGGCTGGTAATTTTAACTACCAACCCAGTGGAATCATAGCCATGATAGAGGTGGCTGTAATCACTCGTTACCATGCACTCGAGTACTCTACTGAGCATGAGATCCCAATGACTGGTAATTTTTAGTACACTTGTAGGTGATCTTGAATGCTTAATCCCGGTGGTGGAGGGTAAGTGGTGGCATGGTGGAATCATAGCCAACGACAAATGTGGCTGATGACAGCCACCACCATCTGGTAATAGTTTCCACAAAAGTTAATCATGAAGCCTAATCATGTCTTATCCCTCATTACCATGCACTCTAGTACTCTCTCGAGCATGCAAGCCTGGTGACTGGTAATTTACTGTGGATTGAGGAGAATGGCACCAGTGCCACTCTCCATTCTCTAGGTGATGAATGGCATTAGTGCCATTCTCCAAATATTCATATGATGACGTGTTCCAACAATTCAACTACTCTGATGAATGATATACCAACCCGAAATTCGAGGAAGGCCTCGTGAGTAGGTAAAGAAGACACCCTCATGACAATTTCATTTGGTAAAAATCAATTGCATGTGGTCATATCCTAGATTTCAATGTTGTCACAGATGATGGTTAGAGAATGGCAGTTATCACTTCTTTTACAAAGCCATAAACATTCTTGAAACAAATAATGCTTAGAAAACAAAGTTTATTACTCACATCCCAACTTTATCAATCTTTATATCCTTTGACAAGGCCTTGGGCTGGTTTCTTTGGTCGTCCGAATGCAACCCACTGTGCCCTTAGGTGTTGCAAGATATCAATATATGGCTGATTTTTCAAAAATGTATGTGCCTCCATGTTGGCCATTGTGCCTTGACTTGGCTTCTTGGTTTTCCTGTCTTGCAGCTCTATTTGCTTCTCTTGCAAGCCATGGCGAGCTGCATGTTGCCATTGAGGCCATTGAGTCCAGAATTGAAACAGAGAAGCTAGTTGGTGAGGCAAGCAAAGAATAGAAGACAACTTTAAGCGAAGCCATAGACCACTTGTACATTGGATGCATAGTTTCTTGGATATAGTATATTCTTCCTTTAGTAGTCCTTTAGGGTTTTATAATCCATCTTTTGCTGCACAATATGGAATTTCGCACAAAGGTTTGGGATATTTCAAGCTTCGATGAGATCCATATCACACTTGCATTGATTGCACAATTTGGTAGATAAACTCTATTTTGTAGATGCTCAATTTGATATTTAGACTCTAGCACACAACCGAGGGTCACAAGCTATAGCCAAATTTCATCAAAAGTACTAAATGAAAAGGTAGAGTTGGATCCAAAGTACAAGCATATTGATATCTAAAAATAGATGCAAGTTACAACCAAGACTTGTCATCAAGAGTTTAATTAAAACCTTAGACTTAGACATGGCAAAAAATAAGCTAAAGATAGCTAGACTAAAGGTTGCTACACAGACTTCTCCTCCTCATTGATGGATCCTTGAATGACCTTAGCTGGATAACATGGATGATGTGGAATTGTCTTGTTTATAATGTAAAAATTATAGCCAAGGGAGGGCCCTAAAATAGGCAACTTGGCTTCCAAATTCGACCCTCCATCCAGTATTTTCCTATTTATTCACCAACAAGAATCAAGAATTTTGCATGATTAATGTATGTAGATAAAGCTAGAAAACGTTTGCACTCAAGTTTATCTAAATTACTTGACTTACAAAAAATATAGAACTATATCTCAAGAAAAGTTTGTATTCAAGTTTATCTTAAGGTATTCGACTTACAAAAAATGTAGAATTTTGCCTCAAGAACTAGCCCAACTCCTTATGCGATACATGTGACGTATCATTTTCTGAAACCAAAATGATCCTTAGATGATCTAGCTCATTATAATACATTTTGGAAAGTTTCTATCAAATCATAAGTGAACATTTGTGCTCCTTTTTCCCTTTGATACCATCCAAGCTGAACTTCCAAACCTTGAGGCCTATCTACTAAATCAAAGCCACGCTTATAATCCACGTACCTCCCTCCGACTTTCTTCCTCATCTTTTGAACTCTTCCTAAGTAGCATGTACCATGAGTTGCATCCATCTTCCTCGTGATTGTAGCTTTGCCATTTCTTTTTATGTGTTGGTTTCCTTGTCCTTTTGTGTTATCATGAAAGTATACAGCACAATCACAAAGCACAATCACAACCTATACCAAATAAATTTCCATTTGATGATTGTGCTTTTGCTTCGTGGTTGAAGTAAACACCTTGCTTTACCCTTGTGAGTCTATCTTTTGACAAGGTTAGACATCCATTGAGTTGGCTCACCAATGTTGACTTGAAAATAAACTTCCCGTCCACCTCTACAATGGGGCTAATGCTTTTCTTAGGGGGCGTGTTTCTTGTTTCTTTAAAAATGTCATCAATTTCATGTCTAATCTCACTAAGTGCAATAACCTCTTTGCTTTCATTGCTATTCTCGTCCATAGATTATTCTTCACCACATGGCTACACAAAGTCATCATTCTCCTCAGCTTCTCCCATTTTAGCATCTAGCTTAGACCACGTAGACCCTGCATCTAGCCTAGGTTGAAACCACCATTTTAAGTCTTCAGGCTTGCTAGGTTTCAAATCCAAAGACTGACATAGTATGTGAGCTTGTTGTAAGCCCTCCTTCAATGCATCAATCATCTTTTCATCAAAAGAAACTCTCATAGTCACCTAGATTTTCTTCAATCATCCCTTCTTGTTTGTTCAAATGTTTCCATATATGCTCTTGCTTTTTATGAGCCCTAGAGAAAGTTAGACCATATTGAGCACACTCATGCATGGCAATTTTATTCAAGCTACCAACGCTATGTAAAAGATCTCCAAGATCAAATGCTCTTTCTTGCCCAATCATGCCTCCAACTTTACTAAAATAGATTTCAGCAGCATCAGAACCGATACAATGTAGTGGACACTTCGGATTAGGATAAAAATCTCAAAACATCTTTATGAGCAATACAACAAAATGACAAAAAGGTATACAGTCCATATAAGCCTCCTTACTAATTAAATTTTTCTTCAAGGTATAGGTTGGATGGTGATGAATCCATAGTTGCCAAATTTTGAAAAAGAAAACTACCTTGGCTACAAGCATCACATGCTCCTTCAAGATCAAATATGGTGACAAGAAAATATCAATATAATCAACCACAACAATCATCAAATATGCCTTGGTCCCCTTCATACTTCTTTTTTTTGAAGTTTTCTCAAACATTTATGTACTTGTCTACTTGCAATCCTTTGAGTTGCTCCCCAATTTTGTCGATCATTCCTTTGAATATCTCCATCTCGTAGCTTGTGCTCCTCAATTGAAAAAGAATTGTAAATAATAGATACATGATTTAGTGTGATCCAAACACATCCAATTGCTAGTTGTCAAGTGGGACTATCAAGTGGGCTTGTAGGTTTCTTTCCACAGTGTACAAAGTCTTTATCATGAAGGCCATACACATTTCCTCCTACAATTTTTTCTCTCAAATTCCATCCACACCAATTAACAGCAAATGGTTGTTCGCTTTTCTCCAAATAGTCTTCAAGCATCAACTTTTGTCTTCTACTATCTCCATCCGAAGCATGTCCAATTATGGGTCCAACTTTATCTTTCGGGTTTGCATTCCACGTGGTCTCCAAAAGATTCCGTTGTTTCCTTACAAAATCACTATCAAAACGATTGCATGTGCAATGCACAATAAAAGCCAATCGTTGAAGAAGATCATGAAGAGGATTAACAATCAAAAGTATAGCATAATGACCTATGATATGATTTTGAAAGGCATCTATAATATTCTAGTATCCTTGTGAGCCTTCACCAACAACAATGGAGTCATTTAATGAGCATTGATGATATTCTCCTTTCTTTCCACAAAACCCAATAAGAGTGTCATCTTTTGCATTCCATCTACACAACACGATTATAGAGTTTAATAACTTCCTCATCTTTTTGAGAGATTTCAAAACATAGCAATTATAAATATCTTGATGATATAGATAAAAGTAGAATGCATAGAGAGCTAAAATTACCTTATTCGATGCTTAATGGTTGTCTCATCTTCCCCTACGATAAGTGGAACTATAGAAATGACTCCATATCTTTTTTTTGCATCCATATAGATCTTCCCAACAGCATCGAAGATGTATTCGTGCTCACCATAAATAAATTCAATTGCTTTTCTTCCTTGCCTTCTAGTGGTAAACAAAGATGGACCTCCAAGGTTTATACTCAAGAAGTCATGTAGACGTGGACCACCCCATAGCTTAATAACTTCATATATGGTTTTTGTAGACTCACTAAACTAGTGTCCTTGCTTTACCGTAACATGTTTTGTGCTACTTCTTGAAAAAACTCCCACAAGGCTGATTTTCCACCAAAATTTCCTTGTCCATGAGCTTCAATTATGTTGTTACAAAAGCACCGAACATCTTTCCTATTTATACATTCAAAACTTAATTCTTTCAAAGTTTTGACTCTAACTGACAGCATTACAATTTTTTATGTTGCCCACCACAACCTTCTTTTTTCTTCATTCAAACTTTTCCTACACTCAAAAGTGGCATTTTTTAGCTCTTCAATTGTCAAGTAGTCTACCCACCTTCCTTTGCCTCTTTTCTTGGTTCCTCTCTTCTGAACGGCAAGATTCTCTCTATAGAATCTCATACGAAAATTAGAACAACCTGAAATTTTCTTACACTGTTCACATGAGAAACCTTGAAATGGATCTCCAATGATTGATATACGAAGACAATTTATGTGCCTGAAGCATCCATCTATCTTGTATTCCATATTCCCATCATGTAAAGTGGCCTTTGTATATGGTTCACAAAACCATTCATGCCCAATCTTTTGATCCATCAAAAATGACTTAATATCAATTTCACAACCATTGACATGAACATTAGCTTGCCATAATCCCCAACATAACAAATTTATATTTGATGATGAAGATAAGAATGACTCAGTCAAGGAATCAGAAAGAGATTCTATCTCACCACATTTTGGTTGCAACACTTTAAACTCCTTTGCTTGTATAGGGAACCTTCCCAATGATGTTTGTCATGGATCTTTGTCAAAATGCTTCCTAGGTCGGCCAACAACCCTTGATAATTGTGGACATGGCTCCATTGATTTCTTGCTGGAAGAAGCGATGTGAGCTTTTCCATTGATATGTTCTAATAAAATCGTTTGTAGATCTGAACCATGAGGGCACAAAAACAACCATTTTCCATCATATCCACACACCACTCTTACAACATTTTTATCCTTGTAGTTATTCAAAGTTGCTTCAACTATCTCAAACTTTGCTCCTGCAACATACTCGATAATGAGAAATTTCAGAAGAATATTTTTTTGACCCTATTTATGAAAATTCTAACAAAAGAAAGACTCTTGTCATCTCTAAATGCTTCTAGTGGAGATTACCTTCATGAGAATTATTGAAAGTGTGCATTTCCTCAATAGCATCAAGAATTATTGTTGCGTCATCAACATCGTCTTGAGCATCCTTCATGCTATCTTTTCAAAGAGATGCTTCTTCAGTGTGATAAATCCTCGATTGGAAGCATATCTTTTTTGATGTTTCTGGCTTTCTAGAATATGGGTTCTTAGAAAATTAGACAAGCAAGTGTAAGCTGATTGCTTGCCTTCAATGGACTCTGATCCATATGGCATTCCACATTCTTCACACCATATTCGAACTTTAGGCTTTCCATTAAGATCCTCTGTGAGGAGCTCAAATTTATCATCTCTAGGTGTCTTACACTACCTCAATTTTTTGCAAACTTTTTCAAAATGACTATCCCAATTTTCAAGAATAGACATTGCTAAAAGTTTACTTTTGTGCATGTTTATACCATGATTACAAGAAACATGCTCACTCCTTCATCAATATTTACAATATCAATTTCTTTATGAATATTATATGATGTTCTGCAAACATGTTTTGATGGTGTAATCTCATCAACAATCGTACTTAGAGCCCTCTTTATACCAACACACCTATCCTCTTCAACATTCCAACGTTCTTCTTGTGTTGTATTTAGTATGCAACCTTCATCATCATTGTCATCTTTGATAACAAAATGAAAAGGAACATTAATGATTCCATCTTGCATAATCTCCTTACATATCATGCTATAGGTAGAGTCGCCAAGCACTCTAACATATCCCAAAAGCTTCTTCTCAGATGATCCATAGTCAAACACCTTTATGTGAGTCTTTGAAGCCATGATATGATCAATAGTATACCTAATCAAAATAAGAGAAAAATATAAATAAACTCATAACTTTTAAATTCTAAATGATATGTAATAATCTAAATCACTAATGAAAAAAGAGATGGATATTGACTTCCCACTATGTCAAAACCATGGCCAAACAAATTAATGAGCTAATTGCATTTATTGAAGATCAATATTCTAGCTTAAGAGGAGAGAAAAATAAAGTATTTCACAAACGCTATATCAAAACAAATAACTATAGACCTTCTAATTCTTGCTTGTATCAACACAAATATTACATAAACGTTATTAACGAGTCATTTCAAAGATAAATTAAAAAACTTGACATGTTTTTTATATACATAAATGGATCATGTACTAGAAAGAAAACCATCAATTTTTGGAATATTATTTAGAAACTATAGTTCTACAAAAGGTTACAATGCATCATGTCATAATGCACTTTCACATGTGACTTTGAATATAACTTCAAATGTATGAGTAACATCCATTGCAATAGGTCTAGCTGTAGGAATAGGATTTCTCATTTCCTCTATTCTCTTCCACCAATGCTTTAAGTGATCCAACTTAGTTGCATCTTGGATGTGAACAAAGTACTTGTAAGGAATTCACATCAATCCTTGCCATTATTGACATATTTATCACTCTTGCTTAATCCCCAATCGATAATTCCTATGAAGACCTTAACAGACTCACCATCAAAGTGAAGCATAATGTTTGAAGGATGCAAGTCATTATGCAAAAGATCTTTTCCATGCATGTATTTTAAGGTCCATCAAAGTACCAGGTAGATTTATGGCATGAGCACAAACACAAGATAAATGGTCTAGCTCCTCTCCCACATAGACTAAGTTCATAGCATTTAACCTTGACCATTTGTCCAATGTCTCCCCATTCCAATACTAGTATACTAATCTTGGAGGATTTATCACACTAGCAATCATGCGAACAAGTCCTCTACGAGGTAATTGGGCTTGCATTGTTTCCATATTTGCCATTAACTCTCGCATGGACCTTCTCTCTTCCCTTTCACTTGGCTTTTGAGATACCTTAAGAATCTTTATGGCAAAGGTCTCTTTTGGATCAAAGCAGTCTACACCAACGATGTTACCTTTCACCACTCTTCCATATGAGCCTTCACCCAACACATAATCTTTCTCTTGTACATGAATCTGTTGCTTCTCAAGAAAAAACAAAGATGGCATCTTCAATCCTGTGGGATTGACACATTCTTTTGAAGAACTGGCATTGAATGCTTCCCTCTTTGAACTCATAACTGCCTTCCACTTTAAGGAAAACCAATCAATCAACTCTTCTTTACTAGGATTTTGATCGAGCAATTTGAACATCAAATCTCTTAGCTCTTGGTAGTATAACCCTTTCTCAAAGTGTGAATTTCGTTCAATAACATTATTCCATCCATTCTTCAAAGTACGATTAGTCATATGCTTGATAGCAGTGCACTTTAGATGGAGAAGAACTAGCATGCTCATCAATATTTTGAACCTCAGCATTCATCACAAAAACTTGTCTCCTATATCAAGAGAATTGCTCAATGTATTATGGTGAACTTCATATGTTACATCTTTGCTTGAACTTTGAAGGATCACCACCATCACAATCACTTGAAGAATCACAACAACATCACAAATTTCAAGAGCATTGCTCAACACATCATGGTAAACTTTTATGAGTCAACATTCTATTTACAATGGCCCTTGCACTATTGTGCTCTCTCTAGGTCTAAGAAAGTTCCAAATCATGCACAAACTAGTGAGACTAATAGACATGGACATGAATAGTGAACTACAAAGGTCTGTACATGCTTTAAATTGGGAGGCTATCAAATCAAAATCAATGTTTCTTTACAACAAGTAATTACAATCATTCATGGTGTAACATAAAGCAATGTTATATGAACAAATTTTTGTGCTTCTTATCATTTGAAATGTAGAAGGTTATAAATATAGGGAAAGGTTATGTAGAAGGTTATATATAGGGTAAGGTGGTACTCTTTTTCCACTTTATAGTGGTCAAGTTTTGTCGTGCCCAAAAGGTATACAGGTGGGAGAACTTTTGGAGATTCAAACTGTACATGCTTGGGACCAATGTAATAGAAGCTTGCAATAACATCCTACAGTAGAATTGTCCTTAGACCCATTCCACATTCAAATGTTCTTTCAAACACACTTTATCCACTTTGCAGAGCTTGACAATAGGTTACTAAATTGCCACTATCTCAAAGCATAGCTTAAAAGATACAATCTGAGTCCTCTATGTGTGTGTGTGTGTGTGTGTGTGTGTGTCGCTGAATCCAACACCAATATCTTATTATCATGACTACGAGAGGGCTAGTCAGCACATTAAAACTTTGAGCTACCCACCCATCAACAAATTATGATTACTCTTACACATCATCCTAGATGAGAAAATATTTAAAAAATAACTTTTAATTTGGATCTGAGAATAAACACACCCTACCTGTTAATTAAAAAATGATGTATAAAATTACCCCTGCTATAAATATATTTCTATAAGTCTTGAGAATTAAAATACCCTCATTTTGAACTCTCATAGTATAGTTACATTTCCCAAATGGACCCCCTGAGCTGTCGTATGGGGACCGTTGTAAATAGTTCTAAACCATTTTACATCAAGAATGAAAATACTAAATCATTTGAAATCAATTTCATAGATTTTGCATATGGTCCCACAATAATCCAACTACGAGGAGAGAAGATAGTATCCGAAGCACTTGCTTGGCTATCTTGTGTGAAGTTAGACATGACTCCACAATCATACGTGACTTTCTTTAAATCGATGTATTCCATGTGAAAATGTCGTCCATATGACCATAATGCACTGTACTTTTTGTATTGCAAAAGAGCATCATTAAAACAATGAGGATGCATCTATTTTATAGCGTATATTGCCACAAATAATTACTTAATTACATCAAGAGGTAAGAAACTTACATGCATCATACATCCAGATGATAACTCTTGCTCGTGCTCGTTTATTGTCTCTCCATCGTGTTTGGCTTTACGTAGAGCCTGTTGTAGCCAATCAAGTGACATGTGAGTCGCGAGAAGGGAAAAATCCCATGGATATGGTTGCGCTCACCTGTGCATTATCTTGAATCTCATCCTTGCATTTATTCTTTCTGCTTTGGCCGCTTCATATCTCTCAATCCACCTCTACATCTCCTTGCTATTGAGGATACAAAACTTATTGAATTTCTCCATTTTCTCTTCATTCATCTTTCCATCATCATCCTTGCTATGCCAAGCCTGCGGCATATCGTGATCCATGGATGCAAGAAATTATGTGATATATACTAATGACTCTTGCACAAGCCATCCCTCTACCATGCTTGCTTCCGGTCTTGCTCTTTGCCTTACAAATCCCTTCAAAGTTTTCATAAACTGCTCGAGAAAAAACATCCACCGACTATGAATGGTACCTCCAATGGCCACCTCATCAACTATGTGCACAAGCAAGTGCACTTGAGTTGTCATAATGCTCGAGGGAAAGCGCTTCTCAAGCAAGCATATCGCTTTGATGGAGTCCACCCTAGCCTTCTCAATGCTCGATATGGAGATCTCTTTTTGAGATATCCACCTATTTCACGTGCCCATGTAAGATATATTCATAATCAGTCTACATATTATTCAACTTAAATTGAAGAAAATGAAATCACAATACGAGTTGATAACAAGCATCACTACTACACACAGGCCTTATTCTGATGGCTAAGTGCCGACATTTAGCACACGTGGGGTGCTAATCATCGATATGCAAAGTGGGTTTAAAAAAGTGTCGCTCTATAGCGACACTTTATAAACATCGCTATATAGCGATGTTTATAAAAGTGTTGCTATAGAGCGACACTTGCCAGACTTGTAGAAGGTCATTTTATAGCGATGTTTTATAGAGAGTGTATTTGCATATGGTCCCACAATAATCCAATTGCGAGGAGAGAAAATTGGTATCCAAAGCACTTGCTCGGCTATCTTGTGTGAAGTTAGGCATGACTTCACAATCATATGTGACTCTTTTAGGGTATAAGTGTTGCTATATATAGCGACACTTTTAGGGTATGTGTCGCTATATAGCAACAGTTTTAGGGTATAAGTGTCACTATATAGTGACTGACTAATGTCACTCTATAGCAATGCTGGGGGCTAAAACCTGAAACCCCGCATGATGTCTTTCATATTTCTATTGCGAGAAAAGCAAAAACCTCTCCTCCAACCTAATATTTGGTGACCTTCTTTCCTCCAACCTCTTCCCCACATTCCTCACCTCTACCCAGCCCCTCTCCCAACACTTGTGCTCCCTCTCCACCCTTCTTCCTCTCTGCTTGTGTGAAAGGAAGTTTTTCAAGAAGGTGTGTCTCTTTAAGCAATGTAGGTTCATTTTTTATGAGATTTCATTTTGTGAGTATTGAAGCATGTTTTTCCTTGCATTGCTAAGCCTATGTGCTAATTTTCATGCTTGATTTTCGGAGGTTAAGGACAAAAAGTGAGATTTGGTGAAAGAAACAAGACTCACCTCTTCTCTTTTTGGGATTTCTCTTCCTCCTCTTTCCCTTCCTTTCGTGCTTTCTCCTTGTTTGTAGGCTTATGCTTGCCTCTCAATCCAATCCCTTTGGAAAGTTGCTCCTCCAAACTCCTCCTTCCTCTAACTAGTTATATGAAAAATGGTATGTTTCCTCTCTTTTATAGGGCCAATCCACCAAACCCCAAGCGGGACTTCTCCAAGTAAGATAGTGCTTCCTCTCTTTTCCTATTTTTATTTCCATGATTTGAATTGGCCTGAAGCTAGTGCCTTAATCACTAGCTGCAGTGATGGGCGTAGGAACCCTGTCTTCCCCATTCTTCTCTTATTCCCTCTTCTTCCCCTCTTTCCCTCTTTTCCTCCCTCTTTCCCCCCCCCTTTTCCTCGCTCTATTATTTCCTCTTCTTCCTCCCCTCTCTTTTTCCCTCTCTTTCATTCTCTTTTCTCTCTTTTCATAAGCATATGCATTTGCATATGCTTATGCTCATCTCCTATGCTTATGCATGAGCATATGCTCATATGCTCATGCATAAGCATAAGCATATGCTTTCTCTCTTTTTCTTCTTTTCCCCTCTCTTCTTTCCTCTCGTTTCTTCTTTTCCCCTCTCTTTTTCCTTCTCTTTTCCCCTGTTCCTTCTCTTCTTTTTCCCTCTCCTTTCCCCTCTCTCGCTTCCTCTTTCTGTCTTTTCATATGCATATGCATTTGTGTATGCTTATGATCATATGCTTATGCACATGCATGAGCATATGCTCATATGCTTCTCTTTTCCCATCTTCCTTCTCTTCTTTTTCTCTCTCCTTTCCCCTCTCTTTTCCCGTCTTCCTTCTCCTCTTTTCCTTCTGTTGCATTTACGTATCCTTATGCTCATATGCCCATGCATAAGCATAAGCATATGCTTTCTCTCTTCCTCTCTTTTCCTTCTACTCTTTCATCCTCTCTTCTCTCTTCCTCTCTTATTTACGTATGCTTATGCTCATATGCCCATGCATAAACATAAGCATATGCTTTCTCTCTTCCTCTTTTACCCTCTCTCACTTTGTCTTTTCTCTCTTTTCATATGCATATGCATTTGTGTATGCTTATGCTCATATGCTTATTCTTATGCATGAGCATATCCTCATATGCTTATGCTCATGCATGACCATATGCTCATATGCTCATGCATAAGCATAAGCATATGCTTTCTCTCTTTTTCTTCTTTCCCCCTCTCTTTTTTCCTCTTGTTTCTTCTTTTCCCCTCATATGTGGTGATGGATCATCGGTAACTGAATGCTATTTGAGTTCATGATTAATATTGCATGCGTACATGACACGAAACCTTGAGACAAGATCTTATATTTACAAGAAACCTTGAGACAGGATAAGGAGGGTGGTGAGGGTGCATGCATACCTTCACACTTTGAGCAGGAGGAAAGTCTCCCAGATGTGCCAGTGATGACGAGGATATGGTTGACATGATGGATTCTATTTTTAGGGGCACTACATCACATGTACATGTGATGTCCAAGTCTGAGGTCAATATGTGAGAGTTGCAATCAACACATTTTTATGAGGGTGCTGGGATGTCAAAACTATGGGCTTGTCTCTCAATCTTGAATCTGCAAGCAAAGTATGGGTGATCAGATACAAGTGTCTTATCCTTAATGATATTAGCTCCTGCATTAATTTATCTCATTATTTGGATTTTGTTTATTTTGAGAATCATCATAATTTCTCATTATTTGAAGCCTATGCATGTTTGAATTGCAATAGGTTGCTCTAGAAGATGTTGCCCGCACCAAATACCATGACCGCATCAAGAGATGAAGCGAAGAAGATGCTGACAATGGTGGGTATGGATTATGATACCATTTATGCTTGCCATAATGATTGGTGAGCATGGAGATTTGGCTAGTTTTCTAGAGTGTGGGGAACAATGATATAAAGATGACTTGCAGGGTGAGCAGGTCCCAGTAAAGGTCTTGAGACACTTTCCCATGATTGCTAGAATACAGCACATGTTCCGATGCAAATCCATAGCGGAATTTATGACTTGGCATGCTACACATCAGTCACTAATGACACATTGAGGATTCTTGCAAATTGTGTAGCTTGGAAGCACATAGACAATCAGTGGCCAGACTTTGCGAGGGAGCCACACAACTTACATCTTGGGCTCACCATGGACGACGTGAACCCTTTCGGGATACGCTCAACATCTTGGTCGACATGGCCCATAGCCTTGGTGAATTACAATATCCCACCATGGCTAACAATAAAGAAGGGTCACCTCATGCTTACACTGATTGTGCTAGGGATGTACAAGGCCAAAAATATGGATGTGTACCCCACGTGTACGTGGCACCTTCGATAGAGAAGTTACAAATCTTAATATGGAGAGGAGTGTGAGTCTTTGACATTTCCAGAGCTCCTAGATATACCAATGACATTTTGGTTAAGGGAATCTTGATGTTGACCATGCATGACTACCCGGGATATGGAGAGTGCACGGGCACGTGGTTGTGTCTTTATATGTATTATATATGATACTTTTATGACTCTCTTTCTAGCGCGTCTTATACTAACACATTTAAGGATTCTTAAAGGACTTGCAATAAGGTGGTACCATGCTTGTCCTATTTGTGGGAATGGTTTGAGTGTGCTTGCACGATACTCCAAACATATGAGGAAAATGGCTTGAAAATGGTTTATGAAGGTCATGCTCGATACCTTCCGCTAAACCATCTTGCCTGTTGGAGGCCATCTTGATCCACCACCACCATATTTGAAGGCAAGTGACTTGATTCACGCTTGGAGGGCAAATGGAGAGGAGGATGCTCTTGGTATGAAGAGGCTATTCATCTTTCACAAGGTTCCTTGTTAGGGTCAGTGACAAATCAATCATCTCTTGGATCCCATGCATATCTTCAAGAATGTGGGGGCTATTATTTGGGCACACTTTGTTGGTGACAAAGACTCAAGAGGAGCACAAGAAGACTTGCACACTATGAATAGGATGCCTCATTTGTGGCCCCAAGAGTGTGTTCATAAAGTTATCCTCCAAAAAGCAATATGGATCCTCTCCAAGAGAGAGGAGGCAGCACGGTCAAGGTGGACATTGCCTCTTTTCGAACACCGACAAGGTACATGTGTTGCTTGAAAGGAGCATTTTATAAGGACAATAATCTTACTGGGCTCGTCCCATGATTGGCACAAGGTCTTACAGGCATTCTAAGCTTTAGGATTAGTTTATTGATAATCGTGATGCATTCGTGTAATTATGATTATGCTATATTATTGACATGACTTCTTTATTGCTTGGATAGTTCATCCTCCCAATTACAGTGAAAGAATTTTTACAACAAGAATATTCAAGATCAGTGGTATTGTGAGGTATGCAATACAAGGCACAAGTCATTTTCTCATGGAAATACTAATCTTTTTTACACTAAAAAGTATTTTTTTGATGGGCACAAAGGTTGGTATTTACGTTGCTATTAACATCGGAAAAGAATTGTCGCTATATAGAGACATTGGTAAAGCAACTCTATATAGCAACACTGGTAAAACATTGCTATATAGCGACACTTAATAGAATTAAAAAAGGACATTAGTGGGGCTAAACGGGGCCACAGCAAGCCCTGTTTTGTCCCACTAATTTTTTTTTTGTAATTACAAAAGAATGTTTACAAGCACACAAGCGAGATAAAACTCTCAAATCTTGGTTAAAAAATTTCCCTTGTGAAAGGGGTGATACAAAATCACTCAAACCAGCCGAGAGACAGAAGCATATAGATGCCGAAGATATACAACCTTGTTTGTTATGGAATTTTCATTTCGAAAAGGGAAATACGCATATGCTCATGCATCAGCATAAGCATACGCAAATGCATAAGAGCGAAAAGAGGAAGTGAGAGAGGGAAAAAGAAGAGAAGGAAGAGGAAAAAAGAGAAGGAAAAGAGAGAGGGGAAAAGAAGAAACGAGAGGAAAAAAGAGAGGGGAAAAGAAGAAAAAAATAGAAAGCATATGCTTATGCTTATGGATGAGCATATGAGCATATGCTCATGCATGAGCATAAGCATATGAGCACAAGCATATGCAAATGCATATGCTTATGAAAAGAGAGAAAAGATTATGAAAGAGAGGGGAAAAGAAGGATGAAAGAGAGGGAAAAGGAAGAGAAGGAAGAGGGGAAAAGAGAAGGAAAAGAGCCTCTCTTCTTTTCCTTCTCTTTTCTCCTCCCTTTCCCTTCTACACTTTCATCATCTCTTCTCTCTTTTCTCCTATCTTTTCTTCTTTTCCCCTCTCTTTTTTCATCTCTCTTCCTCTCTTTCATCCTCTTTCTTCTCTTATTTTCCCCTCTCTTATTTGCTCTCTTTCATAATCTTTTCTCCCTTTTCATAAGCATATGCTAAAGTAGATGCTTATGCATATGCATGAGCATATGCTCATATGCTTATGCTTATGCATAAGCACACTACTACACATGGGTCCTATTTCGACACTTAAGCATTGATGTTTAGTGCATGCGGGGTGCTAATCATTGGTAAGCAAAGCGGGTTTAGTCAAGTGTCGCTATATAGCAACTCTAGGCAAGTGTCGCTATATAGCGATGTTTATATAGAGTCGCTATATAGCGACACTTACAGACTTGTAGAAGGTCGTTATATAGCGACACTAAGACAATTTTCTATAGTGAGGTTTTACAGAGAGTATTTTTCCCCATACCAAAATTTAAAGATAGTTTTTCCCAATGATAATTTTTTTTCCTTTTCATACAGTTTTATCCTTTGAAAGAATAAAAGTACAAGAGCATGTACATCAAGTTTGAAGCTCATATACTCATGTCCAAGTCTGAGATGAAAAAAATCAATGAAGAGCATTTATATCAACCGCTTCATCCTGAGAAGACTAGTGTGCCAAACAAGTCTATCTCCAACTCTATACCGAGTTGATCTCCTAAATCATCATCATACTCTGGCATCGTACGTTCACCTAAGACGTGATTATCTTCTTCAATAAAAAGTGGTGATTCTTGATGATCGTCATCTTCTTTCTCAATATCGTGATCTCCATCTTCCTCTAGATGACAGGCTCTCACAATCAGAGGATCTTGGCTCTGATACCACTTCTCACGTACCGATTGGAGGATGCACATGTGTGGGAGAATGATGCATAAATTGAGAAGCATTAGCCCTCCAAATGGGGTGGAAGGAGTGCCCACGTGAGTGTACTTTTGCTATTGACAACTCTAGAATGCTCATGCAATCCACAAACCACATACAAATGCCTAATGCCTCATACACACATTCCATGCATACGAGAGGTCACAGCCTCTCATGCCTCTTGGGATCCATCCCTTGGGCATAGCCCATTGTTCTACCCTTAGCCTATGACTCTTTTATGCGTACCATTTATTAATGCATACCCATGCATTCCTACCCATTCCTATCCTAGGATCTACATGTGTGAGTGCTCCATTTATTCCATATCAATTAACATATCCAATATATTATCCATATGGAATTTAGCCTTTTAAACCTACCTAGCCTACCTTCTAATTAATACATTTGATCATGCTAGCCTAATACATTCTAGACTACAAAATCATGTCGTGACAAATCTCTTTTCCCCTCTTCCTTCTCTTCTTTTCCCCTCTCTTTTTTCCTCTCTTTTTCTCTTCTTTTCATAAGCATATGCATTTGCCTATGCTTATGCTTATGCATGAGCATATGCTCATATGCTCATGCATAAACGTAAGCATATGCTTTCTCTCTTTTTCTCTTATGCATATGTTTTTCCTTCTCTTATGCTTATGCTCTTTTCCCCTCTTCTTTTTCCCCCTCTTTCAATCTCTTTTCCCCTCTTCCTTCTCTTCTTTTCCCCTCTCTTTTTTCCTCTCTTTTTCTTTTATTTTCATAAAGCATATGTGTTTGCCTATGCTTATGATTATGCATGAGCATATGCTCATATGCTCATGCATAAGCATAAGCATATGCTTTCTCTCTTTTTCTCTTATGCATATGCTTTTTCTTCTCTTATGCTTATGCTCTTTTCCCCTCTTCTTTTTCCCCTCTTTCAATCTCTCTTCCCCTCTTTCTTCTCTTCTTTTCCCCTCTCTTTTTTCCTGTCTTTTTCTCTTATTTTCATAAGCATATGCGTTTGCCTATGCTTATGCTTATGCTTATGCTTATGCATGAGCATATGCTCATATGCTCATGCATAAGCATAAGCATATGCTTTCTCTCTTTTTCTCTTATGCATATGCTTTTTCTTCTCTTATGCTTATGCTCTTTTCCCCTCTTCTTTTTCCCTTCTTTCAATCTCTTTTCCCCTCTCTTTTTTCCTCTCTTTTTCTCTTCTTTTCATAAGCATATGCATTTGCCTATGCTTATGCTTATGCATGAGCATATGCTCATATGCTCACGCATAAGCATAAGCATATGCTTTCTCTCTTTTTCTCTTATGCATATGCTTTTTCTTCTCTTATCCTTATGATATTTTCCCCTCTTCTTTTTCCGCTTTTTCTTCTCTTCTTTTCCCCCTCTCTTATTTCCTCTCTTTCATCCTCTTTTCTCTTCTTTTCATGCATATGCATTCGCCTATGCTTATGCTCATGCTCATGCATAAGCATAAGCATATGCATTCTCTCTTTTTCTCTTTTTTTCTCTCTTTTCTTATTTTCATCTCTCTTTTTTCCTTCTCATGCTCATATGCTCATGCATAAGCATAAGCACATGCTTTCTCTCAACTTTCCCTTAAATTATTTCCCTCATATGCTTTCCCTCGGCTTTCCCTCATATGCTTTCTCTCAGCTTTCCCGCATATGCTTTCTCTTATTTTCCCCTCTCTTTTTCTCTTCTCTTTTCCTCTCTTTCTTTCTCTTCTTTCTCTTCTTTTCCCCTCTCTTATTTCATCTCTTATTTCCTCTCTTTCATCCTCTTTTCTCTTCTTTTCATAAGCATATACATTTGCCTCTTATTTCCTCTCTTTCATCCTCTTTTCTCTTCTTTTCATAAGCATATACATTTGCCTATGTTTATGTTGATATGCTTATGCTCATATGCATTTGCCTATGCTTATGCTTATTTCCTTCTCCTTAGCCGTATTCAGTTCTTTTTCCACATGCTCCTTAGCCGTATTTGGTTCTTTTTTTTCTCCAACAGATTCTAAATGGAACAACCATGCCCTTACCGACGGGTGTCCTCCCTAAACCCCAACTCAGTTCCCCACGTCGCACGGATTATAGACATAGCTTCTCTACTAGCTCATGTAAAAGAGAAGATTGCACAAGAGCGCGATTGGGTGAAGTACAATGTGGGAGTACGTGCGCTTGGGTGGGATCCAAGCCGAAGGGTAGTGGAGCAGGGGCGACTGAGAAATGCATGACACAACCTACGGGATCTCCGTAGGTTTTGGAGAGACCGCCACGGTCGACGGAGCACCAAATATGATTGTGTAAAGGACATAATGGATTGTGTGGAGGCCTTTGTGGATTGCAAGTACATAATCACTGAAGAGCATGACCGCATATTAGAAGAGGTGAGGATGAGGTCCCCAGTGACCCACCTAGCGGCTCGAAGGAGGAAAGTACCTCGGACAGTACGTAGAGCAGTAGACCTCCTCCACCATTTTGGTATTTTTAGAGAATGTCTCTTTTGGAGACAAATTTTGCTTAATCATACTTTTGGAGACATATATTTTTTATATACATACTTTTGGAGACATACTTTTGGCGATATTTTTTATATATGAAAATTGTCTTGGATTCCACTTGTCTTTCATAAATATTTGTCATTTGAAAACTGGCTTTTCATAATTGTCTTAAGTAAATCATTGTCCTTTCATATTTATTCTTTATGTGTTGATGTCATTTCATAATTTTCACAAGTGATTAATTGCCTTTTCATAATTTCTTGAGTTTGAATTTCATAATTGTCTTTCCGCTTCTTACCCGCTCTTGTTTTTTGTTTTTTATTTTTTGTCTTCGTGTTTGTGTCTACATTTGTCCAATCCTCCCAAATTAGACATGGGATCACGTCGCATGTCTGACGAGTACGAAAACCGTCGTAGGAGGAGACATCATGATCTCTACTCTCCAGATGACTTTGATTTTCCCTCAGGCAACACCTCAGGGGCCTACCCCTGTGACTTACCCCTAGCCCGCCGCCGACTCCTCTCGGACCTAGCACTATGACTACCCCTCGGGGAACTCCTTTGCTAGTAGCCCATGGCTTTGTCGGGAGTCCCGACGAGTTTGTCGCACAGATGATGGATGCAGAGGCAACAAGATTCTTCTCTCTACTATCCCATAGAACCTCAGCTCTCTTCCCTCTCCTACACCGCTGGCTGGACCTACTCGACAGCTGTCCCCTATAGCCCCTTCGACTGAGAGGTCATCACCTGGGCATACCCATCGTAAGGGAAGGAAGAGTAAGAAGGGTTGCTTATGCTATGCTGACTTGGGAGTTGTAGACGAGTCAGCACACTCACATCCCTACAAGTCTCCACTTGGTCATGAGACCCAGTACCAGTCAGGTCCCTTGCCCTCTCCCACTCCCTCTACTACTCCTCGCTCTGTAGGCGCTCGTAGTAACACCCCTCGCTCTAGCTCTGCCACTCCCCTGACTCCTCCTTTCCCGGAGGACCTGTCCTATGAAATCACGGTGGCTAGAGAGATAATAAAAAATAAAAAGGGCTCAACAGTGATGGCCACATGAGGTGGTTGATGAGCCACCACTTCAAGAGCAGCATAGCTACTGATTGGCGGTACCAGGATGACCAAAAGAAGTAGGCAGTCATCGATGAGTTGAAAAGACAATACCCTAACCTCCCAAATTGGAAGTTCAATGAGAATTATATGTGAGAGCACATGGGTTTGGTCTTGAAGCATCGTAGGTAAACCTTGCGTACTTCCATCGGAAAGGGGAAGGCTAAACCCAACTAGGCAAATAAAGCAGTCTAGAAGCTTTTCAAGGAGTACAAGGACCATCCCGAAAAGTTCAAGGGCCAGAGGTGGGCTGCAAGGAGATGGCTGGACTCCGTAGGTACTTCACACTTTGATGCAGGCAGACGGTTGGCATTCGAGGCAACCGTGGTAAGTCTACTTCTTCTCACTTAACTTATTGTTCTATTTGTTTTATTACAGGTTGCATGCACTTTATCTAACTCTCGTAAATTGGGCCCACAGTAAGTTGCGATGGGTCACCTTCCCACAGACAAAGAGACGAGATGCGCGTTCCGCATAAGAACAAAGTCGTGGTTTATTGTGATAGAGGCCATGGGAACAACGGTCGATTGAGTTGAGATGGCTGCTTACACAGGCTGCTTACACAGTATAAGTCTACTCCTACTTGTAATCTCACTTTTTAAATTATTTTATTCTTTATGTTCCAATCTAATTTCCAATTTAATATGGTTTCACTCTTAGAGTGCAAGCTTGAATGTCACATCAGTGGAGGTGAGCGATGATGACGAAGGATTAGGCTTACATGTCTTTGACGAGGGCAAGGGATCAGGCATAGCTCATGAGGGCTAGGGATCGGGCGTAGCACACGAGGGCCAAGGATCAGGCGTAGCTCACAAGGGCCAGGGATTAGGCCAGTGCAACCACAACGAGGACGAGGACGAGGATGACAATTCAGATGAGCAGTACTAATAGTAATATTAGTAGTAGTTTGTATATACTTTGGCATGTATATGCTTCTGTTGCTCGCCTCGTTTGAACGATTTTGTATCACCCCTTTCACAAGGAAAATTTTGTAACAAACAACATTCTTTTGTAATTGCTATGACCCTGTCTAGCCCCACTAATGTTTTTTTTAGCTTCTGTTAATCGTCGCTATATAGCGACGTTTACCAGTGTCACTATATAGCGACGTTTACCAGTGTCGCTATATAGCTATGTTTACCAGTGTTGCTATATAGTGACACTTACATAGCGACCGTTGTTTTCTGACGCTAATAGGGACATAAATATCGACCTTTGTGCCCCTGAAAAAACAACTTTTTAGTGTAAAAAAGGTCGGTATTTCCGTCGAAAAATGGCCTATTCCTTGTAGTGGCATATGCTCATATGCTTATGCTTATTGCATATGCTTATGCATGAGCATATGCTCATATGCTCATGCATAAGCATAAGCATATGCTTTCTCTCTTTTTCTCTTTTTTTATTTTCCCCTCTCTTTTTTCCTCTTCTTTTCCCCTCTTCCTTCCTCTTCTTTTCCCCTCTCTTTCATCCTTGTTTCTCTCTTTTCATAAGCATATGCTAAAGTAGATGTTTATGCTTATGCTTATGCCTGAGCATATGCTCATATGCTCATGCATAAGCATAAGCATATGCTTTCTCTCTTTTTCCCTGCTCTTTTTTCCTCTCTTTTCTTCTTTTCTCCTCTCTTTTTCCTTCTCTTTTCCTCTCTTTCAATCTCTTCCTTCACTTTCTTTTCCCTCTCTTTTCCCCTCTTTCATCCTCTTTTCTCTCTTTTCATAAGCATATGCATTTGCATATGCTTATGCTCATATGCTTACTCTCTTTTTCTGCTCTTTTCTTCTTTTCCCCTCTCTTTTTTCTTCTCTCTTCTTCTCTTTCAATCGCTTCCTTCTCGTCTTTGTACCTCTCTTTCATCCTCTTTTCTCTCTTTTCCTAAGCATATGCATTTGCGTATGCTTATGCTTATGCATGAGCATATGCTCATATGCTCATGCATAAGCATAAGCATATGGTTTCTTTCTTTTTCCCCTCTTTTTTCCTCTCTTTTCTTCTTTTACTCTCTTTTTTTTCCTTCTCTCTCATCTTCCTTCTTTTTCTTTTTCCCTCTCTTTTCCCCTCTCTTTCATCCTCGTTTCTTTCTTTTCATAAGCATATGCTAAAGTAGATGCTTATGCTTATGCATGAGCATATGCTCATATGCTTTCTCTCTTTTTCCGCTCTTTTCTTCTTTAATCTTTTCCCCTCTCTTTCATCCTCTTTTCTCTCTTTTCATAAGCACATGCATTTGTGTATGCTTATGCTCATATGCTTATGCTTATGCATGAGCATATGCTCATATGCTCATGTATAAGTATAAGCATATGGTTTCTCTCTTTTTCTCTTTTTCCCCTCTCTTTTTTCCTCTCTTTTCTTCTTTTACCCTCTCTTTTTTCCTTCTCTTTTCCCCTCTTCCTTAATTGTCTTTTCAGAATAAATTATTAAATTGAATTTGAGTTTGAATTTCATAATTGTCAAGTAATTAATCGTCTCAAGTTTGAATTTGCTCTTGTGTTTGTTTGTTTTTTAATGTTTATGTCTGCATTTGTCCAATCCCCCCAAATTAGACATGGGATCATGTTGCACGTCCAATGAGTATGGAAACCCTCTTAGGAGGAGACATCATGATTTGTACTCTCCAGAGGACTTTGATTCCACTCAGCCAAATCCTCAGGGGCCTACCCGTGCGACTATCCCTTGCCCGACTCCTCTCAAGTGTAGCACTGCAACTACCCCTCGAGGAGATCCTTTGCTAGCAACCCATGGGTAAAATTTTTAGGCGAGAGGACCCAGTTTAGGTGAGTGGATTGACATGATTCCAAAAACTAAGTCATAGCTCATTCAATGATCTTCAACTTCCTAGTTCACTTCATTACTCTATTCCTCACACATCATCTGATATCTATGCTCAAAAATTGCGATCTACTCTCTTTTTCCTAATGAATGTAACAAACAATGAAAAACACAAACCATAGAGATAAAATGAAACGTATCTCTCTCTCTAGGTCTCCGATTGACATAATTCCAAAAACAAAGTCAGAGCCATTAGGGAAAAAGGGAACTCATTTTGGGGCCCTGTAAGAAATTCACTATTTTTTTATTTATTTCTCTCCTAAAAGACCTCAAAAATAGTAAAATACGGAAACGTGGCTCAGATTTGTCAGTAAGGACTACAGAACTATCAATTCAAAAAGGAATAAGATAATCTTTTGTCTGACTAACACGATTTTGTATTAAATATCCTCTTAGATTTTTTTTTGTTTACCAAAGATTCCGCATCTCTTTGGCCAACGTGTGCAGGTCTTTCATTAAGAGTCCATCACTGAACTTAGTGATTGCAAGTTTTCAAAATATTCACATGGATACCGCCACACTTCCACGATTCATGTTACAAAACGACTATGAGATTGAAAAACAAACTTCGCAACCTCAGGAGCACAAAAAATGGCCGATACTAGTGAGTCACTATCTCAGAAGAAGCGATTACACCATCTTCACATCGACTTGGAAGAACAATATGCTCCAGCACAAAAAAGACGAAAGGATACGGTGCTGAATGCTCAACAGCGGGAAAATATGAGAAGAGAAGGGCTTCAACATATTGACTTATGGTGCGACGGAAGCATATATCCAAAATGTCAAGTAAAAAACTCTACACCTCCATTTGTCAATCCCACCACATTACTGAGGTTTGCCGGCGATGGACAAAATGGACTTCTTGGTTATATTTCAGCGCAATCTGCATTTGCGGAAACGTATAAAATGATGTACCTACAAGAAAAGGGGGCCAAGATGGAGGAGATAGCCATTCGTGCAAAATTGGAGTAGCAGTTGCAGAATGAAATCGAGGAGCATTCAAAGAGTAAAAAAGAATTGACAAGAGCAAGAAAGAAGAGAACCGTGCTTGGAGACAGACAACGTAGCAGGAAGATTAAAAACATTGCAAATTTGAAGGCTGGGACTGGTGGATGCAAGCGACGAATTCAGGAAGCAAGGTTAGATTGAAATTTATCATTTTGTATACTCAAAAAGGCTCTCTTCCAGACTATATCTATTTCGTTGATTGTCGCAAAATAAGAATGGAGGTGCTGAATAATATAGTCATATAATGTTGTTATTACAGGAAATTATTGGAGCCTGCAAAAGAAAATATGGACCCGAACCTTCTTCCTGTTAAACAAATGAAAGGATTGCTTTCTTGCGGTGTAGCAAAAGGTTTGATTGAGGAAAAAAAATACAAAACAGTCAAACGCAATGTTGTAGAGGACTTTGTATCCAATAATCAAGTTGATGGCACTATAATCCAAGAGGCTCTTGATGTTAGTGGAGTTAGCAGGAAGGGATATAGTTCGATTTTCCATGCGATATCCTCAACTTTGAAAGATCAAAGGATTAAACGAGTTTTACTGCCAAATCCAGCAACCGTGTGGAGGATAAGAGGTCATTTGAATGAAAGCATAGATGAATTTATTGGGCAGTATATCCATATTGAAGAAATATTTCATGGTGTTAAAGGAACCACTGTGTATGATCCTTGGAACAATATATTTTTAGATCTGCAACAACTTCAAAAAAGAATGGTCGAGTTTTATGGAATAACATTTGAGGAGTGCAAAGGCATTTTGAAATTTGTTATCAAACTGGATGAGTGTGAGGTTGTAAAGGAAAAGAAAATGGAAAGAGTTACTATTACATTGATGAATGGAGCGATTGATACATCATTGACTGAAGCGAGTTCGAAGTATTTTAGTGTGCAGTCAGAGAAACACATATGGTGGTTAGGCTCGTTCCAGGTATGATCATGGGCTGTTTTATACTTGATTTTGATCATTGTTATCAAATCTGATATAGTAATACTTTTGTTTTCTATAATCTCGCAGGTGAAGACCGAAGACCATGAAACACTAGATTGGGTGTTTCATCACACGGAAATACCAACAATAATCAAAAGACAAGTGCAAGGCGAGAATCTCCATGTTGCAGGAAAAGGTGATTTTCAAGTCGAGTGGCACATGGCCGGGGATCTTAAAACACTTAAGTGCATGTATAACATTAGTAAAGGAGGCAACTCAAAGTCTCCTTGTCTTTACTGCAAAGAATCAGCTCAAGTAATGGATTCAAAATGGTGGAAGAGAGCACCTAATAGAGATAAAGTTGACCCTGACTTCAAGGCCATTCTGGACATTCCACTATGTAATGTTCACATCTGCACATTGCATGGTCTATGTCGAATTATTGAGAAATTGGTATTTTTATATATTGGATTTGCTTGGAAACTCCGTCCCGAAAAAAATAGAAAGGATGCTCTTCAAGCATTGGAAAAAGTGTTATCCGATATAGGTCTGCATGGAGGAGATGTTCAAATCACAAAGGATTTTAAAAAGTCTACCAATGGCAAGGAGGTACCAATCAAGCCCTCTATTGGTGGTGTTAAGGCAAGAAGATTCTTGTCTCGACCCAAACACATTAAGCAAGTAAGGCAAGGTAGAGCAGTTTCAAAGATTAATTATGGATTGTGGAAGCAAGTCCATAATGCTGTGAAAGATCATGAGGCTGATGGGGAAGCACGAAATAGGAAGGCAGAGGTGTGGAGGTCTCTTGATCAACTCTTCATGTTCTGTGACAAAGTAACATGGACAAAGAGTGATTACAAGAACTTTGAGGAGGCAATTAAACATTTTGGGAAGTCAATGAAAGACGCGTGGACAGCCTGCAATATAACTCACTACATGGTAAGGTTCTGTCTTTTTCTTTTACTTAAGTGTGATCCTCTTTTTTTTATTACTTACTATGCATTCTTATGTCTTACAGCATATCATATACAACCACCTTCCCTATTTTGTCAAAAAGTATGGATGCCCAGCTATTTGGTCTACCCAAGGCATGGAGAAGTCTCACTACATGGCACGTAATGCATTTTTTAGACACACACAACACTATGGAGGGAGTCAGAAGGCGAATAGTCTGAAGGAAGTCTTCCAATGGTTTTACCGAGGCATACTACAAAGGCTGCATGCTAAAAGAAAAGTTGCTAGCTCCAAAATCAAGCTTGCTTTTCTTCTAGCCCAAAAGCAAAGACGAAGACAAGCTCTAGACAATTCAATTGCAGCAGAGAGACATAGACAGTGGAGGGAATCGAAGATATTTAGAAACCATAAATGGACAAGTAAACATGAATAGGACTCATTTGTAACATATTGGGGTTATGTCCACATGTTTTCAAACTCATTCAATATAAATTTTTTTAGTGGAACAAGTGACTCTTGGTGTTATGCATGAAAAAAATTTCAATGTGAAACATATGATCTGAACTTAATACAATTTGTTTACAATTTCAATATATTGTTCATTTAATATTTAACGACACCACTCTATGTAAATATACAAATCATTTCATCATCAACTTATTAATCATTTATACAAGATCATACCAGATATCAAAGACTTTATACAAATCAGTTCAAATTTAATATAATGTTTGTGCTATATTCGATGACTAAATCCTATTTCTCCCAGGGCCTGTTCATCGGAACTCTCTTTTTGATCTTGATTGGAGTCTTTTTCTTCTTTATTGGCTTGATGTTGACTGTCTCTTTATCCTTTTCTTCAGCTCTCTCCACCTGTTCCTCTTCTTGGATTGTGTGGCCTGATGCAATCATGGGTGGCTCTCGAAACCTTACAAGCTGGTGTTTTCCATAGCCCTCCAGATATTTGGGGTCCTTAACACCACATGCTAATGCATAAGAAGTGTAAGACAAAAAGTAAGCGGCCCTAGAGGCCTGCTTATTCACATAATCTCCAAATATATCTATGGCAGACAACCTCTCTATCAAAATGATCTTTTCCTTTTGCCATGAAAGAGGATGTCCACCTAAAGCCCTGGACAAACATTTTAGGAAGTAAACAATGGCTTCTCCATTGGTGCTCAACTGCCTATGGTAAATCAAGATCTTGGCACTGCCCAGATCATGAATATAATGAGCTAGGCCTGACATTTTGCCAAACCCAACCTGCCTGCTTCCACTTGATCTCTGGAGGAATGTGTCATCCTCAATTTGTAGCTGCAACATATCAAAGGATTGGAGTGAGACAATACACAACCTACAAAACTAAAGTTAAGCAGAAGTCAAAGTATATGATTTGAAGTACCTTCTCATTTTCATCAGCAACAAGTAGTTCATCTTTCCAAAGATTTATCCCTCTCCCTTCTTGTACAGCCTCTTCTCTAGTCTTTTCTGTGTATAGAGCTGGGAGATTCATAGCTTCCTGTGTGAGCTGGAAGGCAGCTTCATCTGGCTCTTGGAACTTTTCAGCCTCTTTGAAACAAAATGAAAGGGCCTCTACAGGATCAAACATTGTTTCCAAAGCCAGAAGTGATTGGTCATCCTCTATGCCAACCTCCTTGTCAAGCCTTGAAGCCTGGGCAATAAGGGAAATGGCATAGTCCTCCCTCAAATCAAACATATACTCTATATCATGGAGGAAAACATAATCCTTTCCACCAATCAACACACCTGGAAGCATGGGCACTGCATAGTTGCTGCTTTGAACATCAAAATCTTCAACTGGCTCTGCTCCCCTCAGAGTTTTATTCCTCAGTTGAACAAGGTCAAGAGCAGCCACTTGCAGCCCCTCATCCTGAAGGTTGATATCTTCTTCTTGCTCTGCCATTTCAGAGCCCAAAGAAACATCCTCCTTTTCAGAAGCTTCAGATGTGTCTTCTTCTTCTGTTTCCTGCCCTTGTTCATCCAAAGACTCCTGACTGAAGACAATGTACATGAGAAATGCCATGCTCTCCTCCAGCACTCTGCACTTTCTGGTGTGCAAAGTACAGTTGAATTTATAGTGATCAGGCAGGCTGTCAAATCTTCTGCTCACATGGTACCTCAGCCTGTCATTGGAGACAATATGATTAATGTGCACAAAAACCTTTTCACCTCCCACAATTCTTCCTGCCTCTGTCAGTTCTTTGAAGGCATCCCAATAGTCTGAAAGAAAATCTTTGTGTTGCTCCAGTACAGAGCTCATTGAGAACTCCATGTTGAAAATACTGTGGTATAAATGGAAGTTACTCTGAGCCTTGCATTTGTGAAGAAACTCAAATAGGAGCAAATCTGGAGAACTGTCCTCTTCTGGTTCCATTTGTTTTTTGCTGGAAGAATCAGCACTCTGCTCCAGCCTCTTCTTTTTGCCTGTTCAAAAACTTATATACTATGAATTCTATATGCTGACATAAGCAATCAGTGAGTGCATTGTATATCACCAGATAATTCCTTCATGACATCTCATTACTCACCTGGTGATTGCTGAGGTTTTATTATAGCAGCAGAAAAGTCCAGCTTCCTCTTGAAAGGTGGGGCCTGGGAGCTAGCTGTTCCAAAACAAAAACATTTCTCATCATCAAGGAAGATCTCCACAGGGCTAAAGGTAGCAAATTAATGAGGTAGAAGTGAGAAACAAATAATACACAGGAATTTGCAGCAAAATGCGATATGGGCTGTTTAGAGAATTGTAAACCACCCTCCTCGCATTTTGTTGCAAATTCTCAAATTCTGGTCATGTGCATGTCAAATCAAGAACTTGGTTCATCTCAGTGATTCCTGGACACTATGATCTCATATACAAGAGAAATAATGGAATGAGTGATACTATACATGAGGAATGTGTCAACAACAGGAATTTGCAGCAAAATGCGATATGGGCTGTTTAGAGAACTATAAACCACTCTCCTCGCATTTTGTTGCAAATTCTCAAGTTCTGTTCATGTGCATGTCAAATCAAGCACTTGGATCATTTCAGTGATTCCAGGACACTATGCTCTCATATGCAAGAGAAAAAATGGAATGAATGAAAATTTTCATGAGCAAGGAGTCCACAAGAGGAATTTGCAGCAAAATGCGAGATGGGCTGTTTAGAGAATTCCAAACCACTCTCCTCGCATTTTGTTGCAAATTTCTTGGTTCTGTTCATATCAACCTACAATCTAATTTCTGGGTGATTTACCACATTGTGGAAGAAGGATGGAGCTGAGTGAAGACATTGGGACATAAAAAATCCAATGGCTGGAAGAAATAAATGTTGAAAAACATTGAAACCAAACTAGAACTCTGACCTTTTTTTTCCTTTTCCATGCTGAATGAGTTGCTTTGGTGAATCTCCTGCTCTTTCTCTATCTTGAACCTTGCACTCTAGGTAACCTGGAGATCTGAGGCAGGTTGCAGTCTGGATGGAGTGTGCTGGGTAGGAGAGAATCAGAGAGAAAGGATCAGGAGAGAGTCGTGGCAGGGATGAGAGATTGGAATCCAGGGGAGGGAAAAGTGGTTGTGGTATTCATGATGAAATAATGAATGGCACAAGTTCCAAGGAATAAAGTGTACTTTCACACGTGCCAGATTTCAAACTCCAAGAGATCTGGGTCCCATCCACACGTGTGAAAAACGACTAGATTCCACACGTGTGGGATTTAGTGATTCTTTAATTCTATTTGCACTTCTTTGTGGTATCCTGTTTTAGAACTCTTGCCCTCCAATCTCTGCTCTCTTGCCTCTGCAGCATCAGCATCTTGTCCAGCAGCACGGAATCATCCTCAGCACAGATTACTCCTCAGCAGCACAACACATCCACAGATAGACTCCAGGTCAGGAACAATGGGTTCTCCCCTTAGTCTCTGCAATCTTTTTGCTTAAAATAATCAAAATACATACTGTATGGAAATGCATAGACTCAAACCAAGACAAAGAAATCACTGTGGGAAAGCAGATCTTCAAGTGTGGTATTTGCATGTGATCTTCTTGCATAACCTCCATTCATACTGTATTTGGTTTGAGAAACATAGAAATCACTGCAGGAGTGCACCAGCATGTCATTTAGAAAATTTGCAGCAAAATGCGATGTGGACCTGTTTGAAATTCCAAACTGCTCATATCGCATTTTATTGCAAATTTCTCTATTTGGCTTCTTCCACCATGTGATTGCCTTCTTTGTGAGAACATGTTCTGGTTTTTTGACTTCCATAGCTGTAGTCTGCTTGCATAAACTCCATTCATATTGTATTTGGCTGGAGAGACAAAGAAATCACTGTAGAAGTTCACCAGCATGTCATTTCAGAAATTTGCTGCAAAATGCGATGTGGACCTGTTTGAAATTCCAAACTGCTCATATCGCATTTTATTGCAAATTTGTCTATTTGGATTCTTCCACCTCTATGATTGCCTTTTCTTCATGAGAACATGTCTGGTTTTGTGACTCTCCTTAGTCTCTGCAATCTTCTTGCCTAAAATAGAAAAATTACATCCTGTATGGAAATGCATAGGCTCAAACCAAGACAGAGAAATCACTGGAGGAATGCAGATTTTCAAGTGTGATATTTGCATGTGATCTTCTTGGATGACCTCCATTCATACTGTATTTGGTTGGAGAAACATAGAAATCACTGTAGGAGTGCACCAACATTTCATTTAAAAAATTTGCAGCAAAATGCGATGTGGACCTGTTTGAAATTCCAAACTGCTCATATCGCATTTTATTGCAAATTTCTCTATTTGGCTTCTATCACCCCTGTGATTGCCTTTTCTTTGTTAGAACATGTTCTTCATTTCTTTGATCTCTTTCCAATCCTTTGTATGCAGTTTTTCAGAGTGATGGCAAGGACCAAATCAACTGCAAGGCAAGTTGGCAAAGGACCAGGTCTTGCAGCAACAGCAGCTGGGACAGGTTCCAAGAAGTTTAGTGTGCCTCCAAAGGGAAGAGCTTCACATGGCAGGAAGGGTAAGCCAATGCGCTTGCTCAAGCAAAAGGCCAAAAGATTGAATAAGGGTGCAGGTGTGCTTAGGGAAATAAGGAGGCAACAGAAAGCCATAGGTTTTGCAATACCCAAAGCACCCTTTCAAAGACTAGTGAGAGAAATTTGTGACAGTTGGAACCTTGGGTTCAGGTGGAATAGAACTGCCATTCTTTCCTTGCAGGAAATGGCAGAGGATTACCTGGAGAAATATTTTGAGGATGCAATGCTTGTAGCAGCCCATGCTCACAGGGTGACTTTGATGGCCAAAGATTTCAACACTTTGTCCAGAGTGAGATGGAGATATGACAAGCTGGTTCATCCTGTGGAATGGCAGGACATCAAAATGAGAGATATATTGCTAATTCCACCCACAAGGAAGGTCAAGGTTGATGAGGTAAAGGTTGTTGAGGTAACACACTCAAAGAACACCAGAGGGAAGGCTGCTTATGAGGACTCACTGAAGCAGCAAGTAAAAGAAACAAAATCTGTGATAGATGTGGAAACTGGAAAGAAGGAGCTACACATACATAGAAGGTTGAAGGAGCTGGGCCCTGATGTAGTTGTACATATTGAGGATGAAGTTTCAATGAATGATTTTGATTTGACAAAACAATGCTTAGCAGCACTGGCTAACAAGAATGAGTATTGCTCAGATACTCTCATTCTTGCAATGCTCTAGTAAGTGTCTTTAAATTTTACATTTTTTGCAAATCAATCCTCCTTGTAACTCTTTTATAACCTACCCTAATTATGTTCTGATCCTATGCAGCATGATGAGAAGCTGGCTTCATCCCTCTGTACAACATACAGTCCATATTGTTGATCCAGCCATTTCTTCTAGATTAAGAGATGCAAAAGAGACTCCCATGAGTATTTCCAGCTGGTTCAAACACTGCAATTTTGAAGTAATTGACATTTTGCTACTTCCATATCATAGCAGGTATGTGGGTGACTACTTCTTTTAAGATTCTTCTTTAATATTGGGAACTCTTGTAGCCTTTCATTTGCTTATGCTTTTTTCCTTATGCAGTGACCACTGGAGTTTTGTGTCTATTGACATCCAGCAGAAGCAGTGCTTTCTATTCAACTCTCTAAAAAACACACACAGAGAGCTGAAATTGTAAGTACTGTGTGTGCTTTTTGAACTCAAAACTTTATTATTTTGATACCATACTAACTAAATTATACATATTGCAGTTGTATTAGAAGGCTATTAGATGCATTGGATCATTGTCCTCCAAATGTCTCTCTGTTGGATTCAATAGAGCCATTAAGTCTAGAGGTAAAAAGTCTATTAAATGCTATGTCTTTGAACTTATTGAATAATTTTGTTTTGTGCTGATGCTCACAGTTTCTAACATTTTTTTCTAACTGTCCAGACACCACAACAAAATGATTCAAGTAGTTGTGGATGGAGGGTGCTGATCAATGCAAAATATATACTTTCAAGCTACTTTGAAAAGGAACAGCCAGATATGGTAAGGAAAAATACTTTTCATTTAGCTTGAATATAATTCATAATGATACAAAGTGTTCTAAATTATCCTCTGCCATTGCAGATGAAAGAGGATAGCTTCAGCCCCAACTATGTACATAATTTTAGAGCTCATACAATTTTGAGGTTTTTGAGCTATGCCTCCCCCAGACCTATTGTAGCAGCTACTGTGGAGCTGGGTGAAAGCTCTAAAGTACATGAAGGTGTCATACACCTTGATCCCACATATGAAGCACCTGATGTTGAGGACCAGAAGCCACAGGAGCAATCACAGAGTGCTGAGGAGGAGCAGACACAGGAGCAAAGACCTGCTGCTGATGTTGAGGAGAAGGTGGAGAAGCAGCAAAGAGAGGCTTGTGGGGCAGTGGAGGAGACAGGATGGAGCACGGACAGGATGGAGCAGCAGAGAGAAGATCCTCCAGAAAATGTAGAGCAGCCTCTGGATGAAACTGTACATAAATAGAAAATGGATGTTAGAAATATGTTCTACAGATTCAGCTAAACAATTCTGTACAAAATCTTACTTGATTGAATACAAAACCTTTCTTTATGGAGTATGTGTGATCTCAATTTTAAAATTTTCTATGTCTTTGCATTTAACTGAGCTCTCTCTTCTTCTGAGTAACTGCAAAAAAGCAATATGAATTAGAGTGGTAAATAAAACTAATAGCAATGCTTATAGAGACTAGGATAAATCAGATGGTGTACCTTTCTGTTCTTGTAGATAAATAAAAAGTCGTTTGAGATAGAACCTTCAGTCTCAAATAGAATGTCACTGCGTAATTGAGCTAGGGAGCAACATTCTCTTAACGAGATACTGGCTACCACATCACCATTCTCAATAACATCAATATCAATAAGTTTATTTTGTGCACCAAACGACTCTTCATCTTGGTCCATTGGGACAAGCTTTGAACCTAGCATTCGACTGCGCTTGTAATAAAAAGAGAAAATAAAATTTTGTGATGCAACCATGTACTTCAGTTGCATAGAAGGTTGGACCACCTCACAAAACACTGAACTACATGTCTTCTTATCCCAACCTTTATCCAAAAATTGTGGCATGCATGCCGAATTTGTTGCTTTAACTGTGAGCATTGTTTTTGAAACCTTTACTGGAAAGGTATTAAACAAGTCTACAAAAACTGTGAGAGGCATGCACAAAGAAATTTTTACTATCCTAGTGGCAATATTGGGCCTCAGAGCTTTCTGTACTTCTGTAAAAAGCTTCGCCCTATATGCCTCTGTAACACTAGAATGTGGGTGAGGCCAATCCACCGAATTCCACGCCGGAAGGTCTTGTTTTATTAATACACCATGTGTGTTAGCTTTGTCCAGCAACTGATAAAAATGATCAGTAAAAAATATACCCGATTGAGCTAGCTCTGTTGCACATCGACCTTGGTATTGTTGTTCTCCTATCGATCCATGCAGAACATCTATAAATCCCAGAATACAATCGATGTTTTGCCATGTCTCATACGATGAAGGATATAAATATGAAATAAAACAACACAAGAATGTCAATAAGTTAAGAGAGAAAGCTTCATCTTAAAAATCCATACACCTCATGAAGGAAAAAACCAGAATAGAAAAATATACAATTAGGCCTGTGTTGCGGAAGATTTTTTGGATAGTCTCGCAAGACAAGTTCTTTATGCATATACACGTGCTGAATCAAAACTTCTTTCACGGATATCTTCCCTTTGGTGATTTTAAAATCTCGTACTCTTCCCTTCCACGATGCCAAGAAAATGTTTTTTGTCTGGGGTCTTTTTCTTTTGCTAGGTTGCATGAGCACCCATGCTCCTTTCGAAACACTAAACCTTTCCCAAGTTCCTTCTGTTTTGACTGTACTTGAATTCTCTACCGACGAAATAGAAGAAGCAAGTCGACGGGGTAAGGATGTTTGGTATAATTCTGCCTTCGTAGCATTATCATCCACAGAGCGTCTTGCACAAGAACGGCCGTGGTTTTGGTTCACCATGGAGATTTTCTGAATCTGTAACAATAGCAAAGTAATGTAACTAAGATAACAATTTGAAGTTTCAAGAAAGAGAAAGTGGGCAAACAGACAGTAGACGAGAAACATCTTACTCTACGCCAAACAGGATCAAGGGAGCAGTTTTGGAAAAGGAAGGCAGTTGCACAATGAGGCAATGGTGTAGAATGGTAGACCTTTCGCACGAAAGGCGGCACAATATTTGAAAATTCAAAGGAAGGTGGAAGCGGGAAGGATCTTGTCATATAAAATGTCAGTTTAGATTCTATCTTCTTGTCCAAAGATCTTCTACGAATAAAAAACCAATCTCCTCATTAATGTAGCACGCTTGTACTTACATAAAGTATTGTTTCTTTTTTCTATTTTCTCTTATTTTCGTGAATTTTCAACGTTACGTTGGCCTTCTATTGATTGGTTGAGAGCTTATTTTTCCAAACCGTAAAAGGCCCCAAAATGAGCTCCCTTTTTTCCTAATGTCATTCAATTGTCTACAACTTCCTAGTTCACTTCATTACTCTATTCCTCACGCATTATCTGATATCTATTTCAAAAATTGCTATCTACTCTCTTTTTCCTAATGGATGTGACAAACAGTGAAAAACACAAACCATAGAGATAAAATGAAATGCATCTCTCTCTAGGCCTCCGATTGACATGATTCCAAAAACAAAGTCAGAGCTTATTCAATGGTCTACGACTTCCTAGTTCACTTCATTACTCCATTCCTCACGCATCATCTAATATCTATGTTCAAAAATTGCTATCTACTCTCTTTTTCCTAATGGATGTAACAAACAATGAAAAACACAAACCATAGAGAGAAAATGAAACATATCTCTCTCTCTCTAGGCCTCCGATTGACATGATTCCAAAAACAATGTCAGAGCTCATTTAATGGTCTACAACTTCCTAGTTCACTTCATTACTCTATTCCTCATGCATCATCTGATATTTATGTTCAAAAATTGCTATCTACTCTCTTTTTCCTAATAAATGTAACAAACAGTGAAAAACACAAACCATAGAGATAAAATGAAACATCTATTCAAAGCAATGGTCTACAAAATTTAAACAAATATAAGTTCAAATACATAAACATCTGTTCAAAGCCCTGGAGCACAAAATGTACATTGTCATCAAGAACAAGGAAAAACTCATTCCCCTTTCTTGGCATCTGGATGCCTGTGCTCTAAGGACCTCAAGTAAGGAGTCACCATGTCATCACCTTTCTCAAGAGAGACACAATATCTGCCTAGCTCTACACATGCACGTGCCATGTTACCCGTGCCTGCAAATGCATCCACAACCACATCCCCCTCCTGCGTGAATGTGTGCAAGAGAAACTTGAAAACAAGATTCTCAACTGTTAACAAACCAACCATGCACAAAGACTAAAAAAAGCACCTGCAAATTAAAATCACCTTCTCAATCCAAGATGTCTATTTGCACCACCTCGCACGAACTTGCATCCCTCTTGGGTGCCTTTGAAGGTGTGGATTTTTATCTCCCTTATCCAATTTGACTAGCTAATGCATATGTCATTGCCAAGGCTCTTCTCTACTAAGGCTTTATTGCAGTACATGGGGATCTTGCATCAATGGCGCTGCCACATACCCAAGACTAGCCAGGTCATCTGTAACCATTAAAACATAAACAAGTCAAACTTCTTCAAACTTGTACATAAACATATCTGAAATTGTACTACCATTTAAATGAGATTTCACATATCATCTCCTTGGGATTCTCTCGCATGTAGCCGCAATCAAGGTATACCATCAACGTGCAAACTAGCTCAAATCCATTATCCATTGCCCCCAACTGAACAAAACACATATGTTCTAGCAAGCAAGTACTAATGAGCCACCCCCCATCTTTGACTATATGGTTTGCAAATGCTAGAATAGCCTCCACAAGACCCATATTTAAATAGTTCCATTCCGGAATCTCCTTTCCGAAGATGCGCTCAACTAGAGATGATGTAGAAAAGTTTGCCCACATTATGCTTGCAGCTGCCTTTGTTTCTTTCTCTTCTATTGTGATGGACGGAGGGATTAGCTGCTTAAGAAAATTCCTTACTTCCACATGAGATCTGAAGAAAAATGGCATTCACATCAATAATCCATATCAATAATCATATTCATACCATTTTAATTAAAATACACTTGCAAACTATTGAATAGATATTGGTGCCGCTTTCCATCCACTACTGACAAGTGCACATCTAGCCAGTCAACTCTCACTACCCTATGATATACAGCCTCCTCTGCAACTAGTAGAAAACACAATGTCAAGCAAGTACTTGCAATGCCATCTACGGACATAATATTGGAGGCACCTTTGTTCCCTTACCATCTCTCCTCTCTAATTCCATGTCATCAGATTCGTTGTCCCCCTCATCTTCGTGACTACTCCTTCCTTCAACATTAGTACCAAATTGCAACACCCTACCTACCTATGACGCTCTCACATCATTCCTTCTCTTTGTACGTAGCTCCTTGGTAATGGAGCCAATGTCCCTTGTCCTCTTGCTTGGCGCTTGCCTCCACGTGACAAATTCTAAACCATGCATAAAAATGATGTTAATTCCAATGCATTCCTTAAAATATGAATGGTTCTGACAAGCAATGAACCAAGAGGAACACATATTTACCTTTGCGTAGCTTCTTCTTTGATTCAAGGACCTTGTTGAGAGGATAATCCAACTACCAGGGACATCTTTGCATCTCCCACTCTAACAACCCACTAGGGTGCTCCGACCATGTGTCAAAAAACATGCATAGTGACCCTTTCATTATCAACCAATCATGGCACTCCACTGGCATCTCATTTGAAGCATGCTCTCCCATTCACATAACTATTAATCCATCATCATATAATATTATGTGACTTTCCGTATGGACTAGAGCATCCAACATTCATTACCTGTTCACTAGACGCCGTACAAACATGGCCATTTGCGATGGCTCTTTCTCTGCAACTAGTGAGCTCTTCATATCGCCTGGTATGTTATTGATAGGCATTTTATGAGAGAATGTTCCAGCATGATTTCAAATATTTGATTGTACAAACGATTTCCCAAAACTAAAATTTCTCACCTACTAAAATTACACTGCATCGCCAAGGAACTGAATGCCTAAACCATCAAATGGCACATTCATCTGTCCTATCATCTCGCATGCCTTCTCAATCATTTGAGACCAATATGTCTCCCTTGCAATGTACCTCCTCCACTCCTTACTGTTGCATGGCATGCCTAGCTCCATCTACATGTTTGTATCTCTTGCAAAACCTCACAAGTCCTCTTTTTTCCTACCATTAGAAACCCATTAATTAAACCCATCTTTCAACAAGCTGAAGCATACAACACAAAGAAATACAAAAAAGAGATGGAAGAGAAACCTCTCTACAGATAGTTTCGATGCACCAAGCATGGTAAGCTTGTCCTCCGTTACGATCTTTCCTTTTTGCTCCGAGTTTATGAAGAACAAGATGCTAAAAAATCCCTCCCCATTCGGTGGATTGGCGATCGGCTACAAACAATATCCTCTACTCCTCACCTTCTCCTCTACCTTCTCCAATGCCTTGCCTTGTACCTTCTCACACTCCTCTAGTGATAGGGTCGAAGTGTCTGTTTTGTCCATCTCTTCCTGGTACTTCTTTTGGTACTCATCCTATGAAAATAGGAACCACAACTTTTTTGACATAACATAATCTAGAAATCATTACCAAGTAATCAACGAACATCTTTAAGGCACTCACCCTAAAAACAAACTGTCCAAGTATGGACATGGGCAAGTTGTACCATGCCTTTAAGGGCCCACTCTTCTCCTTCAACAACATACCCTCAACCAATCTTTTGTCCTCCACTGCAAAATAGTGCAAGAGTGTCTCTTTGTTTGCAAAATATGAATTCATCTCAAAAAGATGGAAAATATTCACTGTAAAGGTCAAAACTATAGACCATATGATCAATGCAATATACTATTGTGGATAACCAAACAATGCAATATACTGTGGATAACCAAACTATAACCATATTCAAAATGACTGTATCAAGCACCTGTCTTTCTCTTTTGCTATAGGGGATAGTGATCAATGCCAAGTGGTGTGGTCCACTCAATTGTTGTGTAAATAGGCTTCATTGTATGTTCTTGCCATATTCGCAAGAACTCAAACTTCACCTTGGAAACTTTTTATCCATTGTGCACAGAGTGCTGATATTGAGATAAATTCTCCCATCAAAAGTTTGTGCCATGTCCTATCAACATTTCAACTTAAATATATTGAGTGGGAATCTATTTTGTATTACATATCAATATACAAAGAATCGTTACAGACAATATATCTTTTCCTAATCAGTAGTCTTGAATCAATGGCACAGATACGGGAAGACCTTCAGTGGACATTTCAAGTACTACTGAAGAACTGACTATACTAGGAGGCAGCACTTCAAAACCACTACGAACCATCCTGCAGCGTATGTCTTTATGTCAAATATATATGCAAAGAGTATAAGATGCAGGTTATATGAGGAACTATAAAGCATGCAAAAGAGACCATGAAATTTCATGAGATTAGATGCAAACCATCCTGAAGGGTATGTCTTGATTTCAAACATATATGCATGATGCAGGTTGTAAGAGGAACACTCAAGCATGCATGATTCCAGTAAATTTCATGAGATTATAGATGCAAGCCATCCTGCAGCATTGAATCGTATATGCAAGACTATGCTAAGATCCAGGTATTGAAAAGAATGCCCAAAGATGCAAGAAGCCAAGAAGAGAGTGGATTGATTTTTGTGGAATCGTGCATATGATAATGGTCAGGTTTGCTACAAAGAAGACATATGGCGGCCAGTTTCTCAAAGGCGATTTTGGTTTCCTTGTTGATGCCGTGCCTTCTAATGCCGCCTGCATTTGGAGCAACGTCGTTTAATTTCAGCCGATTTCGCTTCAACTTGCGGAACCTTACAGCAAGGAGGAGATATGGGCAGTTGAAGAGTGGATTTTCTTTCGGGAAGAAAGTGAAGATCGTCAAATTGCACGGGAGAAATTTGGTTGAACAGAAGAAAGCATGGAAATTCAGACTGATTTCCAAATTCCGTATTGCTGCCCTTTCTCCCGCGAAGCTTATTCAAAAGGCCAGAGATGCATATGTTCGCAAGTTGATGGCTAGCCTGTCCCAAGTCTGGGCTTCGTTTGGCTCCGAGTTGAGCTGTTTGCGCTCGACGCAAATGGCCAAGCCGCCAGCGGGTTGGGATTTTTGGCCCTCCCCATATGGTTTGCGCCCAGCACAAACCCGTCTTCCCCTAGCCAAACTGTCCATATATGGCATTTGGTTCTTCCAACACTGGTTTGCGCCCAGCGCAAAGGCCTTGTCGAGCCTCCGCAAGGGAGAAGGGACCATGCGGCTCTCCCAATCCTGATTTGCGCCCAGCGCAAATGGAGAGTCAAGCCACCACAAGGCCTTTTGGCTCTGCCAGGAGACAGGGCAGTGCTTCGACAAGTCGCTCAAAATCATATATTGGTGCTCTCTCCCTCTCCAAATCAAAGTCCCGCTATCGCTCAAAAGCAGGGGGGAGACGCACTGAACTGTGGAGAGAAGAGGGACGAGATGGGAGGAAATCGATGGGAAATCGATGAGCAAATATTTAGAGACAAGGGAAGGAAGCTCGCTGTGAAGGCAAAGCGTGAGTGGTTATCTTTGGGTTGAAGGCACGATGGGCACCTAGTGGGGAGCCGAGCATGGGGAGGAAGAAAAGGAAGGGATTTGAGGAGTGAGGAGGGAGGAGGGATTGGAGGAGTGAGGAGGATAAGTTTGGAAAACTTAGAGAGTTTAGGGATAAGTTTGGATAAGTGAGAGTTTAGGGATAAGTTTAGAAAGGTGTGAGAGTTTAGGGATAAGTTTGAGAGAGTTGGGATAAGTTTGTTAAAAAGGAATTGTTAAAAAGGAATTGTGAGGGAGTACGTATAGGAATTTTTTATAAAGTGTCCTCCAACAGCCACTTTTCCAATAGTCCTCGTTGCACTGCTCCCCCTCTCCCTTAGTACTTGGCCCTTCTCTTTTGGTCCCTATTTTCTCTTTTGCTCCCTTCCCAACACAACCACTTTTCCAACATTCTTTTGCACATTCCTCAGTGCACTGTCCCCCCTCTCCCTAGGTACTTGGACCTTCTCTTTTGGTCCCCACCTTTCTCTTTTGCTCCCTTCCCAACACAGGAGCCACTTTTCCAACATTCTTTTGCACATTCCTCGCTGCACTAGCCCCCCTCTCCCTTGGTACTTGGCCCTTCTCTTTTGGTCCCTACCTTTCTCTTTTGCTCCATTTCGAACACAGTTCCTTGCCTCCCCTCCCACGCCCTCACTTATACCTCCTCTCACAATACTCTTCTCTTCTTGTCCCTGCCCACCCTCACCTTGGCAACTCTTGACTACGCCCTTTGCATACTTTTGTGTAGAAAACTTATACAATGGCCATAGCAGCCATTGCATTTGATTCTCAATACCTGCTGCAAGATGTAGAAATTCCATTGAAGGAAGGAAACTGTGTTGTAAACAAAAGTTTCTTGGTTAATAAGCTTCCTACATGCCTCATATTTGATAGAGTCAATGCTATGATTGTTGATACTATTTGTGGCCAAACTCTGGTCCCTATGGTGGAGCACACCAACATGGAAGGAGGTATACATTTCATCGTGGATTCAAGCTTGTCTGACAAGTATATAGTGTCCACCAAAGAGAGGATATCCTCACCGCTGGCAATGGCTAAAAGTGGTCCACACACGATATATGCTGAGGATGATAAATATAGAATAATAAATGTTTTGTGAGTGTTCAGGACAATGATGAGGTAGAGTGGAAATCCACAATGTCGGGGTCCAGTTCTCTCACACCAATAAATATTATAGAATCACCTGGGAATAAAGCCTGCACATCTATTGGAAGTGTATCTTCCTCTAGGCCTGCATGGAAAACAAGTGTAGACAAGGTTGCCTCATCTAGTCAGGCTCCTTTTGAAACTGCTTGTGATGAGATATTGCTCACTAAAGAGGATGAACACTCCCCAAGTAAAAGTGCAAGATCAAAGGGGACCAGTGTTGTAGATTACATACTTTCTCATTATGCATCAACCAGTTTAGCGACATTAGTGAGAAGGAGCTGGCGCATTGTACAGGTGGATGAGCTCCCAAGAAAGTATAATGGAGACTATGTCTTTGAGCTGCTCCCCCAAAGAGCAGATCGACCAATGGAGGGTATGGAGCTCAAATATGATGGCCATTTGTTGTGGACAAAGCCTATAACTTGCAATATTACATTTGAAGGCATGGTTCACAAATCTACATGTGCAGGTGCCTTTCAATGTGAAAATCCATTGTGTTCAAAATTACTAAACAATGGAATGAATGATGATGCACTTTTCAAGGGTCTATTGAGAAACTATAGTGATGTCAACATGGTGCCCTTTGTCAAGGATGGAGGGTCGCTGACGTGCCATTTTTGCAAGAAAGTACCTATGTGTATTAGTGTGTGCCAAAGTACAGCTCACTATGTGATGCCCCACGATGCAACATTCACTTGGTTGATGATACATGGAGGTATGCATGCATACAAAGTACAAGTTGGAACATCAAGGAAGAACTTGATGAAGATAACATCGTTGGTGCAAGAAGCCGTGCAATCAAATTGCACTGCTAGAATAAGGAAAATACAAATGGATGTGACACGAAGACTAATAGAGGAAATGGTAATGAATTCAAAAAGGCCTCTGGAGTCTCATTTTGGCAATGTTGAGTTGTACAACATTCTAGAAGAATTGGAGCCTCTAGCAAGAACGCGCAAGTATCTCAAAATCCTTTCTCGTTTTCTTTCTTAATGTTTGAAAGTTTTTGATCATAAATGCATTTTTTGCCTTTATTTTAACCAGGCTGAAAGACATTGTTGGGAAGGCAAAAAAGACAACTTTACCTAGAAATGGAGGGCTAGAGAGTATCTTGGAGCTGAAACAAAAATGCATGTACGACTTCTTTCACTATGGCCGATTTCCGGGACAGGGTTTGAGGAGGAAAGATGTTTTGTGTTCAAAATGTCCACCAAGGGTCCATCTTCACGGGTTGACATAGTTAATCACATGAATCACGATGGTTCTATTGATCGAAGACAAGCTAGGTGATGTTTGATCACAAACGGAGAGTGGTTGGTTGGAGCACTTTTGCTTGCCATGTCTATGATCCAAGGTATAATATTCCATAATTTCGTACAGTTTTCCCATACTATTTGTTTGCTACATGTTGCATGCTGATCTTGTATTCTATTCTTTGTATCGTAGCTTGCGAGAGGTGCTCTATATAGCCACATGTGAAATGAAAGAAGAGGACACAGATGCACAAATACTCTTCTAGGAGAACCTTAACCATGTAATGGTACGGTCCGCCGGCTATCTGAAAGCAATTTTTATGGATTTATGGCTGATGAAGCACAAGCAAGGTGGTTGGAAGTACAACATGTATTCAATGGGGGTCGTGAGATAGAAGGAAGGGAGCAGTCATGCCTCTTCCACTGGAAGAAAAGTTTGCATCGACACTAGGCATACGTAGCGACTTGACATCGTGTGGAGCACAAGGAGTTATGTGAGCGATGGCAAACAAAGGAGGAGGCAGAGTAACTATTTGAAGAGATATGTGCATTTTGGAGGCAAGGAACTGTTCTACCAGCTGAGCTACGTTACATGGAGAGTTGGCTCAGTTGGTAGGGACTAAGAATTCAACATTGGGAAATTTTTGAAGGAGCGGTAAGGGACGCAAGTAGAATAGGATGTTTAATTTTTGTAATAAAAGTGACACTTGAGATATAATTGTGTATTGACATCATTTGTAGGCAATCCAAAGCCCTGGAGCAACCCCAATACTGACTGTGAATCTCTCAGAAGCAAAACACCACAGTTGGCTAGCAAGAGAAGGGTTCAAAACAAAGATATGCCTATATGATTTATTTTATTTTATTTTATTTTTTAAGTTTTGTTTAAATTAAAATAAAAATAAAAAAGTAAAAATTAAATAAATAAATAAATTTTAAAATTTTAAAAAAATTAAATTAAATTTTAAATATATAGATAAATAAATAAATAAGTTTAAACAAATAAAATAAAAAATTTTAAAAATTAAATAAAATTTTAGAAAAATTAAATTAAAATCTTTTATCTATGTTTATAAAATATTTTGAATTAAATTATTTATGTAAAAAAATATTAGATAAAAAAATAATATATAGAAATATAAAAATATATTTTAACTTTTGAAATTTTAATTAATTTTTAATTTTTTATATTTAATTATTTAATTAGTAATTTTTTAAATATTTTGAGTTTGAAAATCATTGTAATTCTCATTTTTTGTTTTCATTGTAATTCTCATTTTTTGTTTTCATTACTTTGTAGAAAACTATGGCTTCGAGTTTTGGTTCCAAGGTGTCTTTCAAATATCTTGAACATGCTTGGTATTTTATGGAGCACAAATCAAAGTATCTTTTGGTGATCACTGTCGAGAATGTGTTAAGCTTGAAATATTCTCCAGAGGTAGTAAGAAATGGTGGCATGGTCTCAACCATCAACATTAAAAAAAACAATTTGATAGAAGTTGTGTGCAAAGGGAAGAATGACGATGTGATCTACAAGTTACGAGTTACGCACAAGCACTTCTTGAAGCCCTTACCAGATTCAATTGAGGGATCCCAAGAATTACTTAGTGCCTTGGAAGCATTGAAGAAAATGTGGGATGCATTTCCAAGTGATGGTGTTGTACCTTCAGCAGCAGTAAGTATGCCATCTATAACATGTAGCCCTCAAGTTGTATTGCCAATATCTATGGCGATAACTATGGTATCTCCAACAAGAGTAACTACAATATCTGCGACAGTAACTATAGTATCTGCAATTGTACCTACACCATCGATTGTTGTGCAACTACAGAAACAAGAAGGAGTGATTGTGGAGCTAATTCAAGTTCCACAACTATTCCCAAAAAGAGAGCCAAAATAACTCCTACTCCACGTGCAAATTGTTCAAGTGCACGTTATTTAAAACCAAGCAAAAAATTGGATAGTGATGATCAAGAGGATCCGCAAGAAGAAGATACAAGTCTCGCAAACTTTTCTATAAGTGTGGCAGACTTACATCCTCCAGAGGATGAGGGGTACATTTGGGGATTTTCACAATTCAGTGTGGCCACAATGCTTATTGATCCAGATTTGTTATTCACAAATTAGAGAAAGCTAGATAAGACATTTGCACACAAATTATATAAAGATACAAGGAAAACAAGAACTTGAGTTGCCACTAATATCACTCTTCATCCTATGGCATTTAAGAGACTTCAAGAAGATGATCCTACATTGCCTGATGTCACATTTCAAAAGCGCGTGGACTTTCTTGATGCTTTTGAGAACTTTAGAAGGAGTGACTTTGTTCATGGAGAGGCTTTGTACCAAAGCCGATATGGGACTAACATCGAGAATGCTAGCAAAGAATAGATTCTTGGAAAGATGCAGGTTTGAGCCCATTGATGGGCAACACTTTTGTGAAGCTTGTAGGATCGCCCTTAATGAGGGAAGAAAAGAAAACTTGCCATAGATTGAGTGGATGGAAAAGTTTCAACGGTTCATTTGTCATGTATGCATATTTAACAATGACTCGAAGTACATTCTAGAATCAGAAAGGTTGAATTCTGCTCCATTTAGGTTGAAAAAAAACTCTTCTCTTTCCAAGATCCTGATAAAGGCAAGGGAGTTGCTGTGGAAAGCCACAAACAGTGAAGGGCAGGAGACCTACATCATGGCAAAGAGGACTCGGCTCTTTAGATGCTTGAAAGGTGTTGTAAGCAATATGCAAGGCGTACCAAGTAATAAGGTTGAGGCAAAGGATCTGAACACCATCGTTGCAAGATACAGGGATGTTATGTGCATTGTCTTCTGCGAGGACTCAGTGTTTCAGAGCATAGTGGATGTTTGCCAATCATATGAAACAGGAAAGATATCCTTTGAGGCACTAGAGCACACTACAACTCAGAGGAAAGAAATAATAAAACCGATGTCTATTGTTTGGTGGAGAGCATTAAGGTTTGTTCCAGATGCAATAACAGAAGAAGTATGCAAGAAGATCCTAAGCGGTGACTGCTTTTTTGGAAAGAAGAGCAAGCATAGCAACTTGGATGAAGTGGTCACCCGAATGATTCAAAGTGAGGCTGCTCTCTTGGCACTATTGTTTTTATTGAAATCTGATGATTAGTTAGCTGACAAGTCAATTGATGTGGATAAGAAGAAAGCACTTAGCCTAGGTCAACTCCTTGATAAGACATGGGCTAGAAAGTGGTTGGCTTCAATGGATGCAGATGCCACACCAATAAAGGATCTAAGATCTAAAATGCCTAAGGTTGTTGAGACAGAATATATGGACATCAAGAAAAAGGCCTTGCAGTCCACTGCCCAAGGTAGGGCAATTGGTGGTTTAGATGATGGTTCTCTATTCAGCTTCTCATATGATATCTTGCTATCAAAGAATGATACAAATTTTGCACACATCAATGGCATTGATATAGAGCATTTCATAACAATGAGTGGTCATGCTTGGCAGAAGCCATGTGTATTTTTCATAGATGAATTGCAAGACCTTGCAGTGTCACGGATAGTTGAACTTGTGCGGTTTATCATAGAAGGTCCTATGGCAGATAAGAAAAGATCAACGTTGGTCCTGTTCATGAGAGAACCACAAAGGGATGCCTTGTATGTGAGTTTGACATCTGCGTTTGGGTATTTACTTTCAAAAGTATACCATGGTATAGTCCTACGCAATCATATGGTTGTCTTGGAAGGCATTGCCATTCAAGTCTTACAGCCTTTCTTGATGTGCTTCTTATCCAAGGCTGGTGGCAATCTAATCAAAATTCCTTTAAGGACTCTCGAGCTTCATTACTTTGAGGACAATAAGGTTCAGCTTGATGCAGTAATGGTGGATTACAGAAAGCCGATGGATCCTGATGTGATACTAGAGATAAAGAATTTACTGAATGATGGGTGGGAAGTAGCACTGTATCGAATGGGTTTTGCTGGTGAGAAATTGCTACGCCCAGGTAGAAATGTAAATGTCATTGAGACCCCCCATCAGATTGAGTTCTTTGACACATATTATAGTTGCACTACCTTCTTTGAAGAGGAAAATGTCAAAGAAGAGGGTAGTGAGGAAAATGTCGAAGACGAGGGTAGTGAGTCTGAGGGTGATGATTCTAGCCTAGGTGATGATGAGGATGAAAGCTCTACATCCGATGACTTACGCCAAGAAGAAATCCACACAAAGAATAAGGGTGATCAATTGTCAACTAGAGTCAAGGAGGTTCCACTCATCATATGGGAAGGCCCACAGTAGCAGCAAGAAGTAGTAGTATAGCACGTCGTAGGAAAAGGTAAGGCTAAAGAGGTGGAAGCACTTCCCTTGAAATTGAAAGTGAGGAAGGCACCCTTGATCTTGGGTGAAGGACATGCAAGTGGATCAAGCAAGCAAGCCTTACCTAAAGAAGGTATGGATGAGGCAAAGCATGATGAGGAGCTACCAAGAGGCATAGATGGTTCTTCAACCATGACCTTATAGACTCCAGAGCAGCCTACTAGTCAGAAACCTAGTAGTTAGGACCCTACTTACCAAGAACTTGGTCATGAGACTCTAGAGTAGCCTACTAGTCAGGTGCTTGGAACTGCAGAGCAAACTACTAAAGCAAACTACTAAGGCAGGACGATACTAGCCAGGACCTTGCTACTGAGACTCCAATCTTAGAGCAGCCTATTAGTCAGGACCCTGGTAGCAAGGGCGCATTGAGGACATTGGTATTGTGTTAGAGCAGCCTATTAGTCAGGACCTGGTATTCAAGGGCCTGGCATTGAGGACATTGGTATTGAGGAACATGATGGCTGATGGCTTTGTAATCACAAGTTTTGAACTTCTATGTAAAGCGAATATCTAATAAAAAGTTAACTACTTTTTTCATTTCTTTACTCTCGTTATGAGAGAATTGGTCATCTATTAATGTTCTTCAATTCATAAGAAGTTATGAAGATGTTTCTGTAGACCACCTTTGTAAGAGATTTGGTTATGCATTGATGTTCTTAGTACTTAATCACCAAATCTTTTGTTTTGAGTTGTCAAATCTAGTTCAAAAAACAACATTACTAGTATATTCAAAACTTTTGGACTATTTTTTAGTCCATTTCTCAAATTGGACTTTACACAAGTCCAAAAATTTTTAATAGTGTGTTATTGGACTCCTAAGACATGTAGCTAGCATAGGTTTATAGAGATAAGGATCTTTTAGAGGCATGTAATGTAAAAGACTATACAAAGAAAGTTTAACATTTAAAACCTAATTAATATAGAGAGAAGAAGTTTTAAAAGAGATAAAGGGAGTGGATCATGAGCATGCAACCATGCTAGCTGTAGCACAATGCACATCATGAAATGAAGGTATCATAGTAGTGATGGTTTGCAAGAGAAGGAAGAGTAGAAGTGAGAAGTCGCATAAAAAAATAAGTTGGGTTTCCGATAAGCAAGACAAACATAGGTTCACAAAAAGTAGCGACAAGAAGTATAAAAAGTAAGATGGGTTTCTAACAAGAGGGACTTAACATAGGTCTAAGAAAGTTAGAAAAAAAGCTATTGACAAAGGATTTAATAGAGAGGTAATTTCAAGAGTGTTTTAATAAAGGGGGGGGGGGTAAGAATATGGAAATGAAACAACAAAAAAATTAAAGAGGAGGGAGGGGGGGGGAAATGTGTGTCTGAAAAAAAACAAAAAAATAAACGATACAAGACCTGAGAGTTTTTAGAAACAACTATGAAGAAATCTAAAAAATAGAGTGAAGAGGGGGTCAAAAAGATTGGGGAGGGGAGTTTAAAAAGAACTAAAGGAGAAGGGAGAGGAGCGGGGGTGCCTTAAAGAGAGGTAGAAAGAAAAGAATTTAATTAGATGGGGAGAGTGGGTGGGGACAATATTTTGGCCAAAAACTCTATATAGCAAGCTTTAAAAAAGAGGGAGGGGGGGTGGGGGTTATTTTATTTTAAATAATAGTAGTATATATAGAGAGGTAGGAGGGAATAAAGGGGAAAGAATATGAAAAGAAAAGAAAGGGTGGGGGTTCTTTTTTATCATCACATTACACAAAGTGCCAATCTGTGAGTATAATGCTTACGGGGAAGACGTGGTGGCCTGATCCAATAGCGGAGCTACGGAGGAGTACAAATGCGAGACCTCATGGAGTACCAGGGTTGGAACTTGGAAGGTTATGGGCGTCGGGGAGCTAAGCAACGAGGCGCAAAGAAGGGCAGTACATGCAGATCGTAGGCCACCACACTGTCACAGTAAGGACGGGCCAGAGGGCATTTAGTAGCCTAGTAGGTACGTTGCGTCAGCCTTTCATGGGAGTAAAGAGAGGAGTGAAGAAGGTGGCAGCTTCGGCAATAGTGAGTAGAACAAGGTAGAAGGCTATTAGAAGTGACAGGGTTTGAGGTGGGTACTGGGTAGTGTAGAGGGAGTGTTTAAATAGGCTAGCATGCGGGTAGCTATGGAGTTGGGGAAATGTAGAGAGTTTTGGGAAGGTGGGTGAGTATGAAAATGCGGGTCGATGGGAAAGGCAGGCGTGTACAAAATGTGGGCGAGGGGAAGCATAAATCAAGAGACTTATAAGAGAAGGGACTTAAGGACATAAATGCGGGGAGGAGGACTTTCTTGAGGGTAGGACACTAAGTTAGGCCCTTGCCAATAGGACTGGATATAAACTAGGCTACAACACGAAAAATTCAAAGGCAAAAAAGGAAAATATTTAGAAAAAAAGCTAAAAAACTAGGAAAAATAGATGGTTTGTTGGGGAGTCAGGGAGTCTGGGATGAAGAGAGCTAGGTCAGTCATAGATAGGTGCGCGGTTTTACCAAATCTTGAATGGTGGGCAAATGGAGAATGCGAGGAGGGCTGAAAAAGTTTAAGAACATTAATTTAAAAATAAATAAAATTTTAGTAGAGCGAAACAAGGGGGGGTTTTAATAAAAGTTAAAAAAAGGAAATTACAAAAAGGGGGTAAATTTAAAAATTGAAAAAGGAAATAAAAATAAAGTGCTTGTGTGTGTGAGAGAGAGGGGCAAGAAGGGAGGAAGGGGTAGAAAGTGTGTGTGCATGTGTATGTGTGTGTGTGTGTATGAACATCTACCAATAAATATTTGTAAACGAAGATATTAGAATATTGTATTAGATAAAGTGGGACAAAAGATGCATTTTGGGAATTTTGAAATTGGGTGGATTTCATTAAATTTATGAAAGGTTTCATTAAATTTGGGAGATTTTTCATTGATTGTGGGAAATTGTAATAATATGGAGAATTATGCCAATTTTGAGAATTTTGTTGATATTTGGAAATTTCAACGATCTGGAAAACTTCATAGGTTCTAAAACATTTCATTAGGTATAAGAACTGAAATAAATCATTTGGTAGTGTGGCAAAGTTTGAAAATCATATATTTGGTGGTGTTAATAAACACCGTTTACTAGCACATATTATGGAAAATCTAAAACAGTCTCACTGGAATGCAACCAAAAGAGTTTGAGATACATTAGAGGTACAAGACAGTTTGGGATAGAATACAGAGGAAGTCATCCACGGTTGCATGGATACTATGACAGTGACTATGCCAGAGATCATGAGACCAAGAGATCGACATAGGGATATGCATTTTTCCTTGGTCAAGCTGCTATATCATGGTTGTCAAACAAACAGCCAACTGTTTCTTTGTCTTCGACTAAAGTAGAATATAGAGCACTCACTACAGGTGCATGTGAGGCTATATGGCTCAGAAGACTATTGTCAAAAACATATTACTTTGATGAGTCGACGAAGCCAAGTCAAAGCCAACAACAATATATATACTGTGATAATCAATCGGCTCAAGCAAATCCAGTATATCACTCCAGGACAAAGCACATTGATGTCAAAGAGCACTTCATTAGAGAAAGAGTGTTTCTTGGTGACATCACACTACATCATTCTGATAGCAAAGAGAATGTTGCAAACATCTTTACCAAACCACTCGGTAAATAGCTTTTTGAAAAACATTGACTAGCTCTTGGTTTGACTCTTCATATTTTGTCACACCACCCCTTATAACTTATGAGCTAGCTTTTTTTTCCTAAAGTTAAATTAAAAAAACCCTCTAGTTATTGTAATCTTGTTAAAATTTTCCCAAGAGTTGAATTACAATACCTCTCCTTTTGAATGCACACGGTACAGTAAAATTTTGTGAGGTGAATCCCTTGAGTTAGAATTGCCATGTGGGATAGGTTGGTAGAGAATATCTTGACCCTAAGGCATGGCTAATGGAGTTGGGTACTTGATATGATGAGAAGATAGACATATGTGTATACTTGTGGGAAATTGTACGAGTATATTTGCAAAAAAATCTATAGGCTAACTACGACTTGGAGATCTGTGATGAAATAAACTTTTGGCCTTTTCTTGGGGTTTTCACAGTTCAGGGAAGTTTATTTGAATCATGAGAAGTATGTAGTTGTGGAGATATAATTTGGCTCTTAGGATTCTTGTTAATTTTCTAGTTTTTGATGCAAAAATTGATGTTGAAGTGAAATGTGGGACTTGGGGTAGGATAATTTGCACCTAGGGTTGACACATTTCTATTCCTATGGATAGATTTGTGTTTGACTTTGAGTTTGCAAAAATGATACCCTTCTTTCTAAGAGATTGATTTTAGTGGAATGTTGATTTTAGGACTCCATGATCATTGGATAAAAAATAAACTCAAGTGGGGCATTCCTATGGGAATGTAGGTAAGGATGTTGTGACGCATCCATGCCTCTTCTTATATTCCAATTTGTGGTCTGAATCATGAAGGATGTCATTGGGGTACAAGGCAATGGTGGAGAGGAACAAGGCTGCTGGCAGTAGAGCGGATCAAGCATGTCGTTAGAGAGAAAGAAGCTTGGATGTGGAGCATCTCATCCCATCTGTTGAGTAACACTAGCTATCGAAGGAGTGGAGGATGACTTAGGAAGAAGAACTGTCGTAGGCAGGTGATGACAAGGGTGGCAGGTGGAGCACAAAGTTGAAGGTTGGTACGTGAGTGCTTAGGGAGGCTAGATGTGACTAGGGAGAGTAGGGAGGCCGCAAGCATGAGGAGGATGGAGGGTGGAGCTGACTGCATTGTGGAGGTCAAGGCGCAGCTAAGTGTAGGGAAAAGCAAAGTGAAGTTCACAGCCTAAGAGTAGAGAGGAGTTTGAGGCTAAGGGCATCGGAGATGAGGGCAAAAGAGTAGTTAGGATGCTGAGGGCACAGAGCTGAGCATAGTGGCGGAGGGCGAAGACCAGAGGGTCGAATTATAAGGGTGGAGGGTGGCTATTCAAAACTAGGTAGCACAAGCTGGTGCCATTCATAGTTTGGCTAGCAGAGTTGCAACAACAAGGTGGAGGGTAGCTACAGTGAGGTTAGGGGGTGTGGGTAAGCAGAGGCTGGGGTTTAGGGGTGTAGGGAGGGTAGAAAAATAGTTCAAAGATTGATTTTTTTAAAGCTTTAAATAATTTCCATTTTAAAATGTTGTATCATTTTTTGGAAAATCTGAAATGTGGGGGCACTTTTGAAATACGTGGCAAACCAAAAAATATGATAGTAAATTTTAAATATAATTGCATAAATAAATTTTGGAAATAAAGTGAATAGAATTTGATTTGTTTTTTTATTATTTTTAGTTTGATTGTTTTGTAGCATGACCAAATGGCCCAGGGGAAGGCCATGTAAACCAATAACCAAGAACCCTAAAACCATTAAAGTCTTTGAGCTTAGCATGACCATAGGTGTTGGGGGCGAGGATATAGACTTAGATGTCCTTCTTGGGATTGATCATTTTTTGTTTGAGTCTTGCATGGTTGGTTTATGCACGGTTTAGAGAGGGGACACTTTGTATCATCTCCACCTATAAATGGTGTGGCATATTGCTACCAATAGCATCCAGACAGTAAATGAGCTAATCCAAAACCTACATAGGATGGCATAGGAGACCCCCCATAATAGTAAGAAAACCTATCAAAATCTTGAGTATGAGATGAATTTAACAATATGCCATGAGTAGAAATTATTCAAATTAATATGGTTGTGTTCTACACTAAAAGAGCTTCAAATATGTCTTTACACCTTGAAATTTGGGTAACACATGAAAAAGTTATATTAATTTGATAGGAGATGGGTTTTCATATTTTAGCGTATTTCTTGTTTTACCCCCCCTAATCCAAAACCCCCCACCCCCCCTCGGCCTCACATATTATGAAAAATATGTACAAATCTTAAAATCTTAAATATTTTTCAAGGTACATACCTTATATTTTATGGGAGGGGGGCCATGAAATTTACATATTTTTCCCTTGCATATTTGAAAAATTTTAACGAAATCCATACATATTATATATGGACCTTGTCCCCCCATACCCTAGATTTTGGACAAGGGTAGTAACATATTACATATTGAGTTTGTGCCCCAGGCAAGGACCTTGGCTAGTTTCACTTCCAATCTTCATCTGAGCATCATTGCAGATGGGTTCAGACCTGCTGTATGTTTGGTGGCACCGATGATGTGAAGAGCCGCATCTATCTAGCCAGTCAAACATCTTTGAGCGGTCATTCATGTACAAGAAGTACAAGTTGGGGTGTAGGTTAGGCATATATTTAGAGAAGTGTTTACTTAGCATGCTTTGTGAGGGAAAGTACTACTCGACTGCATCCTGGGTCACACCCTACTAGGGGACGTATGGACCATGCACATTCACACTTCTTGTGGCAAGCCATGATCTCACCTTTTTTGTTCACACAATCAGATGTCACACAACAACACAATGCGTAGATGCGCTTGATAGATGTGAAAAATAGCGGGCACATCTATAAGCATTGATATAGTTAATGAAAATATGGACGCATCTACTAGCACAGTTAATCATGCATATAAAATGGCAGTTATACATGTGTTTAATAGCACGTCCACCCTATATAATAGATACAGATTTAGACACGTTTATAAATGTGTAGCAAAGTTTGGATCATCCTCCATACTCTCCATATGAGTAAATGTACTATACATCACTTTGGTATGTGGCTTAATAGGTATGACGTGCCACCACCTATTATTATCCATCATTGGTTAATAGAGAACCTATTCAAACAAAAATACAAACATGTTATTTTCCTTGAGTTGAACATATCAAATATATATAAGTGATCATTTTTATATATGTGTAGAGTACCTATTCACATTGTTTTGGTAGTACTAGTACTGTCCTTCTTTCTTTGCCAAAACTTTGTGGAGTCAATAGTTAGAAAGCCACTTGCATGGTGTTTGATTGTTGCATTAGGGCCTCTTTCCACCATGTCCTTAAACCACTTGACATCCAAAACATACACAAAGAAGTGCCGAAAGTCAAGCTTAATAATATCTTGGATTATGCCACAATAATCATCCATGGCTCCATTGACTCCCTCAAAGCTAGCAATGACACCACAATCTTGTTTGTTTCTCTTATCATCAATCGTTGTGTCCAAAAATGCTTGCCCTCACACCATATAGCATTGAAACATAGTAGACTACACCAAGTCAAAATCAATTGAATAAACAATCTAAATTGTTAAAATTTTGTAACTTAAGCAAAACATTCTATATACTGACCTTTTGCATGCATCCTCGAGCATACTCCCATTCTTCCATTATGATATCCATCCCCTCGTCTCTCTCTGCTCTCTCAGCTTTGTCAAGTAGACAATCGACATGAATATCCTTTGGAATTTCTCTTAGATGCTCGGGGTATGGCACACAAGATCCATGGTATGTACAAAAGAGGGCCCTTTCTCCTTGTCTTTTTGCCTTTGCATCCTCATATCTTGTTACCCATATTTTCATCACATCACTATTAAGCATGCGATAGAGGTTTAGATTATTAAGCAACTCCATGTCCATTACTTTCCTCTGTCCTTTCCCTTGAGGCACAGTAGAGATCATCCTTAGCTCTTCTTCATCTCTCCATCGTCGTGGGAGAGAGGAAACTCAGAAATATATACAAGTGACTCTTGTACCAACCAACCCTCGACCATGCCATTAGGGGAGCATTGGGGTCTCCAAAGGGCCCCCAATTAGTGTTTCCTAATTTCAAGGGATTAGTGAGGTATTTGAGGTGTACCAATGGAAGTGCTCCTTTTTGTGGGGCAATGCCATGTTGAGGTGGAGGGTGCCCCTATTGGCTACTCCTCTTACATCGGGGACCACTCAAACCATCCCCCCCCTCTCAACCCATGCTTGACCCTTCTCCCATATGCACCTCCCCCAAACAAACGTACAAGTCATTCAAGAGGCAGTGGGCCCTTTTGGGTGAATTTTCCCCCCCTCCTAGCTTGTTAAAGGCCTGCCCCCTCCTCTTCTCTAGTCCAGCTCCATTCTCCCTCCATTTTTCAAATGTGGGAACTCATTTGGCATCTTCTCTACCCCCTCCTTCTCTGGTCCATTGTGTTTCTCCCTCTCTAGCACCTCTTGTAGAAGCTGCTCATTCTCTCTTCATTCCTAGCTACAACACCTCCTACAGTAGCAACTACCCATCCCCCTCTCTTCTTTCTTCCTCCATTCCTAGCGAGGATTACCAAAAAGCGAGCAACAAAAAGCGAGCGAGCCAAAAAAAGCGAGTGATAAAAAACAATAAAAGATTTATAAATCCCTCATTTTAGTAGCAAAAAATAATAACTTATTCAAAAGTGCATATGTTCCCTCAATCCTAGAAGGTTAAACATGCATATAACTTTAAAGCCATTAACACTAATTTCACATCATCCATGAGACAGTTTGTATGTTTAATTTCCAAGTCAATGTTTGTATCAAAGACAAACGCTATTGCAATCAAGTTCTCTCTTTCCACTAGAGTAATTGAGATCATCTTTCCAAGGACTCCTTGCATGGATTAGTATAGATTCCATGCATATGTAAATGCTTAGCTTTTTTAACTTTGTTCACTCTTGGAACAAAACCCATGTTTCTTTGTTACTGCAAAAATATCCTTCCCTAATGATTTATTCTTACTTCCCACTAATCTTACAATGCAGCAAATTAACCACAAAATCATATTTTGGTGCATTAAATTTTACTAGATGGTGCACAAAGACATGATAATCATCTAAAGTACGCCTTGCCATTTGATTTGATATGTAACATGACCATGTTTGGACTTGTAAATCAAAAGATACAGGGATGTGAAAATGTCCTCTTTTGGGCCAAAACAGGGAGCGCGTTAACGCGCTCCCTGTTTTGGCCCAAAAGAGGACATTTTCACATCCTTATATTTTGGCAAAATGCCAACATTTGATTGTTTCGGCCCAAAAGATGAGTTTTTAAAATCCTTGCATCTTTTGATTATAAAATATAGATGGCATAATGTTACATATCAGATCAAATGACAAGGCATGATTTAGATGAATATCATGCCTTTTTGCACCATCTAAAAAACCTATGTGCATCAGAATATAAATTTTGTGACACATAACCATCTTTTTGAATACTTTGTACTTCAAGCAATTATTTTATAAAAAACTTAGATTCTTTCTTTGCTTGCTTAATTTTCCAACCACTTCAACTAATTGTCGCTCGCTTTTTTGGGCTCGCTCGCTTTTTCTCGCTCGCTCTATTGACTGCCTCCTAGCCTAGCTACAGTAGCTCCTGTAGTGGCTGCTCATCCCCCTCTACACTTTCTCCCTCCATTCCTAGGTACAACACCTCTTGGAGTAGCTGCTCATTCCCCTCTACTCTTTCTCCCTCCATTCCTAGCTATAGCACCTCTTGGAGCTTCTCTCAACCTTCAGTTGCACCCTCTATACCTTCTCCCTCTCTCTCCCTCTATCAGAGCTGCTCTCTCCCTCCAAGCTGCACTTTCTAGTCCACTATTGCTATTGTGGCCTCTGTACAAGCATGGTGAGGAGACCATACATGTACTATGTGTCCCATAGGAGCAAAAATGCACTGGGTGAATGGGTGCCTTACACTACAGCTTGAATGATTGGATAATCATGAGAGGATCTGCCAAGGGTCCACATAATCTTCCCAAGAGCAAAAGAGGTGATCTTTTGCATGAATGGAAGGGCTGCATCATGAAGTTCAAGCTTGGGAAGAAAGGATTGCTTACAAAGGTGCAACACATCTGCATGGGGAAGGACATGCGCCTTCCTTTGTCAAGCAATCAATCAACAATACCATCGCATTGTATGTCTGCATTTTGTGTAAGATTTTGAAGTGTAATGAGTCAGCTTGAAATTGTATTTTGAGATAGAACCAGTGTAATGAGTCAGTTTGAAATTGTATTTTGAAATAGCACTTGTGCATAGCAAATGTATTTCCTTCAGACTTTGAGGCGTGGGAACCAGTCGAGTGCTTCTTAGGTAAGTTTACTGCCATTCATGAGGATTTAGGAAGGCAAATGCATGTTGGAGAGAAGTCCTCTGCTTTGAAACAGAGAAATATCTATTGGTATAATGCCAAGTACATTACTCCAAGGACGGCATCAGGCTATGGCCATCTTCAATGCATTGCAACACGACAACTTGAAGACATGGATTGCAGCATGGTGGACATAAGAACAATGCAATCATACAAGGAAAAGATTGCAAAGAATGTGGGCATGGCCATGAAGTTTACATTTGGCTCTAAATGGGTAAGGTTGTCTTGGTTTATGCCTCTGCACATTTTTGCTTCTTATTTTCAGAATATCCAGATGCACAGAACAAAAACCATGTGGTCATGCAAGTGCCTACATGAGAATGCCCTTGAGGAATTGCTTGGGGTGAATTGGGGAAGCAGGTCAGGTGAACAAAAGGGTGATCTGTTTCAATGCCATGTATGTAAGGACAATGTGGTTATCAAGTACCACATCTCCCGCCAAATGTTATATTTTTCTTTCCAATATAGGCATTGGAAGAAAACAGGTGGCAATTGGCTCCCCCTTGACTCTAACGATGATGATAATATAGGAGTAAGTTTATGTATTGGTTCTCATTTAGGAGATGTCAAGAATGTGACTGTCACATCACAATGGACTCTCAGGGACGTGCGGGAACACCTATTGGTCATGGAGGATGGCATGTTTGAGTCCTTTCACTTTACCTTAAATGGTGAAAAGGTAGGAAAGCATGCAGAGAAGCTCGTGCAGAGTGCCACTTTTATCACTCCTCCAATATTGAAGATTGTAAACAATTTGGGGTGGAACAGTTGTGGATTTTAAAATTTTCCAATTAATAGTGGTGCAATTAATTTTGATGTTTTGAATGGTTTTGTTTCATGTCAATGTTAAGTTTTTCCCCAAAAAAATATAATTCTTTTTATTTTTTATATTTATAACATTTGGGTATATATAGGTTATAAAGTTACTTTAGTTTCAAAGTTTCACTGTCATAGCCATAGTTCTCCTAGCTACCAAACTACCAAGGATTCTACTAGGTCTGCCTTCCACAATTTCATCTCCCATACTCCATTAAATTAATAGAGAGGAGCATAGATGTCTTAGGCACCTACTTGGGAGCCCGAGACGATTTTGAAGACCTCATCAAGTACATGCAAGACTACATCATGAGTTTTGCATATCAACTTGATGAGTCTACAAAAAGATGGGTCCCAATTGATTATTTGAAGTACTTGTTCAATCAAGAACCCAGGTTCATGAAGCATTTAGATCGCTTTCAAGGCCAGCTCACACCCCTAGGGTTTAGGGAGGTGGGCACTGATGACCTCCTAGCATGTGGAATCATCGGAAACATAGGAAATAGGTTCCTATCCTAGGAAATCACCTTTATTTTCCTTCTCTAGGAGGGACAAATGGAAGAAGAGGCCTCGACCTCAAGCCCTCTGACCCTGCCCCTGCCCTTTTCGATCCTCTTATTTCTGTAGATGAGCCCAACATCTACAATGAAGAGCCCATAGATGAAGAAGCTGAGGAGTGGGAAGCTGCATTGGCCCTGGAAGTGCTCTAGCGACCTCTTGAACCCCATTCTACTTCTCAAATTCCATCCACCTCAGGCGTCACCTCTATTGACCCTGCAACAATGATATAGTTTCTTGCTCCCCTTCTTGTCGATGGAGAACAATACCTCTTTCTCCATGACATAGAGGTTATGTTAGGTCTCCAGGAGGATTAAACTCTTGGTGTCCTGTGTGGATACGAGGTGGACACGACTATGCAAGAACATGGGTTTTTGGGAGCAGATGATTCAATAGAAGAGGTTCTTGCTTTAACACTGGCCCAAATCAAAGATGCAGAGACATCAATCTACTCTGACCTACCTGATGTTCCAGAAGAAGCCTCCACATCTCACTCCAGAGCAGGAGGCCTCTGGATCCATCCTCATTGACAAAGAGGAAGGGATTGAGCATGATGACTCCATAGTGGTAAGAAACTATGAGCTTTGAATTTCTTCTCTCTTGGTATACTTTTGCTTTAATGGAATTCTAATGTAATGTTGGACTATTGCAGGAGGCATTTGAGGTGGACCTATTCTCATCTCGGCAACGCCTTGTTCATAGTAGCTTCGATCGAGATCATTCATTGGCACATTACCTTGGCCAAGCAAAAGGGTGCTTTGTGGTTATCCACAAAAAGTTTTCTCCACATGGCACTGATGACCTCCTGAAGTGCAAGGCCTTGTCAAGAGTGATTGGTCATGCTGACATTAATCACAATGCTGACAAGGTCATTTTGGTGAACCGCATGGCTGCCCTCAATGCCTTTGGAACCAATTTTCAAGGTATGGCATTGATGGTAGCAGCCATGTCCCTGGCCAGGAATGACAATAGCATTGACTCTCTATCAACTAGGTTTAGAGCTAGGAGTGTATTTGGGAATTCAAATCCCGATGTTCTTAGTGTTTTAGAGAAGAGAGAGGCTCTGAAGCCTTATTATATAGAAAATTTATTTTATATGAATACAGATATACTTTTTATTCAGTGCCCCATTTTGTATTCTTTTACAAAATTTATTTTATACTGTCATTGTAGTTTGTAACTTTAATTGTTGTTGGCATTAATATTTTCATTCACTACTCTATTAAAAAGCATGCTATCAGATAAATATTTGCACTATAATGGTCATTTTTTAGCAATCTAGTAAGAATCTCACCACACGGCAGAAGGAAAATGTGTTTGGCATCGCACGGGGAGCCCAAAAATGCTAAAACCTGCTATGGTGCATATGGGGCTTGTTTGACTCAAACAGGCTCCATACGCACCATAGCGAGTTTTAGCATTTTTGGGCTCCCCGTGCGATGCCAGTCAAACAGGCCCCATACGTGCCATAGTGGGTTTTAGCATTTTTGGGCTCTCTACGCGATGCTGAACAGATTTGCCTTCTGCACCACGGTGAAAAAACATCATTTGACCACTCAAATTCACACTGAACTTACATAAATTGATGGAAAGCATCACGTAACATGTATAATAACATGGGAACAGTAATAGAACATAAAAATATCTTTTATTCATTGACCTAAAAGGGCAGAGATTTACAAAATGATGAACCTAAACAACATCTAGGGCCTAAGGGAGGGATCGGAGTGGATGCACTTGGCGAGTGCAAGGTCCTTGTCCATCACTGTTACTCTTTTGGCATGGATAGCACATAAGTTTGCATCTTCAAAAAGACCTACTGTCATGTGCTCCGTTGCCTCCTGAATTGCTTCCATAGCACCTAAAGTGAAATGCACATCACCTTCCAATGCTGTACTATTTCACATACAACACGTTGGAAGGGTGCACAGGGAATGAGTCTTAATTTTTGGGGGACCCTGCACTAGCCTTTGGACATGGCTCCATGGCTGCTTGTCCGCTTTGAACTTCTTTCACCTCTCCTCCCTTGCAACCACCTCTTCAGAATCCTCTTTCTATGTTTGGTGGGTCCTTCGAGGTGGCTTGTCGCGCCTAGGGGTCTGCTTTGTCCTTGGTCTCTTTTCCTTTTCTTGAGGCTGTGAGATAGGAGGCTGAGGCTCTTGCTCAGCTCGTACTAGAGGTGTGAAGATAGTGGGAGAGAGGGAAGGAGTCTCACTTGCGACTTTCTCACATACACAATGGGGGAATACACACAAAGGTGGAGGCTGAAAACTGTTTTCCTCTTCTTAGTTGTGAAAGCCAAAGGAACTCTAGTACAAAGAAATAGGAGAACCCTATATGTGGGTCTCAAACCAAACTCAGCTAACTAAGGTGGCATACTAACTGAGCCACAAACTAGAATACATAAGGATAGATGTCATCCAGCTATTATTCATGGGCGGTGTACCAACCGCATCTGCAGCTAACAAGTCGGTGACATAAATGCACAATGGTCACCTTGGCATATCACGAGTGGAGCTCGATATCTCAACACTCCCCCTCGAGCTCAATCCCAATTCCTGTACACCAAGCAGGTCTCTGAACTTGTGTAGCTTCTCTGTGCCCAATGCCTTCGTGAATATGTCAGCTACTTGATCCTCTGTGCTGACATAAACTAGATCAATAAGACCTAGTAAAACCTTCTCCCACACATAGTGATAATGCACCTCAATGTGCTTTGTTCTAGCATGATAGATTGGGTTATTTGCTAAGTGTATACTGCTCATGTTGTCACAATAAATGACAACGGGCTCGATGCATATCATAGAGTAGCTTATGCAACCAAGCTACCTCACATGCAGCCATTGCTGCACCCCTGTACTCAGCCTCTGTGCTCGACAAGGCAACTGTAGGCTGTTTCTTGCTGCTCCAAGTGACTGCAGCACTCCCAAAAGAGAACACATATCCACTGGTAGTTTGTCTATCTGAAATACTACCAGCCCAATCAGCATCAATGTATCCATGCAACTGTATCTGAACCCCAGCCTCATAAAATAGTCCATACTGCAATGTGGACTTCACATACCTGAGTATGCATCTAGCCACATCCAAATGCGATTTCCTTGGAGCCTGCATAAACTAACTTACCAATCCAACAGCATAGCTCAAATCTGGCCTGGTAATAGTCATATAAATCAAACTTCCTACTATGTATCTGTACATAGTAGGGTCTTCCAAAAGCTCACCTGCATCTGCGCTCAGCTTCACATTCTGCTCCAAAGGAACTAAAATAGGCTTACAGCCTGTCATCCCATATTTAGACATCATGTCCAATCCATACTGCCTCTGTAAGAGCTGTATCCCACTTGGTGATCTAATCACCTCAATGCCCAAGAAATAACGCAGCTCTCCCAAATCCTTCATCTCAAACTTCTGCTTCAATAGCATTCTCACATGAAGGATATCTTCATCACTATCACCTGTGATGATCAAATCATCAACATAAATGACAAGTAGCATAATACCTTTCTCTGTTTTTCTCACATAAAGTGAGAAATCTGCCTTGGAAATCTGAAATCCAATAGTGATGAGATACTGTCCTATCTTGTCAGACCATGCTCTAGGTGCTTACTTCAAGCCATACAAGGCTTTCTTCAACCTGCATACAAACTCACGATGAACAGCATGAACATAACCTAGTGGCTGCTCCATAAACACCTCTTCTTGCAAATCACCATGCAAGAAGGCATTCTTTACATCCATCTGATGTAAAGACCATCCCTTTGATGCAGTCATAGCAATGACTGCTCTTACAGTTGCCATCCTTGCAACCGGACTGAATGTTTCTTCATAATCAATGCCATATCTCTGTGCATACCCCTTGACAACTAATCTTGCCTTGTATCTGTTCACAGAACCATCTGCATTGTGCTTGACCTTATAAACCCACTTATAGCCAATTGCATTCTTGTCTTTAGGCAAAGGCACCAATTCCCATGTACCATTTGCTTCCAAGGCAACCATTTCTTCATCCATGGCTTTCTCCCATTTTTCTTTTCCCATGGCTTGCTCAAAGGAAGTGGGTTCTGGTTCCTATATCACTTTGACCATATAGGCATAGTGAATGGCTGTAAATCCATCATATTTCAGCCTATCCATAGGATATCTAGCTCTGGTAGATCTGCACAAAAGAGGCTCACTTCCAGGTGCTCTCAAAACATCCCTGGTCTTCCTTACTCTAGGTGTAACAATAGAAGGAATACCCAACTCATCATCAATGCTCTGTTTTGAGCCACTAGATTCACCATACACATAAGAGTGACCTGCATTCACATCAAACATGGGCTGATCTACCTTCTCTTTTCCTTTTTGTGATACTTGCATACCACTATCTGCATTGCTTTGAGGAGATTCTGCTGATCTCAATCTGCCTGTCCATGGCAAAGTATGTGAACCATTGCTAGAGGACACTGCAGGTCCACTAATATTTTGTGATTGCTGCTATGAATTCTGTGCAGCATTACCATTTTGTGCAACTACATCATCAATCACATTTATTGGTTTATACCAACTACTCATCTCATCAAAAACATCTCTGCTCACTGTAAACTTATGAGTAGAAGGGTTATAGCATCTATACCCATTTTGCTGCAGAGAATAACCAATAAAGATGCACTTCTCAGCTTTTGGATCCAACTTAGACCTCAACTCATCTGGCACATGAACATAGGCAATGCAACCAAAAATTTTCAAATGAGAAATATCTGGTTTCCTACCAATATACATCTCCTCTGGCGTCATGCCATGTATTGCTGTAGTGGGATTCCTGTTCATTATGTAAACTGCTGTAGCAACTGCTTCAACCCAATAATAATCTGGTAGGTCTTTTTCATTTAGCGTGGCCCGAGAAACCTCTCCAATATGCCTATTTTTCCTTTCTGCAAGTCCATTTTGCTGTGGGGTATGATTGCATGAATATTGCTGCTTTATGCCATGCTCCTGCAGGAACCTTGCAAACTCATTTGAGAGGTACTCTCCCTCTCCATCTGACCTTAGGCATTTTATTTGTAGGCCTATTTCTTTTTCAACCATAGCTTTCAAAGCTTTGAAATGCCCAAAGACTTCACTTTTCTTTTTCATAAAATACACCCAAACTTTTCTGCTATAGTCATCAATAAAAGTGACAAAATAATGATAGCCTCCAATAGATGCAGCTTTAGTAGTCCACACATCAGAGTGGATTAATTCCAATGGCTTCTTACTCTCTTGAACATGCCTAGGAAATGGTTTCCTTGCCTGTTTTCCAAATTGATAGGCTTCACATACCTTATGCATTTCTGCAACCTTGAATTTAGGCAATCCTACAACAATATTTTGGTCCTGCATTGATTTAAGTCGATGTACATTAACATGACCAATGCATTTATGCCAGATATAAATATCTGCAACTACACCGGTCCCATGTGCAAACATTGCTGTACTCAATTCAGGCATGTCCGCATCCAACGTAAACATCCTGCCCTTCTTCTTCACTTTTGCTATCAAGCAACTGTTATTTTTCATATCCTCAACAAAGCATCCATGAGGATTAAATCTGACCTGCAAGCCCTGCTCAACAATTTGACCAACAGAAACCAGGTTCTTGGTGATGTTCGGGACATGAAATACATCAGACAGGTATTTCTTTTTCCCATCCTACATAAACAAAGGAATTTTACCAATCTGCACACTAGGATGTGCAGTATCATCACCAGTCTTCACAAATCCTGGTTTTTCCATTTTCCTTGCATCCTGCATCCATTCTGCATGACCTGTCATGTGGTTTGACGCACTTGAGTCAACATACCACACATCATTGCTTTCTTCTGCACTTGTCACACAATTGGTCATGTGCTGCACCATAAACAAATGCTCATTTCTGTCATCACCCTGTCTACTAGAGGATGCATAATTGCCTTGCTGCAATTTTCCATTCATAATGTCATTCTGCTTTTTGTAGCAGTCTTTAGCCATATGACCCATTTTACCACAATAGTAGCATTCAACATTGCTGTTTGCATTTTGACCTCTCTGCCATCCACCACGGCCTCTTTGGCTCCCCCTGCCTTTAGAGTTACCACGTCCTCCTCCATAGGACTGGTTTTCTTGAGTTTGCTGCGTATTCTGATTTCTACTATGGCGGCCTCCTCTACCTTTGCCTCTACCTCTTCCAGCATTTGAGTAGAAGACAGTTTCTTTCGAAGTTTCTCCTGAAGAAGATGCACCACCATTTCTCTGCTCGTCAGAAATTAGAAGAGCAAACAACTCCTCAAAATCAGGAAATTTTTCACAGACTGCAATGGATGTCCGGAATTGTGCATAATCCTTTTGTAGACCATTCAAGGTCACAGAAACTAGATCATCATCTTCCACTAGCGACCCAATGGAAGCAAGTGCATCTGCAATTTTCTTCACCTTCATGTGTAGTCATTGATGCTCATATTTTCTCTCTGCACATTGTGCAACTCCTGCTTGAGCTGCATTTTCCTAGCTTGCGTATTTGTGCTGTACATTTTTGCCAAAGTATCCCATGCCTCCTTTGGCGTACTTGCATCCTGAATATGCACAATCATAGAATTCGAAATACTGATAGACAACCAGTACATAACTTTTCTGGCTCTCTCATGCCATCCTTTAAATGCTTGCATTTTTTATTGATTGGGAACATTAGGAAGAATTGGTTCTTCTTCATTTCCTATAATGAACTCCCGATAGCCTTTTCCCATAAGGAAATTCGTCATTCTAAACTTCCATGCTTAGAAGTTGTTCTGGTCAAGCTTTTCAGTGACAATCTGTGAAACATAATCAGACGCCATTACAGAACACTGCAAAAAATTCTATCACTACAAAAAACATAGCTTCTGCCTCAAACAAGAAAATCTGCAAAACTAACAAAAGTGGTATTTGACCACACAGTCACTTCCTAGTGACGATCTTGCATGAACAGGCAATAAGGATGATTCTGTAACTCCCAATATCTCTGCGCACAGGAATACAATGCAATTTATGCGGCAACTTTTCATCGACATGCAAAGCAGTGGTCGCACAGCAAAAACAGGGCCTTTTTCTGAGTGCCTGTGAAGAACTTCCGCCTCCAAAACAGGCCCCAAAATGGCCTCGAGTCATAAAAAGAAAGTCACTGAGGCTTTGCCCTTTCTTGCAACATATACTGCCCTCTCGCCACACCATGAAGGGTGTCTCAATTCGAGACAGTGCACTCTTGCACTTCCATGTAAGAAAATAGTACGCAGCGGAAGATAACAACAAAACGCAAGTACACGATGGAAAGCTGGAGAGAATACAAAAAATTCTGATATACCAAACTGCTGATACAACTGATGGTTGGCTGTCCACCCGTGCGCTCTACAGACAGAGCTTCGATGGTGATCTAGACAGATGCTGGACGGAGGACTATGAGCGTGAAGAACTGGTGATCTGATGATAGGGGGTGGCCACTTATATAGTGTAAGTGGTTGACGGTCGGCCCTGTAATAGGCAGTCGGCCTAATAGACAGTCGGCCTGGAAGACCAACCGACCCTTCAGAAAACATGCCGTCGGGCAGATGAAGGATCGCGCATAGGTCATACCCCGGACCCTGCCGCTGGGGGCTTTGCCCCCAGACCCCCACCGGGGGCCTGCGCCCCCCGGACCCCCTGCTATCGGCAGACGGGTATCTACTCTTGGCTCCTAAGCCGTCTCATAACCATCTGGTCTACTCTAAGACCCCTTCCAGTGTCTAAACTGAGGATCCCTCCCAATATCTGATACCCATCATGGCTTCTCCTCATATGGGGGCCTTACAACATTGGGTACACAGAATATTGGTGGGTTACATGAGAGGTGGACATTTGAGCTAACTCTAACACCCCCCCTCAATGTTCACCCGAAGATGAACTACGTGTTCGGACCAATGCCGAGTCGATGTAGATGCCGCAACAATAAATCACTCCCAAGAGCCTTCGTGAAGATGTCTGCGCAATTGTCCTCTGTGGGACAATACTCCAGCTCTATGACTCCATCCTCGATGAGCTCTCGTACGTAGTGATACTGGATCTCTATGTGCTTTGTACGAGCATGGAACACAGGATTCTTTGCAATGGCCATGCAACTCTGATTGTCGCATTTTAGAACCGTCGCATCTTCGATTGGAACTCCTATGTCTTGCAAGATCCTCCTTAGCCAAACTGCTTCACAAGCAGCAATGCATGCTGCCTTGTACTCAGCTTCCGTCGAAGATAGTGCCACTGTTGGTTGCTTCTTGCTAATCCAAGAGAACACTCCTGAACCAAGTGAGAAACAATATCCAGAAACTGACTTTCTAGAATCACAATCTCCCGCCCAATCTGAGTCACAGTAACCCGCCAAGGTCTTCCCTGCTCTGTAGGTAATGCCATACTCTAGTGTACCTTTCACGTACTTTAGCACATGCATCCCTGCTTTCCAATGGTTCTCTCGAGGTTGATTTGAGAATCTACTAAGTACACCAACTGCAAAGCTGATATCAGGTCTAGTGTTGCACAGAAAAATGAGACTTCCCACAAGTTTCCTATACTCCTTGATGTCGACAAGTGGTGATGCATCCTCCACTGAGAGCTTACCATTCACCTCCATGGGAGAGACCACGTCCTTACACTCGGTCATACCGAATGCCTTCAAGATCTCGCGAGCATATCTCTGCTGAGAGATGAAAATCCTGCCAGGTTTTTGCCAAACCTCAATGCAAAGGCAAAAGTGCATGAGCCCCAAATCTGTCATCTCAAACTCGGAACTCAACGACTCCCTCAACTGTTGCAGCATCTTCTCATGATCTCCTGTGATGATCAAGTCATCCACGTAAAGGACTATTACCACATACTTGCCATCCTGCTTACAAACATACAGGTTAGCATCAGAAGCACTTTTTGAGAAACCAATAGATATGAGAAAGCTATCAATCCGTTGGTACCATGCCCTTGGGGCCTGTTTCAGTCCGTACAATGCCTTCTTTAGTTTGCAAACCTTGTTCTCTGAATTGGGCACCTCAAATCCTGGTGGCTGGAACACATATACCTCCTCCTTGAGATGTCCATTCAAGAACGCAGATTTTACGTCCATTTGAAACACCGGCCACTGCTTATGAGCAGCCAAGGCAAGTACCACCCGAATAGTTGTCATCCTTGCTGTAGGAGCAAAGGAATCCTCAAAATCAAAGCCTTCAACTTGAGAGTATCCTTGTGCAACAAGCCTAGCCTTGTACTTTTCCAAAGATCCATCAGATTTGTACTTGGCCTTCCATACCCATTTGGTACCAATGATCTTCCTTTTTTCTGGACGATCAACCAAGTCCCAAGTCTGATTCTTCATGATGCTGTCATACTCCTCTTGCATGGCAGCTTTCCAATTTGGATCCGCCATTGCCTCATCCAAATTCATAGGCTCTTGAACTTTCATAATCTCAGCCATCAAGGCCATATTGACTATGTGTTCAGAAGCCCTTTTCTGCTCCTCTATCCTCTTTGATCGTCGAAGTCCATCTGCAGATGACTCTGCCAAGTCTGGAACCGGATTCTTCTCATCAAAGAGCTGCCTTGCCCACTTTGGAAGTGGCTTACCTTGTGGAGCCAAGGCATGTTGTGGTGTTGGTGGAGTCTGTTCCTCGAAGTACTCCCCCTCATTCTGCAACTCTGCTTTAGATACGGGCACAAGGTGAGTTACTTTTACGGCTGATGATAAAGTGGAAGGGCATACCTCCTCCTCCACTGTATGTGGCTGTTCCCAAAACACCACATCACGACTGACCACGATCTTCTTTGCCTCTGGATCATATAGCCGGTACGCCTTTGACTCCTGGCTATAGCCCATGAAGATACACTTTCTGCTCTTTGGATCTAATTTCTTTCTGGTGCTATCTGGAACATGAACAAAGCACTCACATCCAAATGTTCTGAAATGAGAAGCGGAAGGCTTTTTACCTGAGTAAGCCTCCAAAGGTGTTTTGCCCGTCAAGGCCTTTGTGAAGCTTCGATTGAGGATGTAGACTGCTGTATTGACTGCCTCAGCCCAAAAAGACTTAGGCAATCCTTTACCTAGTGCCATGCATCGTGCCATCTCCATGGCAGTACGATTGCGACGCTCTACAACACCATTTTGTTGCGGAGTATGTGCAGTCGTGAGTTGGCGCTTAATGCCATTCTCATGCAAGTATGTGTCGAACTCTTTTGACAGGAACTCTCCTCCTCGATCCGTGCGAAGCTTCTTTACCTTCAGCCCGCTTTCGTTTTCCACCATCTTTTGCCACTGTTTGAATTTTCCAAGAGCTTCAGCCTTATCTCGTAAAAAATACACCCACATGTATCTACTGTAGTCGTCGACGATAAGCATATAGTAGTTACATCCCCCCAAAGCTTGAGTCGGAGCTTTCCCACTGAGATCAGCATGAACCAATTCTAGAGGAGCCTTTGCCCGATAGCCGCTCTCATGTGGAAAAGCCTTCCTTTGTTGCTTGCCCATCATACAAGCTTCACAAGGTTCCTGCACCTTTGAGAGTGCAGGCAAGTGTGCAACCATCCCTGTTTTCTGCATTTCCAAAAGAATAGGATAACTAAGATGACCAAATCTTTCATGCCATACCTTACTGATGCCCACTCCTGAAGAGACTGTTAGTGCCGTCAGCTCGTAGAGATTGTTCTTCCTTACTGCCTTGCCGACCACCTTGCCCGCTGCATTAAGGATTTCTGCTCCGGTCCTCTTGAAACGCACCTCCAAGTTGCGATCAGTTATCGCAGCAACCGAAAGCAAGTTCTTCTTTAGCTGAGGAACTAGTAATACATCAGAAAGCTCTTTAGTTTCACCCTCTTGAATGGAAAGAGAGATAGTACCTGTACCTTCCACAGGGCATTTTGCATTATTACCGACCGTCACGTTCATGGGCTCTTGTAGAGGCTTGAAAGAGCTATACCAGTCCTTCTTTCTGGTCATGTGACGGGACGCTCCACTATCAAGGAGCCACGAATCATTCGTTGTTGAAACTTATGTTGAGGAGCATATTTCTTCAATTGCAACCCATAGCTCCAACTCAGTTTCAACTGTGTTGGCAGATTCCTTGCCTTTCGAAGAAGACTGTGTAGTGCCATTCTTTTCGTCCTGCTGCTTCTTTCTGCAATCCTTGATCATGTGACCGCTTTTGTTGCAGTAGTGGCACTTACCTGAAAACTTCTTCTTCTTACCATTCTTCTTCTCTCCACCCTTCCCTTTGGATGTGGTTGAGAATGCTGCATCACTTCCGCCATCGCGGGTCTTCATTCGCATCTCCTCCTCTAGAAGCATCGCGCTGAACTCTTCAAAAGTGAGGGGTGGATTTCTTACCTGCGTGTTGAGTGTCGTGACCAACGCATCGTACTTTTGTGGAAGGATCCGAATGCACCTTCTGGCCAACTCTTCGCTGGTCTTTGTAATCCCAACCGCCGCCATCTGATCACGTAGATTCTTGATCCGTGTGATGAATGTCTCAGCTGATTCTCCATCAGAGCACCTCTCTGCAGCAAGCATATTCTCCAGATTTTGAATTCTGGTCTGATTCCGCGTTTCATACTGACCTTTCAGTATGTTCCAAGCCTCACTTGCCTTGTCTGTGTGCTGAATCAGAGTCAAAACAGAATCACTTGAACTGGTAACAAGAGCACAGAGTGCATCTGCGTTCCTTCGTTTCCATGCCCGAAGAAGATCTGCATTCGGTGGCGTTATGACGTTGGGGTTGTTTGGATTCGGTGATCCAACCGGTTCTGGATCCAATCCCAGAACAGTATCCAGAAGCTCATATGAATCCAAGATCGCGCTGATCTTGAATTTCCACAAAGTATAATTCGTCCCATCGAGCTTGCCTTCATTGAAGGCAGGTGGACGAATTCGCAACGGGGTTGGTGCAGCCATCACTCCTAGTAGCCTTTGCTAACAAAGCTCGTTGAACTTGCAATAAAGTCGTTACTCAGATAGCCTGAGCTCTGATACCATGTAAGAAAATAGTACGCAGCGGAAGATAACAACAAAACGCAAGTACACGATGGAAAGCTGGAGAGAATACAAAAAATTCTGATATACCAAACTGCTGATACAACTGATGGTTGGCTGTCCACCCGTGCGCTCTACAGACAGAGCTTCGATGGTGATCTAGACAGATGCTGGACGGAGGACTATGAGCGTGAAGAACTGGTGATCTGATGATAGGGGGTGGCCACTTATATAGTGTAAGTGGTTGACGGTCGGCCCTGTAATAGGCAGTCGGCCTAATAGACAGTCGGCCTGGAAGACCAACCGACCCTTCAGAAAACATGCCGTCGGGCAGATGAAGGATCGCGCATAGGTCATACCCCGGACCCTGCCGCTTGGGGCTTTGCCCCCAGACCCCCACCGGGGGCCTGCGCCCCCCGGACCCCCTGCTATCGGCAGACGGGTATCTACTCTTGGCTCCTAAGCCGTCTCATAACCATCTGGTCTACTCTAAGACCCCTTCCAGTGTCTAAACTGAGGATCCCTCCCAATATCTGATACCCATCATGGCTTCTCCTCATATGGGGGCCTTACAACATTGGGTACACAGAATATTGGTGGGTTACATGAGAGGTGGACATTTGAGCTAACTCTAACATTCCAGCTATGCCACCTGCAGAGATTTGCTCCCAAACTAGAAAAAGGAAAGCAGCACTGGTCATCTTACTAGGATACCATGAACTTGGTTTGCTTTCTTGAGCTCCTTACCATGAAGCAGGCTCTGATACCATGTGAAGATAGTGGGAGAGAGGGAAGGAGTCTCACTTGTGGCTTTCTCACATACACAATGGGGGAATACACACAAAGGTGGAGGCTGAAAACAATCTTCCTCTTCTTAGTTGTGAAAGCCAAAGGAACTCTAGTACAATGAAATAGGAGAACCCTATAGGTGGGTCTCAAACCAAAGTTAGATAACTAAGGTGGCATACTAACTGAGCCATGAACTAGAGTACATAAGGATAGCTGTCATCCAGCTATTATTCATGGGTGGTGTACCAACCGCATCTGCAGCTAACAAGCCGGTGACATAAATCCACAATGGTCACCTTGGCATATCACAAGTGGAGCTCGATATCTCAACAAGAGGCTCCTCATATCGGATAATATCGAGGCAGGGAGGGTTGATGGTGCTCTCCCGTGCGGTCTGCTTGGTTGGAGGATTGGGGCCAAGGTTCATTATATCTACGAGCCCACCAAATACTTCCTCTTGTTGTGGCCCCTGTAATCTCTCCATCTCCTCTCTTTGCCTTTCTTGCTCCCCTTGTTGGTCTAGATGCTCCACGCCAGGACCCCATGGAGGAGGGAGGGGTAGTTGATCAGGATTGACTGGACTATTTCTCCCCTCTTGGGAGACCTCTCTACTTCCACGGTTAGTTGTATGGAAGGACTGAGAGGACCCCTAATCATGCTTGGATCCTTCATCGTGCTGGGATTCCTCATGGTGCTGAGATCCCTAGGATCCCCCATGAGAGTCAGATGGTGGGGACTCGCATTGCTTGGACTTTTGATGATGAGAACCGCCTTCAAATCCCTGCTGATCATTGTCCTCTTAGCCACTGGGGCTTGGAGTGTGTTCGAAGGCCATGGCATTGTGAGGAGGACAACGGGTAGCGTAAACAGCATCCAGTGGGTCTAGCAGTTTGTTTAACTCGTGCCATAGAAATGAGGGATTTTAGGGTTTTGAAGTGCTTTATATAGTTTTTTTTAAAGCACTTTAGGGTATTTCTTTTAAATTAGGGTTTTTTGAGTGCACCTCCTCCCCCCCAGTCTTTTGTCGCTAGTTTGGTAATACTTAATCTTCACCACCCTCCCTCCCAACCCACTCACCCCTCCGCCCTGCCATGTCGCACATGCAATTATGCAATTTCCAAACAAATTTGTGAATTTCGGAATCTATAATTGACTTTAAATAGTGTTAACTTTATTCATCAATCATTTTACATTTGGGGCTCTCTTAGGACCCAATGCCTTCCCTGTTTGACTCTACGTTGCAACCAAAGCACAACCCCTTGGCTCCCTATTGAGGACTTCCAAGCAGCACATCTCCTTGTCTTCTTGACATGTTGAACCACTTTTGCGAGACTTGAGACCTCTACCTTATCGCGCTTGAGAGTCCTGGCCTCTAGACATCTATAAAACCAATCGAACATTTTGTATAGTGCATTGCTTCACGCGATACCACCCCCATGCCTTGTATTCTTGAAGTATGTTGCCTTTGCTCTGTAGTGTGATTTCTCCATTCCTTGAGTATTCCAAATGGATAGAGGGCCCCATTGCTCCACAAACCATGGTGCATGTGCGTAAAGAATATGCTGTAAAGAAAAACATTGTATTAGAAACATAACTGACTCAAGTTTAAAGCACAAAATTTCAACCTAAGGAGGATTACCATGTAATGTGTAATATGTGACTCCCCCCATGCTTCTACCATCACTGATATGAATTCTCCCAATGCTGTCCTGAATATCTCATAATAAAGCTCATCTGTTTGACCTTGTCTAAGCAACTTTATAAATGCATCAAGCTTTGTTCACAATTTTGCTCTCAAAGTTGCAATTCGTGGATGTGAAGCTTGATTTGTGGTGCACTCACACAAATCTTTCCAGTACTCCCAACCTAGGGTGCTTTGAGCCAATGTACATTTTTCTTTATCAGCGTTGTGGTTGGACAAGAACCTCCTTGTCTTTCCTCCACCCATGGACACTTTAGCAGGAAGATTTTGTGTCTTTCTTGATTGTTTCTTGTCCTGCTTAAGCTTCACATTGCCTCTGTGAAGTCCCATTAGTGAGAGTAGTTCTTCAGCTTTTGCAATGCATTGTGCAGATACTTGTTGTGGCCTCAAATTCCAAGCATAGACTAGATGGAGATAGAGAAAACACCTATTTCATTAATTTTGGACTTTTTCTGTTGTTTTTGGACGAAGCCCAAAAATCCTTCCCAAATGAAAAGTTTACTTTGTGAAAATATCCTTCCCAAATCAAAATTTTACTTTCTGAAAATATTCTTCCCAAATCAAAAGTTCACTTTGTGGCACTATCATATTCACATAAAAATCTTGTTTTTTCAATCTATACTTTTGCACCAACATGCAAGAATTTGAAATAATCCTATTTTAGAAATTCTAGCTATACCTAAGTTATTTGTTAATTTAATTATTTTTAATATCTTTCCTTGACGTGATAAATTTATAAATCCATGAAAGGAGACTTAAATATTTCATGTAAATAACATTGTCACTCGCAATATGCACAAAATTTTTAAAACTTTTAATAAATAGAAAAAAGACATGATGCCATAAGACCCAAGTTTTGTATTGAATATGCTAAAAACCTTATTGATATCCTCATGTCTATGCCTAACATACAAAAATCCACATTTGACCTCATTGAAGATTCAATGAGCAACTAGCATGGAGCAGAATGCAAACATGAGTACATTCTTATTTTCTCACCAGCAATTATTAACTTGTATTCTCAAAGTCGGTGGTAGGTGACCTTTTTCTACATGTACATTGTGAATTGCCTTCATAATAGATGTTACAACTTGATTGCTATCATGTAGATGCAAGGAATAAATCCATATATCTACAAAGAACTTAATTCCATGCACTAACATTCCACATAGATGTGTCTTTAGAAAGTGCTTTCCTTGTAATTTAGGTGGAGTGGCAACAAAACAAGGCAACGTTGTTGTATTTTGATCCATGCCATCTACAATAAGGCACATGTAGTCATCGGGATGCGAAATAGCTTGCTCCTTCCAAAATGCATATTTTTGTCTGGAATGTTGAATAAGGTCATGATGAGATTTTCGGTTTTTTTTGTATAGTTCCCTTTGATTTGGACATGTAGCACTCTCAATCGCTCGCTTTAAATCATCACAGACATTGCACTTTGACATTTTTTGCATCCTTGGGATTTTAACATATCCAAAGTTCTTCTTCCAAAGAGTATACAAAGTATGAGAAGAAGCTACGGCATCCCCTCTTTGCCTTTGCTTTTCTGCAATAGAGTCAAATACTTCGAGCTTTGTCAAGCCCATTGGAAGGTGCATTTCAGTGATCGCGTCACCGTTAGGGAGTTTGGTAGATATATGGGGTTGAGGTAAAGCATTTTCATGGATGAAGTCTTGCAAAATTGCTACTGTCCTGACAGTTGAGATTCTTGATTTGGACCTTCCTTGGTGACTAAATCCCAATATGTACCATGGGATAATCCAGTAATATTGCGATATGCCTTATTGCAAATCTTTTTTCCATTTACGAGAGGTTTTACCTTTTGTCTTGAACTTAGCCTTTTATTGCCATTCTGAAGAAAGCAAGAGAGACTTGTGAGAAGGTATTCATTTCTTTCGCTTCCTCTTCTTTGCCACACGTGTCCTCTACATTCCCTGATGTCTGCAAGATCAATGAAGCGCATACATCTTCGCTTGCAACATAGATATCCCAATGCATTTAACATGTTCTCCTCCTTCATTACTCTCTTCCTCTTTGGTTGCTTTTGTGGATCTGCCTGGATTTGCTTTCTCTTCATGCATATGTATGACCGTTTTTGTTCCTCGTGCACGTTGTTATCTATATTTATGCACTTCTTCTCCTCACATTTGTTTGTAACCAAGCATCCATGATTGGTCGTTGCATCCTTGGCCATATCACAATTAAAGTTAAATATTGAATAATCCTCTATTGATCTCATCCTGGTTTTTAACATACTCTTAGGACCATTCAATGAATTCAATATTCTACGAGAGTATTGAGAACCTTGAAACTCTTCCACTCCTGAGAGAACATGACTCATTGGGACATCTTGCATGGCTTTCACAAATCCACAAGCTTGATTGACACCAGGTTTGGTAATATGCATGAACTCATCCACACTTGACAAGACATTGCTATTGAAACCTTTGCCCTTCTCACTGTGCAAGAATTCATCCACCCCAGATAAGGCTTTGCTTCTAAAATCATTTTGTTTCTCGGAACCAATGAACTCATCCACTCCAAATAAGATGTCACTTCTATAATTGAGTACATTGAAATCATCCACATTTGAAGTGATAGAGCCTGGCACATGGGCATGCTTTTTAGGTCCTTTGATATTGTAGTATACCTTGTCTTTATCATTGAAAACCACGTGCCTCTTTCTCATGTTTAAAAATTGCATGCTCCATCTCATATTCTTGCCTACCTCATAGTAGGGATCACATAAGGATGTTATGTTATCAACCATACCATCATCAGTGACTTTTAGAATCCTCATATGTGCAAATGACCATTGCTCCACTTGTTCAAATCCCAATACTTCACCTTCTACTACAGTCTTATTTGCAAATGATCTAATTTGTAAAATGTCCCATATAGTAAAATCCAAGTGGTGCACTTTGTATTCTTGATAATGTCTGTTGCATAAGTCTCATCTTTGTCCCATGCTATAAATGATTTGTTGGATGTATTGTAGGGCATAACATCTCCAAGTGTTTCCATATCTCCACATTTATACTTTAGCTCAACATGTGTGCTAAGAATCTTTGATACAGTAACTGCCACCTTATCTTCACCGTGTCTTCGAAAGTGGCAAACTGAATTGGGATCACTATCATGGATTGTAGCAAATGCAACTACTTCTCTTTTGCTACATAAAATCACATCCATCCCTGGAACAAAATCTATAGCCATCTCCTTTGTGAGAGTCCTTTGCAAGTAAGCTGCTGCAGTAGCAACAATTACATAAATATTAGTCTCTTTTTAATAATCTACTCATTTATTATAATTTTTAATTAGTACTTAATTTATTGGTGGGAGAAGTTATCCAATCAAGTACTCATCAAATGGACATGCCACTTTGCATACAACTCAATAACACCTACGTTGAGGTGCCTGCAAAGTATTGTGCCCATCGTCTATGCTTTGCATTGTATATCATGCATTCAACACCATTTGTGCCTCAATGTCATACACAACCATAAAAAACATGGTCCTAGGTGTGTTATTCAAACAAGTACTTATTGGATGGGGGCTCCACTTTGCACGCAAGTCAGATATGCTTTGCATGGTCGATCACGCATTATACATCGTTTTCCCCCTAATGATATGCACATCCATAAAAAAACACGCCCTTAGGTGTGTTATCTGACCAAGTACTTATCAGATGGGTGTGCCTCTTTGAAAACAAGTCAATACCACTGAGTTGAGGCATAGGAAAAGTATTGTGCCCATCGGATATGCTTTGCGTGGTCGATCTAGCATTAAATACCATTTTGGCCTTAGTGTCATGCACATCCGTAAAAAAACACGCTACTAGATATGTTATCCGATCAAGTACTTATGGGATGGGCATGCCACTTTGCATGAAAGTCAATTCCACCTAGTTTAAGTTGTTTGCAAAGTATTGTACCCATCGGGTATGCTTTGGATTGTCGATCAAGCATAAAACACTGTTTTTGCCTTAGCATCATGCAAAACCATTAAAAAACACGGTCCTAGGTGTGTTATTCAAACAAGTACTTATCGGATGGGGGCTCCACTTTGCATGCAAGTCTGTTTCAACTAGGTTGAGGTGCGTGCAAAGTATTGTCACCATCGGATATGCTGTGCATGGTCGATCACGCATTATACAATGTTTTTCCAGTAGTGATATGCACATCTACAAAAAAAAACGCCCTTAGGTATGTTATCTGACCAAGTACTTATCAGATGGGTGTGCCTCTTTGAGAACATGTCAATACCATATAGGTTGAGGCATAGGAAAATTATTATGCCCATCGGATATCTTTTGCATTGTCGATTGAGCATTAAATACCATTTTTGCTCTAGTGTCATGCACATCCGTAAAAAAACACGCTGCTAGGTATGTTATCCGATCAAGTACTTATGGGATGGGCGTGCCACTTTCCATGTAAGTGAAATCCATCTAGTTGAAGGTGTGTGCGAAGTATTTTGCCCATCGGATATGCTTTGCATTGCCGATCAAGCATAAAACACCGTTTTTGCCTTAGTGTCATGCACATCCGTAAAAAAACACGCTGCTAGGTATGTTATTCGATCAAGTACTTATGGGATAGGCGCTCCAATTTGCACACAAGTCCATTTGAACTAGGTTGAGGTGCGTGCAAAGTATTGTGACCATCGGATATGCTTTGCATGGTCGATCACACATTATCCACCATTTTTCCTGTAGTGATATGCACATCCACAAAAAAACACGCCCTTAGGTATATTATCTAACCAAGTACTTATCGGATGGGTGTGCCTCTTTGAGAACATTTCAATACCACCTAGGTTGAGGCGTAGGAAAATTATTGTGCCCATCGGATATCCTTTGCATGGTCGATCGAGCATTAAATACTACTTTTGCTCTAGTGTCATGCCCATCCGTTAAAAAACACACTGCTACGTATGTTATCCGATCAAGTACTTATGGGATGGGCACACCACTTTGCATGTAAGTCAATTCCACCTAGTTGAAGGTGTGTGCAAAGTATTGTACCCATCGGATATGCTTTTCATTGTCGATCAAGCATAAAACACCGTTTTTGCCTTAGTGTAATGCACAACCATAAAAAAACATGTCAAAGCATGAGGCAATTAGTCAGAACAACATTTATGCAAGATGTCCAAGCAAATCCAGGTGTAGCAACCTAAAGGAAAGTTGTAGCCACAGTTATACTGATGCTATTCAACACTTTAAAACATCAGAAATGCTAAAGTAGCATCTAATGTAGCATCAAACTCACAACATTGTCAAAACTGTCCAGAACAGAGTTTTGAACTTGGAGGGTGCAATTCTCATAGCTCATAGCTCTATTCAAGGGGATTCTTATGCAGATAGAACACTAGTATACCAAACTAGGGCCACTAGCAAGAAGAGGCACAATGTTGCGCCAGGTTGCCATGTAGATGCTTAAGAAAGTCGACTAGTTTTTTTGTAATTTCTCCTCCAATTCTTGACCAAAGGAGCTCAGATTTCAACAACATCTTGCTTGTAGTGTCCTACAGCTTGGGCTCAGAGGGATTTGCAATTAGGTAAGCACAGAGGCAGCATTGCGTGATTTATCGACGAGCAGTCTTCGTGTTGGTGTTGCGCGTACAGAGGAGAACTTTCTATTTGCTTGCAGTTGGAAGGTCGACCGTACATGAGGAGTATACAGCTCAAAGGGTTTGAGCAATGGTCGCTTGTAGGTAGAGAACAAGGCTCTCTCAGATTTTGGAAAGGAGGAGGAAAATGGAGAAGATTGGTGCCATGTACATCCAAAAAAACATGCTACTAGGTATGTTATCCGATCAAGTACTTATGGGATGGGCATGCCACTTTGCATGTAAGTCAATTCCACCTAGTTTAAGGTGTGTGAAAAGTATTGTACTCATCGGATATTCTTTGCATTGTTGATCAAGCATAAAACACCGTTTTTGCCTTAGTGTCATGCACAACCATAAAAAAACACGGTCTTAGGTGTGTTATTCAAACAAGTACTTCTCAGATGGGGGCTCCACTTTGCACGCAAGTCTGTTTCAACTAGTTTGAGGTGCGTGCAATGTATTGTGACCATCGGATATGCTTTGCATGGTCGATCATGCATTATACACCGTTTTTCCCCTAGTGATATACACATCCGTAAAAAACACGCCCTTAGGTGTGTTATCCAACCAAGTACTTATCTGATCGGTGTGTCTCTTTGAGAACATGTCAATACCACCTAGGTTGAGGCATAGGAAAAGTATCATGTTCATCGGATATCCTTTGCATTGTCGATCGAGCATTAAATACCATTTTTGCTCTAGTGTCATGCACATCCGTAAAAAAACACGCTGCTAGGTATGTTATCCGATCAAGTACTTATGGGATGGATGCGCCACTTTGCATGTAAGTTAATTCCACCTAAATGAAGGTGTGTACAAAGTATTGTGCCCATCGGATATGCTTTGCATTGTCGATCAAGCATAAAACACCGTTTTTGCCTTAGTGTCATGCACAACCATAAAAAAACACGGTCTTAGGTGTCTTATTCAAACAAGTACTTCTCAGATAGGGGCTCCACTTTCCACACAAGTCTCTTTTAACTAGGTTGAGGTGCGTGCAAAGTATTGTGACCATCGAATATGCTTTGCATGGTCGATCACGCAATTATCCACCGTTTTTCCCATAGTGAAATACACATCCACAAAAAAACATGCCCTTAGGTATGTTATTTGACCAAGTACTTATCGGATTGGTGTGCCTCTTTGAGAACATTTCAATGCCACCTAGGTTGAGGCATAGGAAAAGTGTTGTGCCCATCGGATATCCTTTGCATGGTCGATCGAGCATTAAATACTATTTTTGCTCTAGTGTCATGCACATCCCTAAAACAACAAGCTACTAGGTATGTTATCCGATCAAGTACTTATGGGATGGGTGCACCACTTTGCATGTAAGTCAATTCCACCTAGTTGAAGGTGTGTGCAAAGTATTGTGCCCATCTGATATGCTTTGCATTGTCGATCAAGCATAAAACACCGTTTTTGCCTTAGTGTCATGCACAACCATAAAAAAACACGGTCCTAGGTGTGTTATTGAAACAAGTACTTATCAGATGGGGGCTCCACTTTGCACACAAATCCGTTTCAACTAGGTTGAGGTGCATGCAAAGTATTGTCACCATCAGATATGCTTTGCATGGTCGATCACACATTATACATTGTTTTTCTGATAGTGATATGCACATCCGCAAAAGAACATGCCCTTAGGTATGTTATCTGACCAAGTACTTAGCAGATGGATGTGACTCTTTGAGAACATGTCAATACCACCTAGGTTAAGGCATAGGAAAATTATTGTGCCCATCGGATATGCTTTGCATGGTCGATTGAGCATTAAATACCATTTTTGCCTTAGTGTCATGCACATCCGTAAAAAAACACGCTACTAGGTGTGTTATCTGATCAAGTACTTATGCGATGGGAATGCCACTTTGCATGTAAGTCAATTCCACCTAGTGGAAGGTGTGTGCAAAGTATTGTGCCCATCGGATATGCTTTGCATTGTTGATGAAGCGTAGAACACCGTTTTTACCTTAGTGTCATGCACAAGCATAAAAAAACACGGTCCTAGGTGTGTTATTCAAACAAGTACTTATCGGATGGGGGTTCCACTTTGCATGCAAGTACTTTTCAACTAGGTTGAGGTGTGTGCAAAGTATTGTTGCCATTGGATATGCTTTGCATGGTCGATCACGCATTATACAATGTTTTTGCTGTAGTGATATGCACATCCATTAAAAAACACGCCCTTAGGTATGTTATCTGACCAAGTACTTATCGGATGGGTGTGCCTCTTTGAGAACATTTCAATGCCTCCTAGGTGAAGGTGTCGGAAAGGTATTGTGCCCATCAGAAATGCTTTGCATGGTCGATCAAGCATTAAATACCATTTTTGCCTTAGTGTCATGCACATCCATAAAAAAACACGCTACTAGGTGTGTTATCCAATCAAGTACTTATGCGATGGGAATGCTACTTTGCATGTAAGTTAATTCCACCTAGTTGAAGGTGTGTGCAAAGTATTGTGCCCATTGGATATGCTTTGCATTGTCGATCAAGCATAAAATGCCATTTTTGCCTTAGTGTCATGCACAACCATAAAAGAACACGGTCCTAGGTGTGTTATTCAAACAAGTACTTACCGGATGGGGGCTCCACTTTGCACACAAGTTTGTTTCAACTAGGTTGACAGCATGTACAACAGCAGCACAAACTGTACGGATAGCCTGACAATACGGACACCTGTACGGACATAGTATGGACGGGACAGCCTGACAGAAAAAGTACGAAAGCCTGATAAAAACGGTCATACAGTACGGACGGGCATGGACAGCCTGACAAAAAAAGCACGACAGCCTGTTAGAAATGGCCGTACAGTATGGACGGGCGTACGGCTTGACAGAGACAGAAACGTATGGATGGGCCCACAACCTGATAGAAAACCAACACAAACAGACACACACACACACTTTTTTTTTAAGTGAAAGCCATGATTGTTTATATTACAAGAGAAGACACCTCAAAGCAAGGAGCTTGGACTGTTGCTACTCCCTGCTCCTCTTGGTCCCCTCCTCTCCCTGCTCGACTGTTACTCTCCTCTCCCTGCTCCTCCTGCTGCTCCTGCTGCTCCCCTCCTCGCTGCCCCCTCCCTTCCCTCCTGCTGCTCCTCCTCCCTGCTGCTGCTCCTCTCCTCGCTCATCCTGCTGCTCCTCCTACTCCCTCCTCGCTGCCCCCTCCCTTCCCTCTTGGTTGCCCCCTCCTACCTATGCTGCCCTCTCCCTTGTGCTTCCCCCATGCTACCCTCTCCCCTGCATGCTACCCCTCCCTCCTACCTGCTGCAGCCTCCCCCCTTGCGCTGCAGTCTGCTTCCCCCCCTGAGCCTGCTCCTGCTGCTCCCCCCTGTTGCAGCCTGCTGCTCCCCCCCACTGTAGCCTATCCCCTCCTCTCCCCCCTGCTCTGCGTGCAAAGTATTGTCACCATCGGATATGCTTTGCATGGTCGATCACGCATTATACAATGTTTATCGGTAGTGATATGCACATCCGCAAAAAAACACGCCCTTAGGTATGTTATCTGACCAAGTACTTATCGGATGGATGTGCCTCTTTGAGAACATTTCAATACCACCTAGGTTAAGGCATAGGAAAAGTATTTTGCCCATCGAATATGCTTTGCATGGTCGATCGAGCATTAAATACCATTTTTGCCTTAGTGTCATGCACATCTGTAAAAAAACACGTTTGCTAGGTGTGTTATCCGATCAAGTACTTATGCGATGGGAATGCCACTTTGCATGTAAGTCAATTCCACCTAGTTGAAGGTGTGTGCAAAGTATTGTGCCCATCGGATATGCTTTGCATTGTCGATCAAGCATAAAACACCGTTTTTGCCTTAGTGTCATGAACAACCATAAAAAAACACGGTCCTAGGTGTGTTATTCAAACAAGTACTTATCGGATGGGGGCTCCACTTTGCACGCAAGTCTATTTCAACTATGTTGAGGTGCATGCAAAGTATTGTCACCATCGGATATGCTGTGCATGGTCGATCATGCATTATACAACGTTTTTCCAGTAGTGATATGCACATCCGCAAAAAAACACGCCCTTAGGTATGTTATCTGACCAAGTACTTATCAGATGGGTGTGCCTCTTTGAGAACTTTTAAATACCACCTAGGTTGAGGCATAGGAAAATTATTGTGCCCATCAGATATCCTTTGCATGGTCGATCGAGCATTAAATACTATTTTTGCTTGTGTCATGCACATCCGTAAAAAAACACGCTGCTAGGTATGTTATTCGATCAAGTACTTATGGGCTGGGCGCTCCACTTTGCATGTAAGTGAATTTCACCTAGTTTAAGGTGTGTGAAAAGTATTATGCCCATCGGATATGTTTTGCATTGTCGATCAAGCATAAAACACCGTTTTTGCCTTAGTGTCATGCACATCCGTAAAAAAACACGCTGCTAGGTATGTTATTCAATCGAGTACTTACGGGATGGGCTCTCCACTTTGAACGCAAGTCTGTTTCAACTAGGTTGAGGTGCGTGCAAAGTATTGTGACCATCGGATATGCTTTGCACTGTTGATCACGCATTATCCACCGTTTTTGCCATAGTGGTATGCACATCTGTAAAAAAACACGCCCTTAGGTATGTTATTTGACCAAGTAGTTATCGGATGGGTATGCCTCTTTGAGAAAATTTCAATACCACCTAGGTTGAGGCGTAGGAAAAGTATTGTGCCCATCGGATATCCTTTGCATGGTCGATCGGGCATTAAATGCCATTTTTGCTCGTGTCATGCACATCCATAAAAAAACACTCTGCTAGGTATGTTATTCGATCAAGTACTTATGGGATGGGAGCTCCACTTTGCATGTAAGTCAATTTCACCTAGTTTAAGGTGTGTGCAAAGTATTATGCCCATCGGATATGCTTTGCATTGTCGATCAAGCATAAAACACCGTTTTTGCCTTCGTGTAATGCACAACCATAAAAAAACACGGTCCTAGGTGTGTTATTCAAACAAGAACTTACGGGATGGGGGCTCCACTTTGCACCCAAGTCAAGTTAAACTAGGTTGAGCTGCATGAAAACTATTGTGACCATTGGATATGCTTTGCATGGTCGATCATGCATTATACACCGTTTTTCCCCTAGTGATATGCACATCCGTTAAAAAACACGCCCTTAGGTGTGTTATCCAGCCAAGTACTTATCTGATGGGTGTGCCTTTTTTCAAACAAGTCAAGACCACCTAGGTTGAGGTGCAAGTAAAGTATTGTGCCGATCGGATATGCATTGCATGGTTGATTGAGCATTAAATACCGTTTTTGCCTTAGTGTCAAGCACATTTGTAAAAAAACATGGTCCTAGGTGTGTTATCAGATCAAGTAGTCATCTAACCGACATGCCACTTTTCATGCAACTCAATGACACCTAGGTTGAGGTGGGTGCAAAGTATTGTGCCCATCGGATGTACTTTGCATGGTATATCACATATTAAACTCCGTTTGTGCCTCAATGTCATGCACAACCATTAAAAAACACGCTTTTAGGTGTGTTATCCGACCAACTGCTTATCAGATGGGTGTACCACTTTGCATGCAATGCAATACCACAATTGTTGAGGCTCATGCAAAGTATTGTGCCCATTAGATATGCTTTGCATTGTCGATCAAGCATTAAACACCGTTTTAGCCTTAGTGTTATGCACAACCATCAAAAAACGTGGTCCTAGATGTGTTATTCGACTAAGTACTTATGGGATGGGCATGCCACTTTGCATGTAAGTCAATAATACCTAGGTTGAGATGTGTGCAAAGTATTGTGATGATCGGATATGTGTTGCATTGTCGATCGATCAAGCATAAAACAATGTTTTTGCCTCAGTGTCATGGACAACCAATAAAAAACATGGTCCTAGGTGTGATATTCTAAAAAGTACTTGTCGGATGGGGGAGCCACTTTGCAAGAAAGTCAATTTCAACTAGGTTGATGTGCGTGCATAGTATTGTGTCTATCGGTTATGCTTTGCATGGGGGATCACACATTATACACCGTTTTCCCCCTAGTGTTATGCACATCCGTCAAAGAACACGCTCTTAGGTGTATTATCATACCAAGTACTTATTGAATGGGCATTCCACTGTGCATGGAACACCATACAATTGCTTTTGAGGCACGTGCAAAGTATTGTGCCCATCGGATATGCTTTGCATTGTAGATTGAGTATTAAATACTGTTTTTGCCTTGGTGTCATGTAGAACCATCAAAAAACACGATCCTAGGTGTATTTTTCAAACAAGAATGCAAGTCAATACGACCTAGGTTGAGGCATGTACAAAGTTTTGTGCCCATCGGAGAAATGTAGATGCGATAACATTAGCAAATTCTCAGTATGTGTATATGTGTGTGTGTGTGTGGCAAACAATTTTGATACAACAAAGTAAACACCTAGTGCACAAATTATGCACTTCATACCTTGAGTATTGTGTCAAAATAAAAGCTGAAATAAGCTTGTTGATGAGGATAAATACGCCCTTTAATAAAAGCACAGTTGTTGTATGACCATGATAGGATCGCTTTGACACCTGTGATTTTGCCCACATGTAAGTTTGCAAATAGTATAAAAAATCATATAATAATATAATAATAGTTTGCAAATGTGTATAGCAAGTGAGTAATGGGAAGTGGAAGTGGGAGTGAGGAGGGAGGAGTGGAATGGGAGAGGGGAGGTAATACGGGTGTATGATAATAAGTATAAAAAATAGTATAATAATATATTAATAGTTTGCAAATGGCAAGTGAGTAATGGGAAGTGGAAGTGAGAGTGGGGAGGGAGGAATGGAATGGGAGAGGGGGAGGTAATAGGGGAGTAGGATAATAAGGGAGTGAAATGAGTGAGGGGAGTTAATAGGGGATGAAAAAGAGGAGGGTGAGATGGGGAAATATGGGATTTTGGGAAATGGGAGGAGTATGGGACATGGTGGAAATGTGGGATGGGAGTGGTGGCAATGGGGAAGAAAGAAGAAATGGATGTGGGGAGGGCCAATGGAAGATTGGGATGAGGGTTGGGGGTCCAATGGGAGAGGGGGAGTAATGGGAGCCAATGGGAGAGGGGAGGAATGAAAAGCCAATAGGAGAGAGGGGAGGAATGGAAAGCCAATAGGAGAGGAGGAGGAAAACCTAGTTTTTCTTATATATAGTCTTCCTTCTTCATTCATTCTCCCCTCATTTCATTCATTGAAGCAAGAAAGCAAGGACGAGCAAGAAAGCAAGGAAGGAAGATCAAGAAAGCAAGAAAGAGCAAACTTACAAACTTTTTCCAGGTACTTCTAAATTTTTTTGATTAATTCTTTATCTAGATTTTTTTTTGATTTAAAGAGAGAGAAAGAAAGAAAGAGAGAGAGGAACTAGAGAGAGAGAGAAAGTTTAGAGAGAAGGAGAGAAGCCTTGGAGGTCGCGGCCTCCAGCAGGAAGAGGGAAGTGGAGGGGGGAGAGAGAGGGAGGAAAGGAGGGAGGGAGGAGCGAAGGAAGAGGGGAGGGAGGGAGGAAGAGGGAGGGAGGGAGGGAGGGAGGGAGCAGGGAGAGAGTGGCGTAAGAGGGAGGGGGGAGCGAGGGTAGGGAGGGGGGAGGCGAGGTAGGGGGAGGCGAGAGGGAGGAGCGGGGATAGGGGGCGACGGGGTAGGGGGAGGCGAGAGGGAGGAGCGGGGGTAGGGAGGGGGGAGGCAGGGTAGGGGGTGGCGTAGGGAGCGAGGGTAGGGGGAGGCGGGAGGGGGGGAGGCGGGGTAGGGAGCGGGGGTAGGGGGAGGCAGGAGGGGGGAGCGGGGGCGATGAGGTAGGGGGGGCGAGAGGTGGGAGGGGGGGAGGCGGGAGGAGGGAGGGGGGGAGGCGGGAGGAGGCAGGGGGGAGGTAGGGGGTCCTGGCGGCCGCAGTCGCCAGGGTGAGAGGGAGGGGAGGGAGGGGAGGGAGAGAGACAGAGGAGGGAGGGGAGGGAGCGGGGGTAGGGGGAGGCGAGAGGGAGGGGAGGGAGGGGAGGGAGAGAGAGAGAGAGGAGGGAGGGGAGGGAGCAGGGGTAGGGGGCGGCGGGGTAGGGGGAGGCAGGAGGCGAGAAGGGGGGAGGCGGGGTAGGGGGTGGCAGGGGTAGGGGGAGCGGGGGTAGGGGTAGGCGGCGGGAGGGTGAGGGGGCAATGGGAGGGTGAGGGGGAGCGCCAGAGAGAGAGAGAGGGGGTCATGGTAGCCGTGGCCCCCAAGGAGGGGAGTGAGAGAGAGAGAGAGAGAGAGAGAGAGGGGGGGGGTCCTGGCGGCCACCGCGGCCCCCAGTGTGAAAGGGAGGGGAGGGAGAGGGAGAGGAGGGAGGGGAGGGAGAGAGAGAGGGGGGGTTCTGGCAACCACGGCCGCTAGGGTGAGAGAGAGAGGAGGGAGGGGAGGGAGAGAGAGAGTGAGAGAGGGGGTCCTAGTGGCCACGGCCACCAGAGTGAGAGAGAGAGGAGGGAGAGAGAGAGGAGGGAGGGGAGGGAGAGAGAGTGAGAGAGAGAGAGAGAGGGGGGGTCCGCCAGAGAGAGAGGGGGGGTCTTGGCAACCGCGGCCGCCAGGGTGAGAGGGAGGGGAGGGAGGGGAGGTAGAGAGAGAGAGAGGAGGGAGGGGAGGGAGGGAGTGAGAGAGAGAGAGAGAGAGAGAGAGAGAGAGAGAGAGAGGGGGGGGGGGTCCTGGCAGCCACAGCCCCCAGGGTGAGAGGGAAGGGAGGGAGGGGAGAGAGGGGAGGGAGGGGAGGGAGAGAGAGAGAGGAGGGAAGGGAGGAAGAGAGAGAGTGAGAGAGAGAGAAGAGAGAGAGGGGGGGTCCTGAAAGCCGCGGCCCCGAGGGTGAGAGGGAGGGGAGGGAGGGGAGGGAGAGAGAGAGAGGAGGGAGGGGAGGGAGCGAGAGAGAGAGAGAGAGAGAGGGGGGGTCCTGGCGGCCGCAGCCCCTAGGGTGAGAGGGAGGGGAGGGAGGGGAGGGAGAGAGAGAGAGGAGGGAGGGGAGGGAGCGAGAGAGAGAGAGAGAGGGGGGTCCTGGCAGCCGCGGCCCCCAGGTGAGAGGGAGGGGAGGGAGAGAGTGAGAGAGAGGGGGGGGGTCCTAGTGGCTGCGGCCCCCACCAGGGTGAGAGGGAGGGGAGGGAGAGAGAGAGAGAGAGAGAGGGGGGGGTCCTGGCGGCCATGGCCCCAGGGTGAGAGGAGTGAGGAAAAGGGAGGGGAGAGAGAGAGAGGAGTGAGGGGAGGGAGGGGAGGGAGAGAGAGAGAGAGGGGGGGGGATGGGAGGAGAGAGAGAGAGGACTCTTGGGGGCTGCGGCCCCCAGGGATGAGAGGAGAGTTAGAGGAGTAAGGGAGGGAGAGGAGTGAGGGAGGGAGAGGGGTGAGAAGACATGATGGAGAGGGAAACACAAGTAGAGAGAGAAGAGAGATGAGAAGACTTTAGGGAGAGGGGAAGGTAAGCGACTAGAGAGAGAGGAGAGATGAGAAGACTTGAGGGAGAGAGGAAGGTACGTGACTAGAGGAAGGCTGGGAAGGTATGTGACTAGAGAGAGAGAGATATGCGACTAGAGAGGGAGCTCCATCGCATAGAGAGGGAGCTCCATTAGAGAGAGAGAGAGAGCCCACTACATAGAGAAGAGGAGAGCAGTAGAGGGAGAGAGGTCGAATTCTTACAACTAAGAGTAGAACGATCACGAGCAAGAGCGACAAATAAGATTTGACTTACGAGAAGAATGAAGAGGGACGTACGAGAAGAAAGTATGAAGAAGAATGTTGAACACAAATTTGAATTCAAATTTATCTAGAAGAATGAATTCAAATTTCCCTCTCTTTTTTAAAAATTCAAATTTATTCGTGAGTGGGAGGAGTGGGCTAGTTTTTCTTATATATACTCTTCTTTCCATTCATTCATTCTCATTCTCTCCTCATTTCATTGAAGCAACTAAGAGCGGAAGAGAAAGGATAAGCGGAGCCTTACTTTTTTCACTTTTTCCAGGTACTTGCGATTCTTTTTCTTTACTCGCAATTTTACAATTCGTCTTGTAATTCTTTTTCTTTACTTACAATTCTTTTTCAATTAGTTTCTTGTTAAAGTTTTTGAGTTCTATTTCAACTAATTTCTTATTGAAATATGTGTTCTAAATTTGAAAAGAGAGATAGAGAGAAAGAGAGAGCAAGAGAGAGAGAGGAGACAGAGAGAGTGTGTGAGAGAGAGAGCAAGAGGTTAAGAGAGAAAAGAAAGGAGGGAGAGAAAGAAGAAGAGAGAGAGAGAGAGAAAGAGAGTGAGAGCATTACAATTCTTTTTAAATTAGTTTCTTATTTGAGTTTTTGAGTTCTATTTCAATTAGTTTTTGATTCAAATTTGAGTTTGTAAATTTGAGAAATGAGAGAGAATAGGGAGGGAGAGAAAGAGAGAGGAGAGAGGGAAAGACATAAATTAAGAGAGAGAAGAGGGGCTCTTGGCGGCCGTGGCCGCCAAAGGGAGAGAGAGAATGAGAAATGAGAGAGGAGTAGGGAGGGAGAGAAAGAGAGAGAGGAGAGAGGGAGAGAGAGAGAGAGAGAGATTCAGAGAGAGAAGAGGGGCTCCTTAAATGAGAGAGAAGAGTAGGGAGGGAAAGAAAGAGAGAGAGGAGAGAGGGAGAGAGAGATAAAGAGAGAGAAGAGGGTCTCCTAGCGGCTGTGGCTACTAGAGGGAGGGAGAGAGTAGGGAGGGAGAGGGAGAGAGAGAGAGAGAGAGAGAGAAAAATGAGAGAGAAGAGAGGAGGGAGACTGAGGGAGAGAGAAAGGGAGAGAGAGAGAAAGAGAGAGAGGGAGAGAGAGGGAGAGAGAGAGAAGTTTAAGAGAATGAAACTTCTACAGAGAGGAGAGAGGGAAAGAGAGAAATTAAGAGAGAGAAGAGGGGCTCTTGGCAACCGTGGCCGCCAAAGGGAGAGAGAGAATGAGAAATGAGAGAGAAGAGTAGGGAGGGAGAGAAAGAGAGAGAGGGAGAGAGACAAGAGATTCAGAGAGAGAAGAGGGGCTCCTTAAATGAGAGAGAAGAGTAGGGAGGGAAAAAAAGAGAGAGCGGAGAGAGAGAGAGAAGAGGGTCTCCTAGCGGCCGTGGCTGTTAGAGGGAGGGAGAGAGTAGGGAGGGAGAGGGAGGGAGAGAGAGAGAGAGAAGAGAGGAGGGAGACTTAGGGAGAGAGAAAGAGAGAGGGGGAGAGAGAGGGAGAGAGAGAGAAAGAGAGAGAGGGAGAGAGAGGGAATGAAACTTTTGGTGGCCGTGGCTGCCAAAGGGAGGGAGAGAGAGAGAGAGAGAGAGAGAGAGAGAGATGAGAGAGAAGAGAGGAGGGAGACTTAGGGAGGGAGAGAAAGAGAGAGAGGGAGAGAGAGAATGAAACTTCTAGCAGTCGTGGCCACCAAGAGAGGGAGGTAGAGAGAGAGAGAGAGAGAATGAGACTTCTCGCGACCGTGGCTGCCAAGGGAGGGAGGGAGGGAGGGAGAGAGAGAGAGAATGAGAAATGAGAGAGAAGAGGGGAGGGAGAGAAAGAGAGATTAAGAGTGAGAAGAGGGACAGAGGAGAGAGAGAAAGGGAGAGAGGGAGGGAGGGATGGAGGAAGGCAAGGAGAGATTAAGAGAGAGAATTCAGAGAGAGAGAGAGAGAGAGACATAGAGAGGTTTTAATATGTCATGATGAGCAGGTCGGTTGAGAAGTTGATATCTGCTATCAGAGAAACAGGATAGTACAAAGACTCGCTAGACTTCCAAAAGCATTTAGTAGTAGAGCAGGAAGATGGGCATAGTTGTGGGTGGAGAGATGCCTATAACTGCATGTTGATTTTCAAAGAAATTTTCTCACTTAAGCCACAGGTCTCATCGGAAGACTCTTTGGAGCTCAAATATTCAGAGGAGGATATACAATTATTTAGGGGTGAAATCATTCGAGACCTAATTGCTGCCATTAGAATACAACATGCAACTGAAGCAATATCAGAGCTTGCATTTAAGGAAGAGGAGACTGAGTCTACTATGAAAGCACTGCACACTACAGAAGAAGTAGAGACTCAGTGTACATCTACAGCACCACAGCCTCCACTGAAAGCATCAGAAGAGTTGCCACAGCCTCCGCTTGCATTTAAGGAAGAGGATACTGAGTCTACTCCAAAAGCACTACATACTACAGAGAAGAAGTAGAGACTGAGTGTACATCTAGAGCACCACAGCCTCCATTGGAAGCATCAGAAGAGTTGCCACAGTCTCCACTAGAAGCATCAGAAGAGTTGTGATGCATGTATGATGTTGTGTTTGTATATATGCATGAGGAGCATATTCTCATGATGTTGTTTATTCCATGAATATCATGGTTGACATTTATTTGTTGCAATGTATGAATCATGATGTAGTTTTTGTTGATTATACACCAATTTGTGACTTATTACTTAAGTGGCATTTAGTCATTATATTTATATATTTATTTCATGCACACAATTTTATGATATGAATGTGTGATGATGTGATTATTTGGAAATATAACCTTGTGTGATGAGAATTTTGATATGAATATGTGATGATGTAATATTTGTAATATATTTCACTCCAAAGTATCAATTCCCAATGCTCCACTCACTTAAAGTATAGCATTCCCAATGCTCTGCAAAATTTTTTTCAGTTGGACAGTCTCCACTCACTTAAAGTAGAGCATTACCAATGCTTCTCTCACTTTATTCCAACCCTTATCCTTATCATAGCGAACACATCGTGCCTTAGTGCACTTGTATTCTTCCATCCTAGTCCTTCCACAAACACTCTCTTATTTCTTACATCCTAGTCCTTCTGATTAACTTGTATTTGTCTTTCACTTTATGTCTTCCCTCACTTTCTAAGGAGGGGCGGCTCACTGTGCATCCCTCGCTATCGCTCCCTCACTCTCCTTCTCCCACTTTCCCTCTAAGACAATGACTAGTTACTACCCGACTTCTTTTACTGAACTCAAATTCTGTCTTAGATCCCTTTTGTATGGACCAATGAAGGGAAAATCATTCGAGGAGGATATGTTACGCACATGGCTACTCTCAGCAGAAGAGGTGAATATCCCTTGCTTTCTTTTTTGCTTCTTTTAATCACGTACTTCGTATGCTAACGAGTTAAATTTTCGTATAGGATATGGTGGTGGCTAGAAGCTGTATTGAAAAAAATGGTGAAGATGAGGAAAGCCAAGAGAGAAAAGAAGAGTTGTTGAATGCTTACAAGTCGGCTGAAGATTCGAAACAGGTTGTGAGGAGAGTTTGTGAGGAGATTTGCGATGCCAGCCCTAGTTACGCATGGTCTGCAGGTTTAAAGTCTGCTTGTTTTCATGAAGCCAATGCCATAGTAGGCACTTTCGAGGACATATGCTCTCTCTAATGACTTAGTAGTCAAGTGATGGAAATTTAATTCCATAGAGACTTATGTGTTTTCTAAAGTAACTGTAATAGACAAGAAATGAAACTACAGTTCCACAAAGACTTTTTAGTTCTCTAATATAAAGTTGTAATATACAAGAGAGACAAAGATGAGATCTTCTAGGCTGAGCTAATGGAAGGTGTTTTTTAACACCATATGGCTTTGAGTTACATGTCTACTTGTACAAATGTGTCATGCTTTTTTTTAAATGTACTCTAGTTTTAATAAAATGTCACTCCATTTTTTCTAATTTGATTTTTTAAAATCTTACTTTTTGTCTCTTTTAACAATGTGATGTCCTCTTTTTTTAATGTACTCTAGTTTTAATAACATGTCATGTCATTTTTTCTAATTTGATTTTTTAAAATCTTACTTTTTGACTCAAAGTTTTGTTTTATAAGAGCCTTTTTTTTAAAAATGCTTTATCCAAAATTATCTCACAAAACGAATTTGGATAGTGCACCAGTCCAAAATTAATGAAATAGGTGTTAGTAACTTATCAAGTATACGCAGTTCAGCATGCAAAGTACACACGTGTACCCACTCCAATGGAATTGGTAGAATGGGGTCCCACTTAGGATCCTTTTTGTGATGATCAGGGGCTACACTTTGGTTACAAGAAAGTATGCCATTCTTCCACTGTAGGCTTCTCTTTTGCATCTTCTGAAAGCATGTCCATTTTGCATCTGCACCTGTATCACATCCATCCAAGCACTTGAGGGTCTTCAAATCACCAACTAGATGCCATTCAACTTGAAACGTTCCATGCCCATCCACAATTAATGTTTGCCCTGCCTCTTGTCTTCGAATAATCAACGGGATGCTGGTTCTCTTCAAAGCCTACTTCAATGTCTCGTGGCACTCCTTTGGGGTCTCAAAGGCTGCAAGCCACCATATGTCCTTCTCAGATTGGACTGAGAAACCCTGCTCAACTTCCTTATCCCCTTGAGAAAAATGCAAGGCATTATTCATAATACAAATGCTCACCCTCTCTAGCTTGTGCTCTTTTACCAACTGAGCTTCATCCATTTTTATAACAAATACTAGCTTGCCATCTGTATACTGAAAGAGAAATTCAATAAGGATATAGAAATTAGAAGAAATAAAAACACTTATTTCATTAATTTTGGACTCATATGTCTACTTTTGGACTATTCCTTAAAATCCTTCCCAACTGAAAAGTTTACTTTATGAAACTGTCATTCGAGAATCAAAAGTTTACTTTCTGGCACTATCATTTTCACATAAGACATTTCAAAATATCTCTCTACAATGTTGTACAAATAATGCAAAAACTACTATTAAATCCTAAATTTCTATTTTTTGTTTATAAGAATCATATTCTTAAAATAAAAAATCCGAGTTATTAGTTTAAATCCATGAAAAACCATGCTATTGAGGATTCACAACATTTTAAAAATGTATACATAAGAGACCTGTAAGACTCTTTTTACTTTCAATGCAGAAAACTATAACACTCTTGAATATTCAAGAAATTAAAAGGTTTATATACACATGAGACATGATGGAAGCCTCTTTTGTACTCCAAAAAGTAGCAATAGCTATGCTTGCAATTTTACATTATCATGTCATAAGTTTTACAACAAATATTGCTCTGGATGAGTCTTTGTACAAAGGATCTCCTGTGGCCTTTTCAATAATTTAATTTTTCCTTTACAATGAGTTTAGTACAAATGGGCGATCCAAACATTTGCTTGTTTGAATGTCCTTTTCTATCATGATCACAGAAATGAGCGATCCAAACATTTGCTTGTTCAGAATGTCCTTTCTGTCGTCACTTGTCGCTTGGGTGCCATCTTCATTCACTCTCATCTGACAACCACCACCACCTTCACTCTTTCTCGATATTTGAATGGTGTTATCATGGGCATTCTTCATTTGCGCTATCTCCTTCTACTTCCTCCCGGGCGAGCATCTTTGTGAACTCTGTAATGTGCGTAATAATTGGTTGCGGTAATTTTATTTTGTCTTCTACATCATACCCCATGTGCTTCTTTGTTTTCTTTGACCTTGATTTCCAGGATACTATGACTGTCTCTGTGGAAAGTCTTGAAATTGCTTCATGGTTTGGGACCCATTCCTTTTTCAAACAACTACTATACAATGTACTGTTATCTTGGTTCTCCTTCTTGCCCCTTGGCTCATACCATACCGCTGTAAATGTTGTAGCTCTCCCCCAGTCATCCATGCTCACGTCAACTACTTTTGCAACCCAAAACTTCACGTTCTCATGTTCATCATCCGATGGTCGAACTGCAACAAAACAATGGACATCTATGTCTATTTGTGGCATAAACTCTCTCTTCTTGGGTCCACAATATGGACGTGGGAGCAACGATTCAAACTCATTTTCAAAGAGACCACATGCTGGACGCAAGTCATTACCAACATTTGGCCAAAATAAAGGCCGTTCTGCCTTAATATCATCTTCTCGCATTTTTGCAAGGTCCTTTATCAATTGGTAGGTCTTGCTAATTACAACAGTAGTGTGTTCCTTCCAAGAGGGCTTCCAATCAGGAAATCTCCGGAGCATTTCCTCTTTGTATGCAATAAAAGCTTTTAAGCCTTCTATTTCACCTTTGGATTTCTCGCTGAATTCTTTTATAGGAGCCCATGTTGGATGCATTTCTTTGCTCGGGATTGAAGTTAAGAGAGAGTAAGGTTCTTCAGGTTCCCATTTTGTATCAAGAGAATAGTGTTGCCATTGCATCACTGGTTTTTCATCCTTTAAGAAAAATCGAAAATAGTGTGGAGCGCTATGACCAATCAGGGCATCACCACCTTTTTGTATGAAAGGTAGAATAAAGCTCTTCCAATCATACATCCTCTCAACCATTGAGCATATTGTTCCTTCCTTACGGCCACCAACTTGCCTCCCGCATTTTCTTATCAAGTCATCCATTGTCTCCATGTCCTTGTGTTTTAGTTCTCTTGAAACTGTGCTAAATACCTGATCGATATCCTCATGTGTGTGCCCAACCAACAAAAACCCAACTTCAATCTCATTGAAGATTCTATGAGCGATTAGCATTGAGCAAAATGCAAAGAAGAGTACATTCTTATTCTCTCGTCCACAATTGTCTGCTTGTATTCTCAAAGTTGCTGGTAGGCGACCTTTTTCTGCATGTACATTGTGAATTGCCTTCATAACGGATGTTACAACTTGATTGCTATCGTGTAGATGCAAGGAATCAATCCATATGTCTGCAAAAAACTTAAATCCGTGCACTAACACTCCACATAGATGTGTCTTTAAAAAGTATTTGCCTTGTAGCTTAGGTGGAGTGTTAACGAATCGAGGTAATGTTGTTGTATTTTGATCCATACCATCTACAATAATGCACATGTACTCATTTGGGTGAGAAATAGCTTGCTCCTTCCAAAATGCATATTTTATTCTAGAATGTCGAACAAGTCCATGATGAAATTCTCTCTTTCTTTTGTAAGCTTCTTTTTGTTCTGGAGATGTTGCACTCTCAAGTGCTCGCTTTAGATCATCACAGTCGTTGCACTTTGACATTTTTTGCCTCTTTGGGATTTTAACATGTCCAAAGCTTTTTTTCCAAAGAGTATACAAAGTATGAAAAGATGCCGGTGCATGCCCTCTTTGCCTCTGTGTTTCTCCAATAGAGTTAAATACTTCTTTTTTGGTCAAACCTATCGGAAGATGCATTTCTGATAGGTGGGGTTGTGGTAAAGCATTTTCATAAATGTAATCTTTCAAAATTGCTATTGCCGCAACCGTTGAGGCTCTTGTTTTGGGCCTTCCTATGTTTCCATGAATGTTAAATTTAACTCCATACTTTGCTTTATTAGCCAAATTCCAATATGTGCCATGTGATAATCCTGTAATAATGCGATATGCATTATTGCATATACTTTTTCCATTTATAAGAGGCCTTATTTGATGTCCTGAACTCTGCCTTCTCTTATCATTTACAAGAAAGCAAGACAATCTCGTGAGTAGGTATTCATTTCTTCTGCTTCCTTTCCTTTGCCATACATGTTCTCTACAACCCTTGATGTCATGTAAGTTAATGGATCGCATACATGTATGCTTACAGCATGTAGATCGCATTGCTTTTAGCATAACATCTTCATTCATTACTCTTATTCTCTTTGGTTGCTTTTCTGGATCTGCCTGCACTCGTTGTCTTTTCATGCATCTGTATGTCCGTTTTGGGACCTTCTGTTCATTCTTATTTGGATTTGTGTAGTTCTCCTTGTAAGATTTATTTGTCACGTTGTTTTCATGAGATGTTGCATCCTTGATCTTATCACTCTGACAGTCAAATACTGAATATTCCTTTGTTGATGTCATCCTTGCTTTTGATACATTCGTCAAACCATTTGTAACATTTACAAGTTCACAATCAAAGTCAAACACCGAATAGTCCTTTGTTGATCTCATCCCTACTTTTGATACAATCGTAGAACCACTTGTCACAATGGCATTAGAGTGTCCCGAATGATCTTCAAACTCATCTATTCCTGAGAGAACATCACTCATTGATGCACTTTCTATGGATTTCATAACTCCATAGTCAGTGGTGATAGACTGTCCAGAATGATCTTCAAACTCATCTATTCCTGAGAGAACATCGCTCATTGATGCACTTTCTATGGATTTCATAACTCCATAGTCTTGAAACTCCTCTACTCCAGAGAGAACATCACTCATTATACTATCGTGCATGATTTCCATAATTCCATAGTTACCTGCTTTGACTCCAAGAACTTTATCAGTATCCATGAAGCCATCCATGCTTGAAGATATAACACTTTTCACATCTTTGCCCAAGTTCTCAATGTGCATGAACTCATCCACCCCGGATAAGGCATCACTTGTGAAATATTTTTCTTTCTCGGTACCAATGAACTCATCGACTTCTGATAAGACGTCAGTGCTATAGTTGAGTGCATTGGAATCATCCATCTCTGAAGGAATAGAGCTTGGTACATTGGCATATTCTTTCAATTCTTTGATGTTGTAGTATACATTATGTTTATCATTAAAAACCACATGCCGAGTCTTTCCAATCTTTAAAAATTGCATGCTCCATCTCAAATCCTTACCTACCTCATAGTAGGGACCATCCAATGACATTGAGTTATCATCCATACCATCATCAGTAACTTTTTGAATTCTCATCTGCGCAAATGTCTAGTGTTCAACTTGTTCAAATCCCAAGACTTGACCTTCTGCTACATACTTATTTGTAAATGATAACATTTGTAAAATATCTCCCACTCTAAAATCCAAAGATATGCACTTTGTATTCCTGATGACATGTGTTGGATAAGTCTCATCTCTGTCCCATGCAATAAATGCTTTGTTGGAAGTATTATAGGGCATAACATCTCCAAGGATTTCCATATCCCCACACTTATGCTTTAGCTCAACATGTGCACTAAGAATCCTTGATACGATAACCGCTACCTTATCTTCGCCAAGTCTTCTAAAGTGACAAATAGAATTTGGATCACTTTCATGGATTGTAGCAAATGCAACTACTTCTCTTTTGCAACATAAAATCACCTCCATCCCCGGAATAAATTTTGTAGCCATCTCCTTTGTGAGTTTCCTCTGCAAACAAGCTGTAACAACCATTATAAAGAACATTAGTCTCTTCTCAATAATCTACTTTATTAATGATTTAAAAATCCAGAACGTGTTTGAAAATTTAATTAAACACTAACCAATAACAACCATAAACCCTAAACCCTAAACCGTAAACCAAAACAACCCTAAATCCTAACCAATAACAACCCTAAACCCTAAACCCTAAACCCTAAACCCTAACCCCCAAACCCCAAACCCTAAACCCTAACCCCCAAACCCCAAACCCTAACTCCCAAACCCTAAACCCTAAACCCTAAACCCTAAACCCTAACTCCTAAACCCTAAACCCTAAACCCTAACTCCCAAACCCTAAACCCTAAACCCTAAACCCTAAACCCTAACTCCCAAACCCCAAACCCCAAACCCTAACTCCCAAACCCGAAACCCTAAACCCTAAACCCTTAACCCTAACCCCCAAACCCTAAACCCTAACCCCTAAACCCTAAACCCTAAACCACCAAACTCTAAACCCTAACCCCCAAACCCTAACCCTCAAACCTTGAACCCTAAACCCTAAACCCTAACTCACCAAACCCCAAATCCTAAACCTAAACCACGAAATCCTAAACCTTAAATCCTATGAGTGTTTTAAAGTAATATCATTTATTTAAGTAATAGTTTTAATTAGAATTTATAAGTAATAGTGGAATTGATAGTTGGGAGGGTGGTAATGGGAGAAAGGGAGAGTGGGAAAGTGGAGAAAGGGAGTGTGGGAGGGTGGTAGTGGGAGAAAGGGAGAGTGGGAGAGGGAGTGGGAATGGGGGCGGTGGGGGTGGGGGTGGGAGAGTGGGAGTGGGAGTGGGAGAGGGAGTGGGAATGGGGGAGGTGGGGGTGGGAGAATGGGAGTGGGAGTGGGAGTGGGAGTGGGAATGGGGGAGGTGGGGGTGGGGTGAGGGTGGGAGGATGGGAGGATGGGAGTGGGAGTGGAAGGGGTGGGGTGGGGAGTGGGAGTGGGAGGATGGGAGTGGGAGAGGGAGTGGGAATGGGGGAGGTGGGGGTGGAAGTGGGAGGGGTGAGGTGGGAGGATGGGAGTGGGAATGGGGGAGGTGGGGGTGGAAGTGGGAGGGGTGGGGTGGGAGGATGGGGGAGGGAGTGGGAGTGGGGGAGGTGGGGGGGGTGGGAAAATGGGAGTGGGAGTGGGAATGGGGGAGGTGGGGGGTTGGGAAAATGGGAGTGGGAGGATGGGAGTGGGAGGGGTGAGGTGGGAGGATAAGGGTGGGAGAATGGGAGTGGGAGTGGGAATGGGGGGGGAGGGGTGGGGGTGGGAGGATGGGAGTGGGAGTGAGACGTGTAGGTGGGAGGATGTGAGTGGGTGGGAGAATGGGAGTGGGAGTGGGAGTGGGAATGGGGGAGGTGGGGGTGGAGTGAGGGTGGGAGTGGGAGGGGTGGGGTGGGAGGATGGGAGTGGGAGAGGGAGTGGAAATGGGGAAGGTGAAAGAATGGGCGTGGGCGTGGGAGTGATAATGGGGGAGGTGGGGTGGGAGGATGGGAGTGAGAGTGGGGTGGGAGGATGGGAGTGGGTGGGAGAGAGAGAGAAGATAATCTAATAGAGAGGCCAATGGGAGAGGAGATAATGTTATAGAAGGACCAATGAGAGAGAAGCACTCAAAACCCTAGTTTTTCTTATATATACTCTCCTTCTCTCATTGTTTCTCTCATTTCAACAAGGAAGAGCAAGAGGAGAAGCAAAAAGAGGAGGAAGAGCAAAAGCAAGCACAAGCAAGCACAAGCATCGATTTCAACTTTTTTCCAGGTACTGTTTTTAAAATTTGTATTCTTTGAAATTTTTGAAGGATAGATTTTTAGAGAGAGAAAAGAAGAGAGAGAGTCTTGCTGCCTCGGCAGCAAAAGAGAGAAAGAAAGAGAGAGGGAGAGAGACGAGAGAAGGGGGGGGAAAGAGAGGGGAGAGAAAGGGAGGGGGGAGAGAAGGGGGAAGGGGGAAAGAGAGGGGAGAGAGGGGAGAAGCAGCGAGGGGGGGGAGAGAGAGAGGGGAGGGGGAGGCCGCTGCCGCGAGGGGGGGAGGGAGGGGAGGGGAGAGGGAGGGGGGGCGGCGAGAGAGGGAGGGGGGGCGGGGATAGAGAGGGGGAAGAGGGAGGGGAGGCGAGGGTGGAGAGGGAGGGGAGGGGGCCGCTGCCGCGGCAGCGACAGCGAGAGAGGGGGAGGGGGGGGAGAGGGAGAGGAAGGGGGGGGGGGGGCAAGGGGGGAGAGGAGGGAGAGGGAGGGGAGGGGGCCGCTGCCGCTGCCGCGGCAGCGAGAGAGAGGGAGGGGGGAGAGGGGAGGGAGGGGGCCGCTGCCGCGGCAGCGGCAGCGAGAGAGGGGGAGGGGGGCGAGAGGGAAGGGGGGAGAGAGGGGGCAGCGAGAGGGAAGGGGGGGGAAGAGAGAGAGAAGGGGGGGGGGCCGCTGCCGCGGCAGCGGCAGCGAGAGAGGGAGGGGAGGGGAGAGAGAAGGGGGGGGGGGAAAGGGAGGGGAGGAGAGAGGGAAGGGGGGGGAAGAGAGAGAGAGGGGGAGGGCCGCTGCCGCTGCCGCGGCAGCGAGAGAGGGAGGGGAGGGGAGAGAAGGAGGGGGGGGGGAAAGGGAGGCGAGGAGAGAGAGAAAGGGGGGGGGGCCGCGGCCGCTGCCGCGGCAGCGAGAGAGGGGGAGGGGGGGGAGAGGGAGCAGCGAGAGGGAAGGGGCGGGAAGAGAGAGAGAGGGGGGGGGCCGCTGCCGCGGCAGCGGCAGCGAGAGAGGGAGGGGAGGGGAGAGAGAAGGGGGGGGGGAAAGGGAGGGGAGGAGAGAGGGAAGGGGGGGGAGGAGAGAGAGAGGGGGGGGGCCGCTGCCGTGGCAGCGGCAGCGAGAGAGGGAGGGGAGGGGAGAGAGAAGGGAGGGGGGGAAAAGGGAGGCGAGGAGAGAGAGAAAGGGGGGGGGCCGCGGCCGCTGCCGCTGCCGCGGCAGCGAGAGAGGGGGAGGGGGGGGAGAGGGAAGGGGGGAGCGAGAGAGGGGGGAGAGGGAAGGGGGGGGGGCCGCGGCCGCTGCCGCGGCAGCGAGAGAGGGGGAGGGGGGGGTGAGGGAAGGGGGGAGCGAGAGAGGGGGGAGAGGGAAAGGGGGGGGCCGCGGCCGCTGCCGCGGCAGCGAGAGAGGGAGAGGGGGGGGAGAGGGAAGGGGGGAGCGAGAGGGAAGGGGGGCGGCCGCGGCAGCGAGAGAGGGGGAGGGGGGGGAGAGGGAAGGGGGGAGGGGCCGGGGGCAGCGAGAGAGAGGGAAGGGGGAGAGAGAGAGAAGGGGGAGGGGCCGCGGCCGCTGCCGCGGCAGCGAGATAGGGGGAGGGGGGGGAGAGGGAAGGGGGGAGGGGGCGGAGGGAGCGAGATAGGGGGAGGGGGGGGAGAGGGAAGGGGGGAGCGAGAGAGGGGGGAGAGGGAAGGGGGGGGGCCGCGGCCGCTGCCGCGGCAGCGAGAGAGGGGGAGGGGGGGGTGAGGGAAGGGGGGAGCGAGAGAGGGGGGAGAGGGAAAGGGGGGGGCCGTGGCCGCTGCCGCGGCAGCGAGAGAGGGAGAGGGGGGGGAGAGGGAAGGGGGGAGCGAGAGGGAAGGGGGGGCGGCCGCGGCAGCGAGAGAGGGGGAGGGGGGGGAGAGGGAAGGGGGGAGGGGCCGGGGGCAGCGAGAGAGAGGGAAGGGGGAGAGAGAGAGAAGGGGGAGGGGCCGCGGCCGCTGCCGCGGCAGCGAGATAGGGGGAGGGGGGGGAGAGGTAAGGGGGGAGGGGGCGGAGGGAGCGAGAGAGTGGAGGGAGAGAGAGAGAGAAGGGGGGGGCCGCGGCCGCTGCCGCGGCAGCGAGAGAGGGAGGGGGGGGGAGAGAGAGAAGGGGGTAGCGAGAGAGAGGGGAGGGAGAGAGAGAGGGGGAGAGGGGGAGAGGGAAGGGGTGGGGAGAGGGAAGTGAGAGGGGGAGCCGCTGCCGCGGCAGCGAGAGAGGAGGGGGGGGGAGAGAGAGTAGGGGGGAGATGCGAGAGAGGGGGGGAGGGAGAGAGAGAGAGGAGGGGAGGGGCCGCTGCCGCGGCAGCGAAAGAGAGGGAGGGGTGGAGAGAGAGAGAGAGAGAGGGGGAGGAGAGAGAGAGAGGGGATGGGGGGGGAGATCGCGGCAAGTGAGAGAGAGTGGAGAGGAGAGTGGGGAGCGCAAGTGAGAGAGAGGAAAAAGATGAGGAGAAAGGAAGAGAGAGAGAGAGAGGGGAAATGAAGAGGAGGGGAGAGAGCAGACTAAGATGAGAGGAAACGTAGACTAGAGCGGAGAGGAAAGAGAGAGAGAGAAGAGTGAGAGAGATGAAAATTTAGAGAGGGAGGACACGAGAAAGTACGATCGAGATAGAAAATCTTACCAATGAAGAGGAGAAATGAGTGGGCGACGATCGAGACAAGATGAAGAGATCGAGATAGAAAATCTTACCAATGAAAAGGAGAAATGAGTGGGCGACGATCTAGACAAGATGAAGAAGCTACGATCAATGAGGCATATGAGAGGAGATTGGTATGTGATTTAGTCTAAACTTAAACAAACAAAACTATAAACCTTGGTGTTTGATGAAAATTTAGAGAGGAAGGGCACAAGAGAGTACGATCGAGATAAAAAATCTTACCAATGAGGAGAAAAAATGAGTGGGCGACGATCAAGAAGAGATAAAGGAGAGATGTTTTGATGGAAGAATTTGGGAGCTACGATCAATGAGGCATATTAGAGAAGATTGGTGTGTGATTTAGTCGAAACTTAAACAAACAAAACTATAAACCTTGGTGTTTGAAAAAGAAACGTGTGGAAACTAGAATTTCAAAATTTCCCGCCTTTTTTTAAACTATGAATCCTTGTGTTTGAAAAGACAAACCTTGGTGTTTGAAAAGAGAAACGTGTGGAAACTAGAATTTCAAAATTTCTCACTTGAATCCTTGTGTTTGAAAAGACAAACGTGTGAAAACTTGAAAATTGTGATAAAAGACAACCTTGTGTTTCAAAAGACAAACGCGTGGATGTGAAAATTGTGATAAAAGACAACCTTGTGTTTCAAAAGACAAACGCGTGGATGTGAAAATTGTGATAAAAGACAACCTTGTGTTTCAAAAGACAAACCCCTGGATGTGAAAAGACAAATGTATGCTAAAAGCAAAACTTGTAGAAACTTCAATTTTAAATTTTTCTTTGTTTTTGAATTTAAAATGAGTTTCACTTTCATTTTTAATTTACTAGTTTAATTTAGACTATAATGCATTTTGTTTTGGAATATAAAGAGTATAATTTTAATTTTATTACATTTTAAATTAAAATTTTAAAAGTAGTTTAACTTACATTCGTTATTATTACTTTAATTTATTTCTTTTTAGGGAGAATATTCGTTATTATTACTTTAATTTATTTCTTTTTAGGGAGAATTAATATATTCTTCTAGGTAAATATTAAATTTTTAATTTTAAGTCTTGTTTTCTTTATTTTACGTTATTTTTTCATAAACTTTAAGTTAAACTACTTTATAGTTTTTATTATATAAATTCAAATTTATTAAGATTTTAACTTCTTATTAATGTGAATGTTCAATTCTTATGAGTTGTAAGTAAATTAAATATAAATTTTATCTTTTTTAAAATGAGAAGGAGAAGAGAGAGAGAGAGAAGGGGGGGTCGCTGCCGCGGCAGCGAGAGAGAATGGGGGGGGAGAGAGAGAGAAAGGGGTGGGAGGATAATGTGAATGTTCAATTCTTATGAGTTGTAAGTAAATTAGTTTTTGAAAATATAAATTTTATCTTTTTTAAAATGAGAAGGAGAAGAGAGAGAGAGAGAAGGGGGGGTCGCTGCCGCGGCAGCGAGAGAGAATGGGGGGGGAGAGAGAGAGAAAGTGGTGGGAGGATGGGAGTGGGAGAGGGAGTGGGAATGGGGAAGGTGAAAGAATGGACGTGGGCGTGGGAGTGAGAATGGGGAAGGTGGGGTGGGAGGATGAGGGCGGCAGCGAGAGAGAAGGGGGGGAGAGAAGGGGGGGAGAGAGAGAGAGAAAGGGGTGTGAGTTTAAAAAAGATAAAATATAAATTTTATCTTTTTTAAACTCACAACCTTAGTGTATTAAAAAGAATAATGGAAAGATTATTTTTTGCTTTTAATTCGCAACCTAAGGATATTAAAAAGAACAATGGAAAAGAAATTATTTCTTGCTTTTCTTCGCTTCGACGGTTGGTGTAGTCTAGATTAGCATAGATTAGTTTGTCCTTAGAGGAGAGAACTCCAAAAAAACCAATCAAAGCCATGCTCAAAATTTCCCGACTAGTTCCTAATCGGAGTCAGTCCATTCGTTCACATTCACATTCGGTTTCACAGACACAACAACCCTACCATTTAAGCAACGATTAAGGTTTTTAAACTTTCAAGATGATTGAAAGTTGTATCAGTGGACATGACAGATTACAGTTGTGGAAGTTGACAGAGCATTTTACACTTATATCAGTTGCGGGAGTTGACAGAGCATTTTGTACTTATATATGACAAACTTCAAATTTGTATTCAGAGATCATTGTAAATCCTTATTTTTTTTCACATTTATGCTCTAAGCCTTGTAAAGCCTTTTAGGCTATTCCCAAAGCATTTATGCTCTAAGTCTTGTAAAGCCTTTTAGGCTATTCCCAAAGCATTTATGCTCTAAGCCTTGTAAAGCCTTTTAGGCTATTCCCAAAGCATGAAATTGATACTTATATGATTGGGAAGAATACAAACTGGAGGTGTATTAATGGGACTCATTGTACTTTTGATTTTTCAAAGTAATTGTAGTTTGTCAAAGTACTTAAAATTTGTGTTGTGCTTGAATACAGGATGGATCTTGAGGCTACAGCATTTGTCAATGGTATGTCACTGAAATACAATGGAAGAATTTATGCCCCAAAGGACTTCACAAACTGGACAGTTGTTGACACAACAAAGAAAGCATGGTTCTTGGTCTTAAGTAAAGGAAATCTCATTCTAGTGATGACAAAGAGAGAGTTGGAGAAAGATGAGTGCGCATCAAATGTATCTTTCTCCAAGAGCAATTTGATTCAAGGGGGCACCTTAGTAGGAATAAAAATTGAAAAAGACAGCACTACAATGATGATTTACACAAAGTCAAGAATGAGCAACAGATCGTTTCTTCTTTCTAAGAAAGATGCAATGCACTTTGTGATGCCGCCGCCAAAAGCACCTAGATTTCCTGAATTGGTTCCTGCATTGGAGATCCTTCAACATGTGTGGGAGGAATTTCCCATTGAGGAAGCAAGAAAAATGCAGTCAAAGATTATCCTTGAATACTTTCAGGGTGTCATCCAACAAGGTTCAACTTCATTGGAGGGACCTAAGGTGCAAGAATCCACACATGAGAAAGGAAGTGATGAGACACGCCATGTAGATTTGGTTCATGGTAATACAAATGAGAGAGGAAGTGGAGTGGATGAGACAGAACACATTGTAGCAATGGATGAGGGTCTTGTACACGTGGATGCTTACAAGGGATCTACATCTGAGACAGGAATTGAATTGGTGGAGACCGGACATGCACATGCATCTCAGACAGAAATTGAATTGAGTGAGACACGACATGCATCAGATAAGACAGGACATGCACACACATCTCTTGTTCATGGTATTACTCACTTAGATGGTGTAACTCATGAAGTTGATGGAATAACAGAACAAGTGAAGCCCTTAAGTATACCTGAAGTTGAGGCAATAGAAGAAGAAGTAGGGCGATCTAAAGCAGTTCACATTGAGCCCCTAAAAAATAAACCTCGACGTCAAATGCAAAAGGCAAGTACTTCACGAGCTACAGTTCCAAGTCCTATAACTGGAAAAAGAGGTCGTTCATATACAAAGAAAGGGCAAAGAAGAGAAGAGGAAGAACATGAAGAGGATGCGGAGGGTCTTGAAATGGAGTCAGATCTAGAAGCAGAAATGTTATCAATGAAGAACCTAAATCTTCGCTTGAATGAGGCTGTGACAGATGAGGATCCAGGATATATATGGGGCCAGAAGACTCAAGTTATACATGCTTCATCAGTGGTCAAAGCAAGTGTCTTCACCAACAGCAGGACCTTAGATACAGCCTATGCTGAAAAGATTTTTCAGGCTTTGATTGATGGAAAAAAACCAGTTGTTTCTAATTTGGTACTCCGTCCAAGAACATTTTGGCCAGTCATGGGAGATTATAGTCAATCCATCAATTTCTCTCAGCCTATAGATTTTGAGATGCAATTCACTAAGTTCCTCGGAAAACAAGTTCCCTCACTTCAAGAAGGACAGAGTTCAGTGAATGATCCAGAACGACATATAAGGGATGCCAAGAGAAATTTCTTAGCTCATTGTACATTTGAGGCAATAGATGGTCAGCACTATGCCTATGCTTGTAATGAGCTCTCTAGAGATGCATACAAGAAAGGAGAAATTACTTATCAAACTTTCGCGAGTGTGCCTCAATTTCACTACTATTCTGCATGCATCTGTATCTTCAAGAACGAGAAGAAATATTTGATTGAGTCGGAAAGACTTAATCATGACATTTATGCACTACGAAAAATCACCTCCACTTCAGAGATGTTGCTCAAAGCTAGGACCATATGGAAAACTTTTAATTCTCCTTTGACCACTCTCAAAAGAACTGCAACTAAAGTGGAAGCGGATAATCTTGTTGACTTCTACACATGCTTGAGTGCCATTGTACCAAGGGGAAAGCAGGAAAGAGCTGAGGTGATTACAAGCTTCAAGACAGTAAGGGATAGGTATCAAGACTACACAAGCATACTTTTCCGTAGTGATGAAGTTTTTCATCAGATCAAAGACGTGTGTCTTGCATGTGAGAAAGGAGATGTTACATATGAGGCTCCATCATTGATTAAAGAGAAGGCAAAGAAGATTGAGAAAAAAGAGATGACAGCTCGGATGTGGAGGCCTTTAAGAAACCTACCAGATAAATACGCAAGTCTTGCTGCAGAGAAATTAATGTCAAAAGAATGGTTTTTTGGCAAAAAGGATAAAGATCATTGCATGGAAGATAACATCATCCAACAGGTGAAGCGTGATGCAGTAAAGAGTGCAATTGAATATTTATTGGGAGAAAAAAATATTCCAATCAGCCAATGTAAAATTGATCATAACATTGTGAGGCAGATGGCATCAGCTTTACCGTCAGCTAAACAGAAGGCTTGGGCGCATAAATGGGTGAAGGTAGAAGATGATGGATCTGAAATTACTCCCTCTATGAGAAATGACATTCCGGAAAATGTGTATGCATATGCACAAAAAGTCATCAATAACCACACTCTCAGAAAAGAAAAGACTTTGAACAAGGGCTTTTATTTCATACATGAAATCATTTCAGAGTCTGGAAAGAGTGTTGAGTGCAAGGGAGTTTCATTGAGTGATTTTTTGTCCGACGACACTGCTTGGGAGAGACCTCAGCTTTTCTTTGTCTATGAAATATCAGCGGATGACATCCGTCCACTCCTTGACAGAATATTACATACCACCATTGGTAGAGTGGGACAATGTAATATAGTCATATTTGCTGATAAAGATGACAAGGAACAAATGTCTGCTACCCTAGAAAAACAATATGGCAATGAGCTCAAGATTTACAATGGGATATACTCAAGAAAAAGGGACAAGAGAGAATGCGGTCTCAAGATACAGAGTCTGGAAACCTTTTTCTTGTGCATGAAGAGCCCTTATAATGATCACTCCTTACAAAACAATATAAGAGGGAATGCAAAGAGATTGCAACTACTGCTGGAAGAGCATGAAGCTCCAAGTCCCCTCCATCGCAATGCAAATCACTATGAAAGGCCAGCAAAAAGTGCTGATCTTTTAATTAGTATGATGGAATTTTTGCTACCGCCTGGATGGGAAGTCACATTGTGCCGAATGGGACATCTGTTCGAAGCTCTTATCAGAAAAGGACACAATGTAAATATTATTGAGAGCCCTGCTTGCTTGGAATACCTTGATACCGTGGCTTCTCTCACAATAAAGTTTGATAAGAAAGGTCCGATCTCACATGAAGAGGATGACATAGAGCAGATCATGTACGATGAGAGCAAGAAAGATGATGAAAATGATCAAAGCTCTGGATATAATAGTGAGTATACCAGCAATAGCAAGGAAGCAGAGGAAGATGGATATGACACTGACCTTGCCTCTGAAGGTTACATAAAAAGACCACGAAGATATGTAGAGGTATGAAGACTTATGTTTAATTTTCTTTATTCATTTAAAGGTCTTTTTAAATTTATAATTAATTTAAAATTTTGAATCTCATAATTATTTTATCCTTTTATAGGAGAAGGGAGAGGAGGAGGATGAGGAGGACATAGTTGGAGCAGAGAATCATGAAAGCTCATCTCAAGAAAGCAAAGCTGCTCTGGCTATCCATCGGATGACTCTAGAAAATAATCATACATTGCAGCAAATGGAGAAGTCATTTCAAGTTAGGTTTCAAGTTCGAGAACAACCTCTTACTTTTATATTCGATGAAGAGGATATTTCAATCCTCATAAACTTCAAGAAAGAGGTCAATGACAAGGTTATAATAGCCATCCTCAGGTTTGACACAAACTTTTTACTGACTTTATGCTTTTGTATTTCCATTGGATCAAATGAACTAATATTCTTTTCTTTTTATTGCAGTATGGTTTTACAACAGCTTCCGCTATATATACAAAGATGTGCATATATGGTCGATCCTCTTGTTTCTAGTGTACTTAGCAATAAGGAGAAGACCATAGATGACATTTTTAAGTGGTTGCAACCTATTGATTTGACTGCGGCGCGAGTTATCTTTACCGCATATCACGAAGAGTGAGTATCAATCCCTACCTAGCTTATCTCTTACATTGTGGAGGATTATATCGAATAATAATTATTCTTAATTGATAATGCAGCTTGCATTGGAGCTTGGTAATTGTGGACATCTTAGCCAAGCAATGCTTCTTTGTCAATTCAATAGCATCTATCCATGGCAGTGTGTCAGAGTAAGTATAACCTACTTGTGTCATAATTATGTCAATGAGATGCATCCTATGCAATACACACATTCATTTATGTTTTCTATTTTGATGTGTAGATCTGCTCGAAAGTTGGTAAGTGCTATAGATGCACTTATGCAAATGGAGGGTGACTTGGAAGATCAAATAGAGTATGTAACATGCCCTGCAGCGAAGCAGAATGATGACCACAGTTGTGGGTGGAGAGTTGGATATAACTGCTTCTTGCTCCTTGCTCAAATTTTTGATTTGAGAGGCGGTGAAACCTCATTGTCCACATATACAGACTTGCATCTGCAGGCATTTATGTCATCTATCGTTAAGGCATTTATTGATAACGTGGTGGAGCATCCAGAGGAAACATTGGTTGCTACGCCCATAAGTTGTCCTGATGTAACCGCTGTATTGGACGAAATGGGGAGCTCTTCTGAGGTTAAGGTCATCATTAGCAAGCAACCTCGTGTTTTGACTTTTGGTAGCGAGGAAGTTACAATCCTCTCTGACCCTTTGAAAGAGGCTAATGACAAAGTCATGATGGCCATCCTCAGGTTTGATATGAACATCTCTTGACTTGATACTTCAATCATTTGATTCAATCTGCTTCTAACATTTGTTTATTTATTGCTGCAGTACGGTTATATCTCATTTTCCTAGATCAGTACAGAATCGCGTCTGTATGCTCGATTCTCTTCTTTCAGCTGTACTTAGTGATACCAAGAAGACAGTAGATGATGTTTGTTCAATTCTACAACCTTTAGACTTGGATGGCATACTACTTGTCTTTATGCCATACTATGAGAAGTAAGTATGGTGTCAATCTTTCTTTTACTCTCTTATTTACAATATTGTGTCAATTAATACTTAATATTGTGATAAATCTTATCGCTCTTTATTGGTGATGTAGTTCACATTGGAGCCTTATAGTATGGGACCTTGATGACAACCATTGTTGGTTTGTCAACTCAATTACAGGCTTTCACGGGGTGTTCAAGTAAGTGTTCTTTTATCATATCATTATGAACATGCATCAAGTTACTATTTACTACACAAATTTACTTTGTCATATGTCATGATGGACAGGTCTGCAAACAAGTTAGTTTCTGCGATTATGAAAATCAGGGAGCATCAAGACCAACCAAATTTCCAGACACGCCTCGCAGTGGACCAAAAGGACATGTTTAGTAGTGGGTGGAGAATTGCGTACAACTTCATGTTGTATCTCAATGACATTTTTGAACATGTCTCCATAGAAGCATATACCAAGCTCGAGCTACAAGATTTTGTGGCTAAGACTGTTCACTATCTAACTGCTATCATTGGGAAACAACATGATGGACTCAATGAAGAACCACTTGAATTAGAGACTCAATGCATTCTTCCTACACAAGAAGTGGAGACTCAATGTGCATCTACAACATCACATCTTGTAAAGGAGGAAGAGATTAAGTCTATCCCGATTGCACCAGAAGTAGAATCTCAATGTACACCATCCACACAAGTAGAGACTCAATGTACTCTTAGAGAATCACAGCCTCAAGAGAACTCATCAGACTCTATTCAGTTGTAAAACATGTAGAAAGAAACATGAGTCCTTGAAGATGAGCTCAGCTCTTGAATGGGTTGAATTTAGGCTAAGGACTTGAAAATAGAAAATTCATCAAATTGAATGGCTGTAGTCTTGAAAATAAATTTGCCTTCCACTGAGAGTCTTATTGTAACTTTTGGTGTAATTTGCCTTCCAATGAGAGTCTTATTGTAACTTTTGGTGTTTTTAAACACCTAAATTATAAATATTGTGAGAGTTTGCTACTTCCACTTGTAACTTTTGAAAGTGTTTCCTAAACACTATTATAAATATAAAGTGAGTTTACAATTAATGGACCACTCTTTTTTGTGTAACTTATCTCAGGCTTAACTTTTGAAGGTGTTTATTAACACCATTAAATATTAAGAGAGTTTACAACAACCTAATCTTATTTTTTCATGTAACTTATCTAGATTGCGTTAAATTTTATAATTTTAGTTTCATGTCCTTAAAAAATATATAAAAAAATGCTTGTTTTTATGTTTTTATATGTGCTTTGAAGATTGGGTTTTTCTTAAATTTTATCTGAAAACTAGTCCAAAAGTATATGTAAAAATGAATTTGTACATTGACAAGTCCAAAATTAATGAAATAAGTGTTTAAAGTTGAATGTGAAGAGGGAATTTCTCTTACCTCCTTCTCTCATCCCATAGAATTTGACCATGGCTCTCTGCATATTCTCTACATCCATGTAAACATTATTGAAAGCATTCGTATCAAACATTTGGATGCCAGATTTCTTTTTACTCTTCCATGCCATTGTGCCACTTACACAATGGTATCCTCCAAGCTTTTCTCTAGCACATTGGTTTGTTTCTTGACTTGCAAGCCTTACAGACCACGGTGTTGGCAATGGCATTGTAGATATCTTATACTTTTCCTCCATAACAGACTTGAAAATTTTAAAAATAGAGTTATAAGCTTCACAACTTACACCAGTAGCATCACAAGCTCCAAGCACCTCCTTTTCTTGGATGAGGCCCTTGAAATCCTTCATTACCTCTCTAGTAACTTGTGTACGTAGCCCTTTTTGTCTAGGGTCCTTCAACACTTCCATGACATCACTTGGCTTTATTAAACTTCTTTGAACATATGAAGGATCACTATCATTCATTTCCATTGTTCCCATCACATCCTCCATGAAATTCCTAAAGTAGAGTACAAATGAGTCTTAGTGGAAAGAATGCAACACCACAAATATTTTGGAGTAAGAAATTTCATTGAAAATTTGGGGAACTAAACTTGCAACCCGTATTCTCCTCTTTCGAGCACCACTATTGGTTGACAATGCATCCATAGATTGGAATTGTCTCTCAATTGTCTTTTCCTCTCCTTCAGTCCCAAAGGTGTTCCCTTCAACTTTTGTACTCATTCTATCGACTTCTCTCGTTCCTTCTCCACAGCACGTTGAACTTGGCCATAGATAGACCTTTCCAAATCTTGTTTGCTTTCAGCAAGCTTCTGGATTAATTATTCCAATTCATGTCACTCCAAGTCCAGTGCATGTGCTTTGTCACTGAGTTCTTTGTTTTGCAATTGGGAAACCTACGTACTATTATGCATTGCCACAATAGTAATATTTCCCAAATGTGCAAGTTCTTCTGCTTGGGCTCTCTGCACCTCGCTTGCTTGCATAGCCAATGTCTGAGAATGGTTCAATCAATTGCAATAACCGAGCAATCCAGCATGTCCCTTGCCAACAAACCGAACAACATCATGCACTGTATGAAAAGGAGGACTCTTTTGGGTGACAGGGTCTAAAGGATACAAGTTTCCATCCACCCAAAGGTCAAGATGCTTCTTCCCTCTTGCAATTGAAGACTGTGGAGCACACTTTGAGGAGTTCCACTATATCCCAAAGAGCATGTGCTTGCATATTCTGCCTCCAGTTGTATGTTCACATGGTACTTGTTGGATATGTCCTCGAATGGTGCCATGAGTACTCAAAGACAGGTATCAGTGATGTAGGCTAAAATGTAGGGAAGAGCTGGCAAAGATGGAGCAGTGAGAGGGAGAGAGTAGTAAGGAAGAGGGAGGAGGAGAAGCAGATGAGGGCAAGAGGAAGAGGAGGAGAAGGAGAGTAGGGCGACAGGTGTAGAAGGGAGGGAAGGAGCTACTGTAGAAGGGAGGAGGGGAGAGATGCTACAGAAGGGAGGAGGAGGGGAGAGATTCTACAGGAGGGAGGAGCAGAGGAGAGGGATCTTGGGCGGTTGGAGGAGGGGAGAGGAAGGAGGGAGGGGGAGCCAGAAGGAGGAGGAGGAGGGGAGAGGGAGGAGGGAGGAGGAGGAGCAAGACGGAGGAGGGGAGAGGAGGAGGGAGGGGGAGCGAGGGAGAGGGAGAGGGAGGAGGAGGAGGGAGGGAGGGAGGGAGGGAGGGAGGAGGGAGGGAGAGAGAGGGAGGGAGGGAGAAAGAGAGAAGAAGAAGAAGAAGAAGAATATATTATCGTCCTCTGAAGACCAAAACCGGCCTATGGGACCTGAGCGATACAATATCACAAGTACATGAAAGCTCCTCCTGAAGATGGGAGGGTGGAAAGGGAAACCACCTTCTAGGATTCAGGTGGATTCCTATGCTTGAAGAGCTTATACACAAATGTTCCTAAAGCTGAAGGTGACCCTTTATGCAGCAAATCAGCCAGTTTGTTATGTCCCTCAAGGAGGTGATTGAACTCTTCCCTAATGTGTGCATAGTGAGGGCATATCATTACCATGTGTTCTTCTGTTTCAACCATACCTTGATCACATAGTTGGCATATTCTACTCTCCCTTGGCATCTTTTTCCATCCCCCTGTTTCTATTTGCAGCTGGTGTGATCGGGTGCGAAGTGAGGCTAAAGCCCTCCGTTTATGCACTGCTATAGGTGTACATAGAGAGAGGGAGGGAGGGAGATTTGAAATTTGAAATTCAAATTTCAAAAAGTGGCCCCCTCCCCTCATTGATGGGGGGAGAGGTGGGCTCAAATGTGGGCTTAACCCACCTAGGTTGGGCTGGTTAGGCTATTTGGGACCCTCCAAGCCCCTTGCATTAGCCCACTAAGGATTCCCTAATCCATTCCTTATGAGGCCCTTCTGAGACCCCAATTCTCCCCTAATGACCTTTGGGCCTTGAATTTTCCTCACAAAACTCTTCAAGGTCTTCATTAAGCACTCAAGAAATAACAACCATCGTGCATGTACAGTGCCACATATAGCAATCGCATCCACCAAATGCATTATGAGATGTAGTTGGCATGTGAGAATAGAACGTGGAAAGGTATCCTCCACTAAACAAACCACCTCCACTGACATAACTTGAGCATCCTCAAGCATGGTGGGATCTATTTCCTTTGATCTCACATACCTAGAAAGAAAAAAGTGCACCATATTAGCAATATGAAAATCTTGCATCAAGCATTGATACGCTTCAAATTTTGTATAGTCTAAAGTACCTCACAAGCTCACCCATCTTGTAAATACAATCCTTCACAAACAGGACATCCTTTTTCCCCTTTGACTTCTCCTTCTCCTTCTCATTCCCTTCTCCTTCTCTTTCTCACTCTCATCCCCCTTCTCCTTTCTTAATTTTCCCATAGTCATTCCTTCTTCTTCTCCTTCTTCTTCTCTTCTCTTTCTCAATCGTTTCAGACTCCTCCTTTCCCTTGCATGCATAATGAATGCATGTTTAAGTTGAATTTTCAACTCCTGAATCATTCACAAATGAGATGGGGTAGGTTGTATGCATTGTTCTTTCCTTCTAGTTGATGGATAGGCATATGCATATGCATAACTCTTTTGCCTATGCATATGTATAGGGGTAGAGCATGCTTTTTTATGCTTGTGGAAAGAGGGAATTCATGATGGAAATAAGGGATTGCATGAGGGAAATACGGAAAGCATGAGGGAAATTGGGATAAAGCATGCTTCTTCCTCTTATTCTCTTCCTCCCTTTTCTCCTTCTTCTCTTCTAATCTTCTTCTCTTCTTCTCTTCTCCTCTTCTTTTCTCTCTTCTTCTCCTCTCCTCTTCCTATATTTTCTTCTTTCTCCTCTTCGTTTCCTTTTTGTTCTTCTTCTGTCTCTTATTACTCTTATTCTCTTCTCTTTTCTCTTCTTTTCTCTCTTCTTCTTTCTCTTGTTACTCCTAGTCTGAATGCTCTACTGATTACTTTTCTTATTCTTTGTGTCTTTGTGTATTTTCACTTCATCATGTGGCAAGAAAGATCTTTAGGAGGTTGTCCTAATCCTCGAGATGCCTTCTTGCAGCAATTATATAATATTTTGGGGCACCCTCCAATTGCATAGGAGTTATATATACCTAGATGACAAGCACTCAAAACACCCCACATGATTCGAGAGTACAGAATCCAAACCACCCCAAACCCACACCACTTGTAGTCACCCTTGTGTATTTGAGAAAACCCAGTAGAAAGAAGAGCTACTAGCCTACTCTCATGAAGTCAAGAGACCCTTCTAGATCGCAGATTTGTGTGCCTACTCTCGTGCAGTCGAGACCCCCTTCCCGAGAGGCGAGTGCCCATCGAAGTAGCTCATCCCAATGTAGAAATAGTCATAGTAGTAGGGAGAGTGGCCACACAGGATGCATGGCATAGTGCTTCAATGGTGGGGATGATTGAGATGCAGATGTTCCAGATTGGTGATGGTACGATGTACTATGATATCACTGAGACAAGCGGGATCTTGTAGGATTCATGGGGAAAGTAAGTCATGTCCTTCTTGCCTATGTAGTTCATACGAACAGTTCATACGAACTATAGAGATTGCTTTACAAAATTCAAAGAGCAAAAAGAAAGTTTGGCTGTGGATACCATCATGAGTTTATGCAGGAGGTATCCCAATCCAGACCACCTTAATGAGTTCACTAACACATGGGCAAAGACAAGGATTACCACTATCCTTGGCAATAAGACGTCTTTCCTAAAGAGGTAGGCACTAGCCAAGATTTCCAAGAGAGAGGGATAAAACCTCCAAGGAGCCAGTCACACACTGCTCATAAGCACGAGTGGAAGAATGACCTGAAGCTAGCAAAAGAGGACCCCAATGATCTGCAACACGTCGAGACACGACGGGGATCCAGATGGAGTAATATGGATCCTTCCATTTTGGAAGAGGGGGTATTGCATTATGGCAAGCCCAATTTGTAAGTATCGATCTCAAATTATATTGTGTTTATGTGGTTTATTAGGAGGTTGTTCCTTTGTTCTAACCCCTCTGCAAATTGTGTCATCTTATAGCTTGATATCGTAGGCAGATACCCTACTCTTGCCGAGACAACCTATCATCATGGACATGGCAAGCGATCTACTTGGTGGCACTTCTATGACAAGGGTTTGATTACTGAGGAGCAGTATATCTGGGCTACTCGAACACCCATGCAAGTATTTAAAAGCACTTAGAAAATGTCAATGTTGTAAATTTGTCTTGATTTTTCATACATTGATACATATTGTCCCTCATTTATAGGCTCCTGGGCATATTGCGGAGGAAGAAGGAAAGGGTGTTGAGGACAAAAACGGTGATGAAAAAGGCTCCGAGGGTGGCAGGAGCGGTGATGGGAGTGATGACTAGGATGCATTCGATTAGTCAAAAAAGTAGTGCTAGAAGCATGGATGATTTTTTCAAGTTAGTTTCGTTAAGAAGTGAAACTTTTATATTGGCATCGAAAGTTTATATGCCCTAATAAAAATAAAATTTGAAATGTTCACCAAGATTTGAAACTTCTATGCAAAAATTTTAAGAGTTTTGCCAAGATTTACATGTTTTACTTAGAATTTCAAATATACATATATATATAATCCTATTATGTTTTGTCAATATTGTGAAACTAAAAAAATTTGGTTGATAAACTTTCACCAAGATTTTATATCAATATAAAAGTATAGCTTCAATAGAAACATTCATGGCTAGAAGTAATGCTAGCTAGCTAGTTTTCTTTTTTGCACTTGAAGCCATAGGTGGCATGGCTTCATGCTATATGTATATACAAATACTTTTTGGTCCATGAATAAATATACACTCCTGTTTTTTTTTGGCATTTCCTTGTGCGATGTTTTATCCATGAATGCTTCGTGATCTAAAATGTTTTGGAGTTGTAATGTTTTATTCAGAATTGCAATTGCCAGCCTGTATATGACTTCAAATTCCAGTACTTCTTCCCTTAACTCATTTAATAATATATAACGAATTACCAATAGCTATAGATGTGAGTAGAATCATCCAAATTATAATGATGTTAGCTACGGGAATTCCATTTCACACTATAGAAATGGGATTTCAGCAACCACACAACATTCTATTTCTCTTTTCCTGCAGAACATCTATAAGTGCGTCCCACTATTTTTTAATTTTCTATAGAGCATATGTTAGCATGTCTATAAGTGCATCCCGCTGTTATATAGACACACATTTAGATGCGGCTCTGTGTGGACACACTAATAGATGTGCCTGTCACTTTTTTTAAATCATAAAAAAACACATCTGATGACATGCCTGTGGTACCTTTTCCTTGTTGTGTTAGCTCTATCTAATACTCTTCCACCTTGAGCCCACATAGACTAGCACATCTAGGGACCTTGGTGCATCGCACCTCGATATTTTGATCTCAGCCCCCAGAGATGTCCGATGGAGACTCGTATAGATGGTCCAGTTTTTTTACCTAGTACAGATGACGGCATCTAGGATATATGTGACAGTAGAGGCACCCCAAGCTCTGGCACCGAGGTATCCCCTATTCGTGATGTAGATCTCGAGCATCGCCCTGGGAAGGACCCTTTGGTCGAGATGACACTAGCAGAGAAGAACAACAACTATCGACAATTTTTGCCCATTTTTATTCCTTTGATCTCTCGTGGGAAAAAAGGAATACATATATGATAGCTTATCATACTGGCTTATCGTCTTGTATTTTTTGTATGATCCTGGCGATGTTGAGTATGCATGTCATGACATTTTTTGTACTTACTGGTGCTTTTGCTAATGATTATGATGGGACTTAATGGCGCTTTAGCACTTTTATTCATTTGATTTTATGGTATTTATTATGTTTCTCATGTTACTTGTTCCTTTTAATGTCATGTGTGAAGAAAAAAGACTTGAAATTTATTGTATGTGTGAAATAATTAGACAATTAATTTGTAGCTTTGGGATTCACAATTGATAATTATAGTATTGGGCTCCAATTATGTAAATCTTTAGTCTCTATTAAGGAGAGGTAGTTAGGACAATTGGATAATGGAGCATCGTTGCACTACATCTATGTAATATGGTCCATTCGATCCCTTTTGTGCGCGTGCTGAAAGTTTAACTTCCAATCAACTTCCAACCTTTCAAGCTACCTTTCCAACCTTTCAAGTCGAGTCCTTACTCTTCCATTTGCCTCATCCAAAACTAGACACATCTTGATGTTCCCTAATGACATAGCTAATATGATTCATAAAGTGATTGATGCAATCGATGCCTGACTATTGGAAGCAACTAAGAAAACTTCAGTGGCTCTGGTTCTTATAATTTCTTTGATCATGTTTATCGAGAAGGGTTTTATTTCCTCAGCATCTGCTGCTCACAAGTTTCCCAATATTACAAAGAAGTGTTTTTTCGTAGAGCTTTTTTTGTTGTTTTAGTGAACTTTATGTGTAATACCTAATCATTGAATGTATTCTCATGTACATTAAAAAGAGGCAATGAAGATTGCCTCCGAGCTCGTGTCCAGCATCCAATGCATGTTCTACAATTTCATCTGAAATGGAATCCATTTGCTAACCAATTGTGTCGTCATACTCGGTTCAAACTCTACTTACATCAATCGCATCTACTTCTACAAATAGAAGGAGAAGGACTATGTATCCATGCTAGAGAATTTGAAGTGCAATCTAGAGAAAATCATTTCCCCTTTCTTTTTGTTGGTTCATAGACTCACAAAGAAGGACTATGTATCCATGCTGGAGCATTTGAAGTGCAATCTAGAGAAAATTATCTCCCCTTTCTCTTTGTTGGCTCGTAGACTCAAAAAGGATCAAGTTGGCAAACTAGTAATCGAGTGCAAGGAACGCAATTGTTGAGCTCGTGGAGGGTGTTGACAATATGCCTTCAGTGAACTGCAACATGATATCTTTTCCAAGCTCGCAACAAGGTCTGAATTATTGCACTCAGATTACATGCATTTACATATCATGTCCATACAGGTTTTGAAAGATACTTTGTGCCATGGGATCAATGGTAGTGTGGCAATAGTTTTTGTTTCATTATTTGTGACAGCAACAAGCGACCATATGTGTAGTTTGTTATTACAAGCTCAAGATAAAGTAATAGTACATGTGCGCTCAAGTGTCAAAGTGTAAATGTTCTGGTGGATCATTGTGTACTAGGTGGCGACCAAATTTCAAGGTGATGGTATGGCTTTGGGCATGTTGATCAACCATTCCGTGCTTGTAGGTAGATGATCAGTCCTTTTACGACTTTGTGAGGGTGTGGCAAAAATTTTGCATGGGTTGTCAGCACATTCAAAGAGCAAAGTTGGTATCTCTTGACCTAGCACCAAAGGATATATTCCTATGTGCAACACGACAACAACGTCGAGAGAAGAAGGAGCAACATGAGATTCCATCGCCTCGCACTGATTTGGTCAAGAAAGTGTTTGGTTTCAACATTGAGGAACTCCAAGGTTGAAGAGGTAGGCCAATTCAAACCGAGGCCATTCATCACCTTCCAATCCATCTATGCACATTGGTGGAGGGAAGTGTTGAGGGCTCGGGAGGTACCTAAAGAGAATCCCATGGGTTACTTGTACCCATCAGTTGCAAGGAAAGATTTGTACTTTGGCAATTGCATGAGTGCAATGATGTTGAAAAGCAAGGTGGGAGACATAAGCATTGCAGAGGTGGGTACCATAGCCTGCAAAATCAATAGTTGGAACGAAAAAGGAAGATGTACTGATGTCTATGATGGAGCAAGCGAGTTTGACATGAGATTGTTTGAAAGAGAAGTGGAATGGACTCGAGGAAGGAGGGCATGGCACTACTACACACAGATCCTATTGCGACGTTTATGTACCGATGTTTAGTGTCCACGTGGTGTTAATCATCGGTATGAAAAGCGGGTTCCGTAAAGCGTTGCTATATAGTGACGCTTGCCAAAAGTCGCTATATAGCGACACTGATATACTATTTTATAGCGACGTTTTCCAGAGAGGTTTTTTTTTCCATATAGGCCTTAAAAGTTAGTTTTTCCAATGACAAATTTTTTTAAATTTTCATACATGTTTGATCTCATAGAGAATAAAAATATGAGAGCATGTACATCAAGCCTTTGAAGCTCATATATTCATGTCCAAGTTTGAGATGAAAAAAATTCAATTAAGAGCATTTACATCAACTGTTTCATCTTGAGCCAAGTCTAAGGCGCCAAACAAGTCTATCTCCAACTCTATACCGAGTTAATCTCCTATATCATCATCGTACTCTAGCATCGTACGTTCACCTAAAAGTATTTGATCATCTTCTTCAATAAAGTGTATTGATTCTTGATGATCGTTGTCTTCTTCCTCAATATCGTGATCTCCATCTTCCTCCCGTGCAATGTCATTATGCGCATCTTCCTCTTGGCTCATATGGTGATCTACATCTTCTTCCCTAGATTCATCAATTGGATCTGGCATTGGTAGTGGCATCTCCATATCCACATCTCTATCTTCAAAAATTTTCTTACTTCGTGGTGCAACTTGGATCACGTACCACCATCTTGGATCAAAACGATCCGGATCAAAAACCACCTATATTGAAGATGGGTGCCAAATATCATCAATTATATATATGAAATTATGCTCAAGTGCATGTATCAATGGATCTTTAAAAATGAAAGCTTCGATTAATTAAATCATTAGTATGCACCTGCTCACAGTGCTCGGGAAGAACAAAAGTATCACTTTCATCGGCGGTCCAATGTTTGGTGGAGTCTATTGCAAAGAAACCGCTACTATCTTTTCTCACTGTCGCATGGGGACCGTTGTAAATAGTTCTAAACCATTTTACATCAAGAATGAAAATACTAAATCGTCGGAAATCAACTTCATAGATGTCGCGTATGGTTCCACACGTATGGTTCCACAATAATCCAACTGTGAGGAGAGAAGATTGGTATCCGAAGCACTTGCTCAGCTATCTTGTGTGAAGTTAGCCATGACTCCACAATCATATGTGACTCTCTTTGAATCGATGCATTCCATGCGAAAATGTCATCCATATGACCATAATGCACTGTACTTTTTGTACTGTAAAAGAGGATCATTAAAACAATGAAGATGCATCTATTTTATAGCGTATATTGCCACGAATAATTCCTTAATTATGTCAAGAAGTAAGAAACTTACATGCACCATACATCCAGATGATAACTCTCACTCGCACTCGTTTATTGTCTATCCATCACATTCGGCTTTACGTAGAGCCAGTTGTAGCCAATCAAGTGACATGTGAGTAGGGAGAAGAGCCAGATCCCGTGGATATGGTTGTGATTGCCTGTACATTACTCTGAATCTCGTCCTTGCATTTATTCTTTCTGCTTTGGCCACTTCATATGTCTCAATCCACTTGTGCATCTCAAGGCTATTGAGGATACAAAACTTATTGAATTTCTCCATTTGCTCTTCGCTCATCTTTCTTTCAATCCCTTTTCCTTGGGGAACCTCGCCAACGATTGGATCATCATCCTTGTTATGCCAAGCTTGCGGCATATCGGGATCCGTGGATGCAAGAAACTCTGTGATATATACTAATGACTCTTGCACAAGCCATCCCTCTACCATGCTTGCTTCTGGTCTTGCTCTTTGTCTTACAAGTCCCTTTAAAGTTTTCATAAACCGCTTGAGAAAAAACATCCATCGACTATGAACGGTACCTGCTATAGCCACCTCATCAACTATGTGCACAAGGAAGTGGACTTGAGTTGTCATAATGCTCGAGGGAAACTGCTTCTCAAGCAAGCATACAGCTTCGATGGACTCCACCCTAGCCTTCTCGATGCTCGATATGGAGATCTCTTTTTGAGATATCCACCTATTTCACATGTCCATGTAAGATATTTTCATAATCAGTCTACATATTAATCAACTTAAATTGAAGAAAATGCAATCAATGCGATTTGATAGTAAGCATACCTCATAATACCACAGATCTTGAATATAGCATTTCTAACATCTTCTTGTAAGCACCCTTTTATTGTAATTGGGAGGATGAACTATCAAAGCAACAAAGAAGTCATGTCAACAATATAACATAATCATAATTACGCTAACGCATCATGATTATCAGTACACTAATTCTACTTAGAATACCTGTAAGACCTTGTGCCAATCATGGGACTTGAGCCCACTAAGCTTATTGTCCTTTGAGAATGCTCCTTTCAAGCAACGCATGTACCTTGTCAGTGTTTGAAAAGAGGCAATGTTTGCCTTGACCGTTGCCTCCTCCCTCGTAGAGAGAGAGGACAACTTTTCCTGAAACATGCACTTGGGGCCACAAACAAGACATCTTATTCATAGCACGCAAGTCTTCTCGCACTCCTCTCGAGTCTGTGGAACCAACCAAGTGTGCCCAAATAGTAGCCCCCACATTCTTGAAGATATGCATGGGATCCAAGAGATGATTGATTTGTAATTGACCCCAATAAGGGAGCTCGTGAAAGATCAATAGCCTCTTCATACCACGAGGAGGTTCCTCTCCATTCGCCCTCTAAGCTTGAATCCAGTCACTTGCCTTCAAATATGATGGTGGTGGATCAAGCTGACCTCCACGTTTGAGATGGTCGAGCAGAAGGTATCGAGCATGACCTTCATAAACATTTTTCCTCATATGTTTGGAGTAGCGTGCAAGCGATTTCAGAGCTGGTCCACAAACAGGACAAGCATGGTACCCACTTGTAACAAGTCCTACACGCGTGCATGAATGTGTTAGTACAAGACATGCGTATGAAAGAGAGTCATAAAAGCATAATCCCTCATTATACATGTAAAGACACAACCACGTACCTACGCACTCTCCATATCCTGGGTAGTCATGCATGGTCCACATCAAGATACCCCTGACCAAAATATCATTGGTATGTCTAGGAGCTCTGGAAATATCAAAGACGTGCAGTCCTCTCCATAATATCTGTAACTCCTCTATCAAAGGTGCCATGTACACGTCCATATTTTTTGCCTTGTACTTTCCTGGCACAAGTAGTGCAAGAATGAGGTGTCCCTTTTTTATTGTTAGCCATGGTGGGATATTGTAATTCACCACGACTATGGGCCATGTCGACCAAGATGTCGAGCATAACCCGAAAGGATTCACGCCGTCCATGGCGAGCCCAAGATGTAAGTTGCATGACTCCATCGCAAAGTCTAGCCACTGATTATCTATGTGCTTCTAAGCTGCACAATCTACAGGAATCCTCAATGTGTCATCAGTGGACCGATGAGATGCATGCCATGTCATCAACTCCGCTATGGATGGAGATGGAAGCTTTGGGTGGTTCCGCGGAAATAGAGAATGAGAGAAGCATATGCTTCTCTCATTCTCTTTTTCTGCATAAGCTCCTTCTCTTATTCCGCATGCAAGTTTCCGCAAGTTTCCGCATGAGCTCCTTCTCTTATTCCGCATAAGCTCCTTCTCTCATTCCGCATAAGCTCCTTCTCTCATTTCCGCATGGGCATAAGCATGAGCTTATGCTTATGCTTATGCTTATGCTTATGCATAAGCATAAGCATAAGCTCATGCTTATGCTCATGCGGAAATAGAGAAGGAGCTTATGCGGAATGAGAGAAGGAGCTTGTCATGAGCATAAGCATAAGCATAAGCAAGTTTCCGCAAGCATAAGCATAAGCATAAGCATAAGCATAAGCTATCCGCAAGTTTCCGCAAGAGCTTATCCGCAAGTTTCCGCAAGTGCTCCTTCTCTCTTTCCGCAAGTGCTCCTTCTCTCTTTCCGCATAAGCTTATGCTTATGCATGAGCATAAGCATAAGCTCATGCTTAAGCGGAAAGTTGGATGGCTCTAACTATCCACTCTGGAAGTTCAAGATGAAGACCATCCTAAGCGCATACGAGCTTTGAGATACCACTACTGGGGTGGATGTGAGGCCAGTTGCGAGACCGGATCCAACCAATGCAGGACAACAGATAGTACTAATTGCGGATGAGATTCTTGCATGGACAAGAAGAAATGCAGATGCGCTGTGTTCTATTGTCTGTAGTGTAAGTGATTCCATCATGGCGTTAATTCAACATGTCACCACAGTGGAGGAGGCATGGATGGCCTTGAAAAATCAGTACGAGACCACGAATCAGACGCGGATTCAGAATCTGGAGACTCAACTTGCGAACGAGAAATTGTCTGAGACTGAAGCGGTAGAGAAGTTCATCACCAGGGTGAAGAATCTACGCGATCAGATGACTGCGATTGGCATCACCATCACCAGTGAGAATCTAGCATGAAGGTGCATACGGATTCTCCCACCAAAGTACGACGGTCTTGTTATGGCACTGAATACGCAGAACAAAAATCCGCCCCTCAACTTTGAGGATTTTAGCACGATGCTTCTGGAGGAGGAGATGTGTCAAAAGATGAGGACTGGAGAAGATTTGGTTTTCTACACTGGATCAAAGAAAGGTAAGGGTAAGGACTCTAGTAACCCATCTTCTTCTGATGATAAAAAGAGAAAGAAGAAGATCAAGTGCTTCTATTGCAACAAGGCAGGGCACAAGCAGAATGAGTATCGGAAGAAGATTGCAGATGAGAAGAACGGAGTAAAGAAAGAGTCCAGCAATAGTGTGCAGGCAGTACCAATAGAGCTGTTCGTAGCAATTGAGGAGATTTGCACGGAGGCAGTTCATGTACCTGCGGATGAACCTTGGATCATTGGCAATGGTGCATCATGCCACATGACCAGTCAGAAGGATTGGTATACCTCTCTACAGTCGGTAGGGAATGACATCCTAGTAGCAGTTGGCAATGATGCAAAATGTCCTGCAAAAGGAAAAGGTACGATTGCTCTCAAGTCAGATGGAGTTGTAAAATAGTTGTCCGATGTTCTTTATGTGCCAGATATCAAGAGGAACTTGTTGTCCATTTCTGCGATCACGGATCGGGTCGATAAGAATGGTGCACAAATTCTGGATCTTCAAGGGAAGGTCATTGGTAAAGGTACACGGCGCAACAACATCTACGAACTCTCAGCTTTCAATGCTCGAGCCGATGTGAAGAACACTAAGCTATGGCATGAGAGGTTTGGTCATCTAAACCTTAATTCTTTAAAGGAGATGCATAAAAGTGGAATGATTGCCGACTTACCAGAAATTGCAGATCTGCCCGATGTATGTGAAGCTTGCATGATGGGCAAGCAGCATCGGCATCCCTTTCCTAAAGAGGCTAGCAGGGCAAAGGCTCCTCTAGAGCTCGTTCACACAGACCTCTGCAGAAAGATGGAGATGGAAGCTTTGGGTGGTTCCTACTACTTCATGACGTTGATCAACGACTACAGTAGAAGGATATGGATATACTTCCTGAAGACTAAAGACGAGGCTTTTAGTAAGTTCAAGGAATGGCATGTAATGGTCGAGAAAGAATCGGGGAGGAAGGTGAAGAAATTGAGATCAAACAGAGGTGGAGAGTTCACATCAACTGAATTCGAAAGTTACTACAAAAGTCACAGGATCAAGAGGAAGAAACCCCCGCCACATACATCACAGCAAAATGGAGTAGCAGAGCGCAAGAAGTGCATCATCTACGAAATGGGCCAGAGTATGATGAAAGGGAAAGATTTGCCAAAGACTTTTTGGGCTGAAGCATGTAACATGGTAGTTTACATTCTCAATCGTAGCTACACGAAGGTTGTGAACGGGATGACTCCACTGCATGCCTTATCTAAATAGCCGCATCAATTGGAGGAGGATGCTTCCTTCCCAGACAACTAGGACCAGGATATCCACCTAGTACCACCACCAACAGCAGACCGAACTCCCCCAACGGTGCTGAACGGAGGATTCAAGATAAAGAAGATGAAGAAGAGCCTGCAGAACCACAATGGCAATGGCCATTCCCGAAGTGGGTAAAGCAGCTTTTGGATGGTAGAGAACCTCTAGCCATTGAGGAGGAACCATCCGAACACCGCCGGTCCAAGAGATTAGAGGAGCAAAGAAGGGCATAGGAACACTTGGTCAACGATGCTTTGATGATCGAGGTGATCCGTGCTGATGAACCCAAGTGTCTTGAAGAGGCACAGGGGTGATGATAGGTGGATGGAGGCTATGTAGTCGGAGTATGGCTCCATAATGAAGAACAACACTTGGGACCTTGTGGATCATCCACAAAAATGCAAGGCAATCGGCACCAAGTGGGTGTACAAGACCAAGTACAAGTCCGACAGCACATTGGATAAGTACCTCGATAAGTACAAGGCTCGGCTCATGGCAAAAGGATTCGCACAGGTACATGGTTTTGATTATCAACAGACTTTTTCTCCTACAACTCGACTAACCACATTTCGTAGTGTTTTGGCTTTAGCTACCCAGGGAAGTTGGCCCATGTTTCAGATGGATGTAAAATCCGCCTTTCTGAATGGAGATCTCAAGGAGGAGGTATATGTGGAACAACCACCAAGTTTTGAGATCACCGGTTCAGAAGGTAAAGTCTATAAACTGAAGAAGGCACTTTACGGGTAGAAACGGGTTCCAGTGAATTGATGCCTACTTTCTACAAAACGGGTTCAAGAGGAGCCCATCTTATGCAAATTTGTATATCTTCAGAGAAGGAGGCAAGTGTATGATCATGGTCCTTTATGTGGATGACCTTGTCATAACAGGGAACCATGAAGAGAAGATCTCGCAGACAAAGCATTTTCTAGGAAGAGAGTTTGAAATGATAGACCTCGAACTGATGCATTTCCATTTTAGGATTGAAGTTTGGCAAGAGCTGAAATAGATATTCATTTCATAGTTGAAGTACGCTGGAGAGATACTGAAAGCATTTGGCATGGCTGAGTGCAAGACAGTTGGTACCCCTATGGAGGTTGACGTGAAGCTCTCAAACGAGGATTCATCACCACTGGTGGACGAAGCGAAGTACAGAAGGCTTGTGGGTTTGATTTACTTGTGCAACACATGGTCAGACATCAACTTTGTGACTGGTGTACTAAGCAGGTTTTCCAATAAGCCTCGGGAGAACCATTGGAGGGTAGGGATGCAGGTGCTGAAATACATCAAAGACACACTTGATTATGGCATCACCTATACCAAGGGCAACATCTTGACCAGATTCTGTGACTCGGATTGGGCAGGAGACGTGGACAGCAGGAGATCAGTGATAGGTTACTGTTTCTCACTTGGATCTGGAGCTGTGTCATGGTCAGCAAGAAGCAACCCACAGTTGCTCTTTCTTCTACCGAGGCTGAGTACAAATCATCATGCTTTTCTTCTTGCAAGGCAGTGTGGTTGAGGGATTTTAGGGGACATGGGTGCAGTGCAGAACAAGCCTACGCAGTTCTCATGTGACAATCAGAGTTGCATGGCAATTGCAAAGAACCCGGTGTTCCACGCTTGCACAAAACACATTGAGATTCAATGTCACTTTGTACTCGAGCTCATCATGGATGGAGAGATCGACATGGTGTACTGCCTGACTACAGAGAATGCTACGAACATCTTCACGAAGGCTCTTGGAAGAGACTTGCTGGAGAGGCATCTTCATCGACTCGGCATTGGACCGAAAAAGTAAGTTCACTTGCGGGTGGACATTGAGGGGGGGTGTTAGATATCAATGCTCCACTCTCGTGTAACTACGCGGGAACCAGCTAACTCTACTTGTAAGCCCCCCATATGAGGAGAAGGCATTTGAGTAGCTTGGTTATCCGGTAGGTCGTGGTTTGGATACTAGATGGGGGCCATGTGTGGCCTGATGGCTGGACAGAGTTGAGTTCTTCCACCCAAATAACAAAAGCCAAGAGACAAGACAACTAAGGCCTAAAGAGGATGGTGATAGACCTGTCAACATGTTGACACATACATGAAGATTGGAGATATCCCTTCTCTAATCCATGTTAAGATATATATGAGGACTCAATATGTCCCTTCTCTACTCTATGTATATATATATATATATATATATGAGGATTGTACATATCCCTTCTCTACATTCTAATATGGGGGCACAAATGACACATGCTGGCACATACATGAGGGACTAGAGATACCCTTCTCTAATCCCTCATTTGGAGACACAAATGGTGGGAGTGACATAGGTGCTTGTTACAAGATGACATTTTGGTGATGAGCTATTTCTTAGCACCCATAGAGGAAGAGAGTAAAGAATAGGTAGCCTATACCTAGACTAACCACCAACAATGTCCTATCACTGGTTTCATTCCTCAATGACATCAACCTTCACTAAATGCGTTGTCACTTGAGATTATTTTTTCTATTCTCAGTTGTTTTTTGTGGCCCTAATCCCCCAAATAACATGCATTGATATGTATATGGACAAATGATCTACCTGTTCCTTGTCGTGATCTCTTGTAGATTGATATGATTTGCTATGGGATCCTCCTGTAGAGACATCATGGTGTATATCATATTAATTTCTCTCTTTTTTTTAATAAACAAAGATATCAATCTTCGGTGTGGATGCCCAACTTAGTGGCTCCACCACTTATTTTGAATCTCCTAGACCCTTTTTTATTTCAAAGACTATAATCTCTCTCTCTCTCTCTCTCTCTCTCTCTCTCTCACTCACTCACACACACACACACACACACACAAAAATTTTGATTAGTAAATGTATCTCACACACATAGACACTTATTTTTTTACACACACACCACACACATGTATACTTTCCCACCTGTGAATTATTCTTTTACGTACCCACCGTGAAATCTCCCATTTACACTCTTTTCAACCACCCCACACACCAAGCCCATTAATCCTCCCATACCTCTTCTAATCCCTTTTCAACCCATGCACTCATTCACTCCTTACTCCACGTGTAACTTAAACTTCACTTGCAACTTAAACTTTTTTTAATCATCTAAGAATTCATATGGTTGTCTATATTCCTAGGTAAAGCGATAACAAGCTGGGGCAAATAGGCATTACTTGTCTACCCAAACATAACCATGATGTTCTAATACCTAGTTTGTTTGGATGGTGGGAGGTAATAAGTTGATCCCGACCTCGGAACCTGGACTGCTAAGGATTCGACATTTTTTTTAATATTGTATTTGTCAAACTCAATATTATTAAAAATTCTTAATTTTGATCGAAAATTTTGCAAACTCTACTTGTTGCATTTTTCAACTTAGACGCCTCAAACATTTTTTCCTTATATGTTTCTCTTTTGTTACATTTTATCCAATTGATGGAATTATTTGTATGGCTCAATTATTGATGTGACTTTTGAATCTAAACACACGTTGGTTTCCTAACAAGCCTTTGGTCAGGCTAGTGCCATACAATCAATTCACATCTATTGGATAATTCTTTAGCATGGATAATCCCTAGTCATTTTGTGATCCGCGTTATGTTTTACTTATTTTACAGAAGTGGTTTATGCATCTACTATTAGCATCATTTTCTTCATTTTGACACTTATCATATAGATCCACTTTTATTCACTTATTATTTGTAGGTAGGGAGTAAGTTCCACAAGTGGGCTTACTCCCCACCATGTGTTCTTAGCCTTTGGGTTAGGGATGCCCTCCCCACACACACATGTATGCTTCCCCAACTCTGAATTATTATTTTATGTACCCCCCCCGTAAAATCTTCCCTTTACACTCGTTTTAACTGCCCCACACACCAAGCTCACAAATCCTTCCATACCTTTTTAATCTCTTCTCAACCCATGGACTCAGTCGCTCCTTACTCCACGTGTGACTTAGACTTTTTTAAATTATCTAAGAATCCATATGGTTGTGTATATTCCTAGGTAAAGCGATAACAATCCAAGGAAAATAGGCATTACCTATCTACTCAAACATAACTATGATGTTCTCACACCTATTTTGTTTGGATGGTGGCAGGTAAGTGGACCCTGACCCATGAACTTGGCCTGCTTGAGGATTTGTTTGGATGGTGGTAGGTAAATGGATCCCGACCTCTGAGCCTGGAATACCTGAGGATTCAACATCTTTTTTCAATATTGTGTTTGTCAAACCCTAACCCATGAACCTAGACTACTGCTTGAGGATTTGTTTGGATGGTGGTAGGTAAATGGACCTTGACCTCTGAGCGTGGACTGCCTGAGGATTCGACATCTTTTGTCAATATTGTGTTTGTCAAACTCAATATTATTAAAAACTCTTAATTTTAACCAAAATTTTTGCAAACTCTAGTTGTAGCATTTTTCAAGTTAGACATCTCAAACATTTTTTCCTTATATGTTTCTCTTTTTAAACTTTTTATCCAATTGATGGAATTAATTGTATGGCTCAATTATTGATGGGACTTTGTAACACACACACACACACACACACACACACACATGCACACACACACACTTACTCTTACTTAATTACTTTTGGGGACTCTTGTGATTCTTGGGTATGCATACATCTTGGTTACCCTTATGGAATGAGATGGAAGGTTTTTAATATTAATCTTGCTGGACCTGGCATCTCTTATCTTCAATGGGTTGGAGAGGATATCTCCCTTATTTATATGATTTACAATTTCCTTGGATTGTGGCCCTATTTTTATAGGAAAGGGCCATGGAAAACACTTTTGGGATTCCATTTTGCCCACATAGCTCCACCTTGAGAATGCCTAAATGTAGGAGTGGAGATATATAGATACACCCTTTTTTTGAAAAACAAAGCATACAATATATTATCTTATTGGTGGTGTATAGATACACCATTTGTATGAAAAAAAGCATAAAAACATTATCTTATGCATCTGAACTGATTCAGAGTCATCAGATTCATGTAATATATTTGCGCTTGATGGGTCAAGTCTTGCCAAATGATGTTTGATATGGACACGACTTGGATTAGGGATTGTGATACATTTTTCAACATTGTATCCATGCTTCTTTTTTTAACTTCGTGTCCTCGATTTCCAGCAATGAATAATGCTACTGACTTCCACCTCTGTTAATCCCTCATTATTTGAAACCCATTCACGTTTCTTTTGCATACATCCCTCAGAGAGTTATTTGATTGTATATCTTCTCGAGAGATTTTCAATGCCTTTGGTTCATACCATAAAGTTGTGAATGTTATAGGAGTTCCGTTGTCATCCCTTTCTATCTTAGCAACCTTTGCAACCCAAATTGGGCCACCTTGTTCATCCAACTTTGAACCTAGATCAGATGCCCAAACTGTAACAAATAGATCGTCTTCAATCTCAATAGATGGTATAAACTCTAGTAAGGGTTTTTCTCCCTTCCTGCCATAATATTTTTGAGGTAAAAGACATTCCTCTGCTTCCTCCATATCTATACTAACATATTTATATCCAAAGGAAAACTTGGTGACCTAGCTTGTTCCAGCCAAAAGGATTCACAGTATTCAATGTTTATTAATTTTTCTTATCTTTCTAAAGATTGGATAAGTGCTTCAGTTGATTTAATTGTCTCCAAATTCTTAGTTGATTGCTCAAGATATTTCTGCATCATACTTTGAAGATGTTTAATGAAGGCTTTCAAACAATTCATACCAAAACATCTTAACCACCGTAAATCCTAAACTTTAAACATTTAATCCCTAAACCCTAAACCCTAAATCCTAAACTTCTTAATACTAAATCTTAAACCCTAAACCCTAAGCCCTAAATCCTAAACTCCTTAACACTAAATCTTAAAGCCTAAACACTAAACTCTAAATCCTAAACCCTAAATCCTAAATCCTAAATCCTAAACCCTAAACCCTAACCCTAAAATACAACCAAAATTTAATGAATTTTTTTAATTTATGACACAGGTTGGGGGACATATCCAACATATTGCACAAATCAAGAATTTTCTTGATTTTTGCAACAGGTTGGATATACCTCCCAACCTGTTGCTCAAGCAATAGGTTGGGCCAACCTGTTGCTCAAGCAACATGTTGGGGGTGCAATCCCCCAAGGTATTGCTCAAGCAACAGGTTGGGGTTGCACCCCCAAGCTATTGCTTGAGCAACAGGTTGGTAGATATATCCAAGCTGTTGCACAAATCAAGAAAATTCCTTGATTTTTGCAATAGGTTGGATGTACCATTAACCTATTCCACTTGCAGCAGGTTCGGGATATATCAAACCTATTACACAAATTGAAAAAAATCATTAAATTTTGATTGTATTTTAGGGTTTAGTATCTAGGGTTAAGGATTTAGGGCTTAGGATTTAATATTTGGTGTTTAGGGTTTTGGGTTTATAATTATGGTTTTAGGGTTTAGGATTTAGGGCTAAGGGTTTGGGATTTAGGGTTTGGGATTTAGGATTTAGGGTTTAGAGTTTAGGGTTAAGGATTAAGGATTTAGCATTTAGGGTTTAAGGTTTGTGATTATTGCTTTAGGGTTTAGGGTTTAGGATTTAGGGTTTAGGGTTTAGTATATAAGATCATGAGCTTAGAGTCTAGAATATAGGGATTAGGATCTGAAAATTAGGTTTTAGACTTTAAGCTATAGGGGTTAGGGTTTAGGGATTAGAATTGTCATATAAGTTTAAGAGTATAGACTGTATAACCTAAGATTTAAGGAACTTTAGGATTTAAGATTTAGGGTGTAATATTTAAGGTATATAGACTATATAAAATATGCATTCCAAAGTATTTAGTTTAGATATATATATAGACTATATATTATATGCTTTCCAAAGTGTTTTGTTTATATCCAATACTAGGTACGATCCTTTGCGAAGGCTTTACTTTAAGTAATTATAAGTCTATCTAGTCAAATTATCCTACTAATTAGGGACAAGCACATAGGCTAAAAGCACACCGATTCATATTTTCTTACATTCATACTACATGGTATATCAGAAGAAATGAAGAAGTATGTGATAAGAAATATTCAAAAGAAATTTGTATTCCATATCATGGATTCATACCATGGATATCTAGTGGTTGCTAAAGTAAAAAAATAATATTGATTCAATGATACTATAGTTTTGTGCCTTTTGCAAAGTATTACATACTGTAACAAAGATAAGCAAGTATGCTAAACCTCTTTCAGATTCTATGGTTTTAAATACCTATCTTACAAATACATTATCTAATTCTTCATTCTTCAACTAACAAGTATTATACACATGGAAGAAAAGCATACATGCTAAAAGCACATGTGTAAAATTTAATATTTTCTTATTTTTTAAATTAATTCAGTTCTTTGATTGACTACCTTTTTAAAATTTAAAGGTTTACATAATCTTAAATGTTATTAATGTATAATATTAATAATTTATATATTTATTTAAATTTATATAATAAATACATTATATTTATATTAGTTTTTAAGTTAATAATGTATATTTTTATTAAAACTAAAATTTAATATCTAGTTGATAGTAGGAAGAATATTATAGAGATTTTTCATATTAAGAACTACCTTACAAATACATTTACTAATTCTTCATTGTTTGAAGAATAAGTATTATATAAAGCACATATGCTAGAAGACCTCCCTTTCGAAAATATTTTCATTGTTATATATTTTTAATTAATGTATTCATAATTTATTTATTTATATAATATTTATATTAATTTATAGATTAATAATATATATTTTTAGCAAAATTATATTTTAACATTAGTTAATAAAAATTTATTATATTATGGAGTAAAAATATTATAAATGGATTTCTCATATTAATAAAGTGTCGTGAGAAGAGTTTTTGGAGAGATTTATGGTTAAATTTTATTTTGAAGTTGTTGCGTACTCAATAGGTAGGGAGGTTTGAGTGGTTTTGAGATTGAGAAATTTGTAATAGATTGTTTTCTAATTTATTTAAAAAAAAATTTATTGCATGCTCAATAGGCTAGGAGAGTTTGAGTTTGAGAGAAATTTGTGACAATAGATTATGAGAGTTTGAGATAAAGAGAAAATTTTGTATGAAAAAAGATTTAATGCAAAAGATGGTTGTTTGAAGTTGTTGCATACGCAACAGGTTTTTGAGAAAAGAATTGGATTTGAAAAACAAAATCAAATTTACAAAAACTTGATTCTTAGAAGTTCTTGCATACGCAATAGGTTGGAAATGAACTCACCTCTTACAACGTTTTGAAAATTTTAAGAATCCTACAACAGGTTGATAAGATGAGAGAAGCGTGGAGTGTGGAAGAATGAACTTTGAATGAAAGAGAGAATGAAGAACATTCTACTTATAGTGAATCTAAAAGAACTAAAAAAACCTAAAAAACTAAAAAAAGCTGACTTGACCTAAAAGTTATCCATTTTCTATAAAACTCTACTTCTCCTCATTCTCTCATAACTTTCCTCGAGCTCTTCCACCACCTCCCCACCCAAGTACTCCCTCCCCCCCTCCCTTGCCCTCTCCTCCCTCCCCTCCCTTCCCCTCTCCTCCCGCTTCCCATCCCCTCTCCTCCCTCTTCTTCTCTCCCCTCCCTTCTCCTCTCCTCTCGCTTCCCCCCTCCCCTCCGCCCTCCCTCCTCTCGCTTCCCCCTTCCCCTCCCTTCCCCTCTCCTCCCTTTCTCCCTCCCCTCCCTTCCCCTCTCCTCCCCCCTCCCTTCCTCTCTTCTCCCGCTTTCCCCCTCCCCTCCCTTCCCTCTCCCCCTTCCCCTCTCCTCCCCTCCTACCTCCCCTCTCTTCCCCTCTCCTCCCGCTTCCCCCTTCCCTCTCCTCCCGCTTCCCCCTTCCCTCTTCTCTCGCTTCCCCTCTCCGACGACGAATCCTCTCCCTCCTCTCCCTCCCTCCCCTTCCCCTTCGGTACGTCCTTTTTTTTTTTTGGAGTAGGGAGGCGGGGAGCGAAGAGGTGCTCCGTCATTTTTTTTGGGGAAGTGGGGAGCCGGGGAGCGGGTAGGCGGAGGAAAGGTAAAGGGGGAGGCAAAGGAGAGGAGGGAGGCATAGGAGGGGGGATTAACCCTCCCTTGAAGCTATTGCGCACGTAACAACCCGGCTCGTGGGCTAGCCTATTGCACACACAGCAGGTTTAGGGGGGGTTAATCCCCTTCCCTAAGCCCCCAAAGGGGGGGCCTGTTGCATGCATGACAGGCTGGCCCGCAGGCTAGCCTGTTGCACGCGCAACAAGTTCAGGGGGGGTTAATCCCCTTCCCTAAGCCCAAAAGGGGGGGCCTGTTGCACGCGCAATAGGTTCAAGGGGGGGTTAATCCCCTCCCCTAAGCCCCCAAAGGGGGGGCTTGTTACGTGCGCAACAGGCCCCACCTTTGGGGGCTTAGGGGAGGGGATTAACCCCCCCTTAAGGAAGTGGGAGCCCTTTCAAGCTCAAAAAAAAAAAAAAAAAAAGAGGACGAAAAAAAAAAGAAAGAGGACAAAAAATTAAAATAAATTTAATTTAATTTAAAAAACTTTAAAAATAAAATAAAATAAATTAAATTAAATTAAATTTTAAAAAAATAAAAATTAAAAAGTAAAAATTAAATAAATAAATTTTAAAATTAAAAAAAATAAATTAAAATTCAAATATATAGATAAATAAATAAATAAGTTTAAACAAATAAAATAAAATTTTTTTAAAATTAAATAAAATAAAAAAAATAAATTAAATTCTTTTATCTATGTTTATAAAATATTTTCAATTAAATTATATATGTAAAAAAATATTAGATAAAAAAATAATATCTAGAAATAAAAAAATATATTTTTAAAAATATTTTTTAACTTTTAAAATTTTAATTAATTTTAATTTTTTATATTTAATTATTTAATTAATAATTTTTTAAATATTTTGAGTTTGAAAATCATTGTAATTCTCATTTTTTGTTTTCATTACTTTGTAGAAAACTATGGCTTCGAGTTTTGGTTCCAAGGTGTCTTTCAAATATCTTGAACATGCTTGGTATTTTATGGAGCGCAAATCAAAGTATCTTTTGGTAATCATTGTCGAGAATGTGTCAAGCATGAAATATTCTCCAGAGGTAGTAAGAAATGGCGGCATGGTCTCAACCATCAACATTAAAAAAAACAATTTGATAGAAGTTGTGTGCAAAGGGAAGAATGACGATGTGATCTACAAGTTACGAGTTACGCACAAGCACTTCTTGAAGCCCTTACCAGATTCAATTGAGGGATCCCAAGGATTACTTAGTGCCTTGGAAGCATTGAAGAAAATGTGGGATGCATTTCCAAGTGATGGTATTGTACCTTCAGCAGCAGTAAGTATACCATCTATAACATGTAGCCCTCAAGTTATACTGCCAATATCTATGGTGATAACTACAGTATCTCTGACAAGAGTAACTACAATATCTGCAACAGTAACTATAGTATCTCCAATTGTACCTACACCATCGACTGTTGTGCAACTACAAGAACAAGAAGGAGTGATCGTGGAGCTAATTCAAGTTCCACAACTATTCCCAGAAAGAGAGCCAAAATAACTCCTACTCCACATGCAGATTGTTTAAGTGCAGGTTATTTAAAACCAGGTGAAAAATTAGATAGTGATGATCAAGAGGATCTGTAAGAAGAAGATACAAGTCTCGCAGACTTTTCTATAAGTGTGGCAGACTTAATCCTCTAGAGGATGAGGGGTACATTTGGGGATTTTCACAATTCAGCATGGCCACAATGCTTATTGATCCAGCTTCGTTATTCACAAATCAGAGAAAGCTAGATAAGACATTTGCACGCAAATTGTATAAAGATACAAGGAAAACAAGAACTCAAGTTGCCACTAATATCACTCTTCATCCTATGGCATTTAAGAGACTTCAAGAAGATGATCCTACATTGCCTGATGTCACATTTCAAAAGCACATGGACTTTCTTGATGCTTTTGAGAACTTTAGGAGTGACTTTGTTCGTGGAGAGGCTTTGTACCAAAGCCGATATGGGACTAACATCAAGAAGAGATACAGGCTAGCAAAGAATAGATTCTTGGAAAGATGCAGGTTTGAGCCCATTGATGGGCAACACTTTTGTGAAGCTTGCAGGATCGCCCTTGATGAGGGAAGAAAAGGAAACTTGCCACAGATTGAGTGGATGGAAAAGTTTCAACGGGTCATTTGTCATGTATGCATATTTAATGATGACTCGAAGTACATTCTAGAATCAGAAAGGCTGAATTCTGCTCCATTTAGGTTGAAAAAAAACTCTTCTCTTTCTAAGATCCTGATAAAGGCAAGGGAGTTGCTATGGAAAGCCACAAACAATGAAGGGCAGGAGACCTACATCTGAGTACATGGCAAAGAGGACTTGGTTCTTTAGATGCTTGAAAGGTGTGGTAAGCAATACGCAAGGCATACCAAGTAATAAGGTTAAGGCAAAGGATCTGAACATCGCCGTTGCAAGATATAAGGATGTTACTTGCATTGTCTTCCATGAGGACTCAATGTTTCAGAGCATAGTGGATGTTTGCCAAGCATATGAAAGAGGAAAGATGTCCTTTGAGGCACTAGAGCACACTACAACTCAGAGGAAATAAATAATAAAACCAATGTCTATTGTTTGGTGGAGAGCATTAAGGTTTGTTCCAGATGCAATAATAGAAGAAGTATGCAAGAAGATCCTAAGCGGTGACTGCTTTTTTGGAAAGAAGAGCAAGCATAGTAACTTGGATGAAGTGGTCACCCGAATGATTCAAAGTGAGGCTGCTCTCTCGGCATTATTATTTTTATTAAAATCTGATGATTAGTTAGCTGGCAAGTCAATTGATGTGGATAAGAAGAAAGCACTTAGCCTAAGTCAACTCCTTGATAAGACATGGGCTAGAAAGTGGTTGGCTTCAATGGATGCAGATGCCACACCAATAAAGGATCTAAGAGCTAAAATGCCAAAGGTTGTTGAGACAGAATATATGGACATCAAGAAAAAGGCCTTACAGTCCACTGCCCAAGGTAGAGCAATTGGTGGTTTCGATGATGGTTCTCTATTCAGCTCCTCGTATGATATCTTGCTATCAGAGAATGATACAAATTTTGCACACATCAATGGCATTGATACAGAGCATTTCATAACAATGTGAGTGGTCATGCTTTTGGCAGAAGCCATGTGTATTTTTCATAGATGAATTGCAAGACCTTGCAGTGTCACGGATAGTTGAACTTGTGCGGTTTATCATAGAAGGTCCTATGGCAGATAAGAAAAGATCAACGTTGGTCCTTTTCATGAGAGAACCACAAAGGGATGCCTTGTATGCAAGTTTGACATTTGCATTTGGGTATTTACTTTCAAAAGTATACCATGGTATAGTCCTACACAATCATATGATTGTCTTGGAAGGCACTGCCATTCAAGTCTTGCAGCCTTTCTTGATGTGCTTCTTATCTAGGGCTGGTGGCAATCTAATTAAAATTCCTTTAAGGACTCTCAAGCTTCATTACTTTGAGGACAATAAGGTTAAGCTTGATGCAGTAATGGAAAGCCGATGGATCCTGATGTGATACTAGAGATGACAAAAAATTTACTGAATGATGGGTGGGAAGTAGCATTGTATCGAATGGGTTTTGCTACTGAGAAATTGCTATGCCAAGGTAGAAATGTAAATGTCATTGATACCCACCATCAGATTGAGTTCTTTGACACATATTATAGTTGCACTACCTTCTTTAAAGAGGAAAAATGTCAAAGAAGAGGGTAGTGAGGAAAATGTCGAAGACGAGGGTAGTGAGCCTGAGGGTGATGATTCTAGCTCAGGTGATGATGAGGATGAAAGCTCTGCATCCAATGACTTACACCGAGAAGAAATCTGCACAAAGAATAAGGGTGATCAATTGTCAACTAGAGTCAAGGAGGTTCCACTCATCATATGGGAAGGCCTGTAGCAGCACCAAGAAGTAGTAGTACAGCACGTCGTAGGAAAACGTAAGCTAAAGAGGTGGAAGCACTTCCCTTGAAATTGAAAGTGAGGAAGGCACCCTTGATCTTGGGTGAAGGACATGCAAGTGGATCAAGCAAGCAAGCCTTACCTAAAGAAGGTATGGACGAGGCAAAGCATGATGAGGAGGAGTTACCAGGAGGCATAGATGGTTCTTCAACCATGACCTTATAGACTCCAGAGCAGCCTACTAGTCAGAAACCTAGTAGTTAGGACACTACTTACCAAGAACTTGGTCATGAGACTCTAGAGAAGCCTCCTAGTCAGGTGCTTGGAACTACAGAGCAAACTACTAGGCAGGATGATACTAGCCAGGACCTTGCTACTGAGACTCCAGTCTTAGAGCAGCCTATTAGTCAGGACCCTGGTAGTCAAGGGTGCATTGAGGACATTGGTACTGTGTTAGAGCAGCCTATTAGTCAGGACCCTGGTAGTCAAGGGCCTGGCATTGAGGACATTGGTACTGAGGAACATGATGGCTGATGGTTTTGTAATCACAAGTTTTGAACTTCTATGTAAAGCGAATATCTAATAAAAAGTTAACTACTTTTTTAATTTCTTTACTCTCGTTATTGTGTATAAATATTGTTTATGAGGTCCATTTTATACTTTATGGTGTATTTGAAACTTTATATCAATGTATTTTTATAGTTGAGGGTGTTTTTTAATACCAAGTGAGGTGTATACGTACACCACTTATACATAAAAGGATTTATGTACACTACCTTTCTAAGGGGTTTATGTACACCATCTTTCTAAAAGAAATGGTCATAAAGGTGTGTGCACACCACTTATACATAAAGGTGTTTATTTACACCACCTTTCTGAGAGAATTGGTCATCTATTAATGTTCTTAGGTGATAGTATCTCAATTCATAAGAAGTTATGAAGATGTTTATGTAGACCACCTTTGTAAGAGATTTGGTTATGCATTGATGTTCTTAGTACTTAATCACCAAATCTTTTGTTTTGAGTTGTCAAATCTAGTTCAAAAAACAACATTACTAGTATATTCAAAACTTTTGGACTATTTTTTAGTCCATTTCTCAAATTGGACTTTACACAAGTCCAAAAATTTTGAATAGTGTGTTATTGGACTCCTAAGACATGTAGCTAGCATAGGTTTATAGAGATAAGGATCTTTTAGAAGCATGTAATGTAAAAGACTATACAAACAAAGTTCAACATTTAAAACCTGATTAATGTAGAGAGAAGAAGTTTTAAGAGAGATAAAGGGAGTGGATCATGAGCATGTAACCATGCTAGCTGTAGCACAATGCACAGCATGAAATGAAGGTATCATAGTAGTGATGGTTTGCAAGAGAAGGAAGAGTAGAAGTGAGAAGTCGCATAAAAAAATAAGTTGGGTTTCCGATAAGCAAGACAAAGATAGGTTCACAAAAAGTAGCGACGAGAAGTATAAAAAGTAAGATGGGTTTCTAACAATAGGGACTTAACATAGGTCTAAGAAAGTTAGAAAAAAAGCTACTGAAAAAGGATTTAATAGAGAGGTAATTTCAAGAGTGTTTTAATAAAGGGGGGGGGGGAGGTAAGAATATGGAAATGAAACAACAAAAAAATTAAAGAGGAGGGAGGGGGGGGAAATGTGTGTCAAAAAAACAAAAAAATAAACGATACAAGACCTGAGAGTTTTTAGAAACAACTATGAAGAAATCTAAAAAATAGAGTGAAGAGGGGGTTAAAAAGATTGGGGACAGGAGTTTAAAAGAACTAAAGGAGAAGGGAGAGGAGCGGGGGTGCTTTGAAGAGAGGTAGAAAGAAAAGGGACAATATTTTGGCCAAAAACTCTATATAGCAAGCTTTAAAAAAGAGGGAGGGGGGTTGGGGGCTATTTTTATTTTAAATAATAGTAGTATATATAGAGAGGTAGGAGGGAATAAAGGGAAAAGAATATGAAAAGCAAAGACAGGGGTGGTTTTTTTTAATCATCACATTACACAAAGTGCCAATCTGTGAGTATAATGTGCACGGGGAAGACGTGGCGGCCTGATCCAATAGCGGAGCTATGGAGGAGTACAAATATTTGCAAGACCTCATGCAGTACCAAGGTTGGAACTTGGAAGGTTTGTGTCCACGATGCTGCAATCCATGTCTTTAAGTTGTGGTGTTGCAATGCATTGAAGATGGCCATAGCCTGATGCCGTCCTTGGAGTAATGTACTTGGCATTATACCAATAGATATTTCTCTGTTTTAAAGCAGAGGACTTCTCTCCAGCATGCATTTGCCTTCCTAAATCCTCATGAATGGCAGTAAACTTACCTAAGAAGCACTCAACTGGTTCCCACTCCTCAAAGTCCGAAGGAAATACATTTGCTATGCACAAGTGCTATTTCAAAATACAATTTCAAACTGACTCATTACACTGGTTCTATTTCAAAATACAATTTCAAGCTAACTCATTACACTTCAAAATCTTATACAAAATGCAGACTTACAATGCGATGGTATTGTTGATTGATTGCTTGACAGAGGAAGGTGCATGTCCTTCCCCATGCAGATGTGTTGCACCTTGGCAAGCAATCCTTTCTTCCCAAACTTAAACTTCATGATGCGGCCCTTCCATTCATGCAAAAGATCAGCTCTTTTGCTCTTGGGAAGCTTATGTGGACCCTTGGTAGATCCTCTCATGACTGTCCAATCATTCAAGCTGTAGGTGTAAGGCACCCATTCACACAGTGTATTTTTGCTCCTGTGGGACACAAAGGACATGTATGGTCTCCTCACCATGCTTGTACAGAGGTCACAATAGCAATAGTGGACTAGAAAGTGTAGCTTGGAGGGAAAGAGCAGCTCCAATAGAGGGAGAGAGAGGGAGAAGGTATAGAGCTTGTAGGTTTGTTTGGGGGAGGTGCATATGGGAGAAGGGTCAAGCATGGGTTGAGGGGGGGGGATGGTTTGAGTGGTCCCCGGTGTAAGAGGAGTAGCCAATAGGGGCTGTTTGTAGGTCTACCCACCCTCCACCTCAACATGGCATTGCCCCACAAAAAGGAGCACTCCCATTGGTACACCTCAAATACCTCACTAATCCCTTGAAATTAGGAAACACTAATTGGGGGCCCTTTGGAGACCCCAATTCTCCCCTAATCGCATGGTCAAGGGTTGGTTGGTACAAGAGTCACTTTTATATATTTCTGAGTTTCCTCTCTCCCACGACAATGGAGAGATGAAGAAGAGCTAAGGATGACCTCTATTGTGCCTCAAGGGAAAGGACTGAGCAAAGTAATGGACATGGAGTTGCTTGATAATCTAAACCTCTATCGCATGCTTAATAGTGATGTGATGAAAATATGGGTGACAAGATATGAGGATGCAAAGGCAAAAAGACAAGGAGAAAGGGCCCTCTTTTGTACATACCATGGATCTTGTGTGCCATACCCCGAGCATCTAAGAGAACTTCCAAAGGATATTCATGTCGATTGTCTACTTGACAAAATTGAGAGAGCAAAGAGAGATGAGGCCCGATGCATATCATAATGGAAGAATGGGAGTATGCTCGAGGATGCATGCAAAAGATCAGTATATAGAATGTTTTGCATAAGTTACGAGATTTCAACAATTAAGATTGCTTATTCAATTGATTTTGACTTGGTGTAGTGTACTATGTTTCAATGCTACATGGTGTGAGGGCAACCATTTTTTGACACAACGATTGATGATACGAGAAACAAACAACATTGTGGTGTCATTGCTAGCTTTGAGGGAGTCAATGGAGCCATGGATGATTATTGTGGCATAATCCAAGATATTATTAAGCTTGACTTTTGGCACTTCTTTGTGTATGTTTTGGATGTCAAGTGGTTTAAGGACATGGTGGAAAGAGGCCCTAATGCAACAATCAAACACCATGCAAGTGGTTTTGTAACTATTGACTCCACAAAGTTTTGGCAAAAAAAGAAAGACAGTATTAGTACTACCAAAACAATGTGAATAGGTACTCTACATATATATAAAAATGATCACTTATATATATTTGATGTGTTCAACTCAAGGAAAATAACATGTTTGTATTTTTGTTTAAATAGGTTCTCTATTAACCAATGGTGGATAATAATAGGTGGTGTCATGTCATACCTATTACGCCACATTCCAAAGTGATGTATAGTACATTTACTCATATGGAGAGTATGGAGGATGATCCAAACTCTGCTACACATTTAAAAACTTGTCTAAATCTGTATCTATTATATAGGGTGGACGTGCTATTAAACACATGTATAACTGCCATTTTATATGCATGATTAACTGTGCTAGTAGACGCATCCATATTTTCATTAACTATATCAACACTTATAGATGTGCCCACTATTTTTCTCGTCTATCAAGCGCATCTATGCATTATGTTGTTGTGTGACATTTGCTTGTGTGAACAAAAAAGGTGAGATCGTGGCTTGCCACAAGAAGTGTGAATGTGCATGGTCCATACGTCCCCTGGTAGGGTGTGACCCAGGATGCAGTCGAGTAGTACTTTCCCTCACAAAGCATGCTAAGTAAACACTTCTCTAAATATATGCCTAACCTACATCCCAACTTGTACTTCTTGTACATGAATGACCGCGCAAAGATGTTTGACTGGCCAGACAGATGCGGCTCTTCACATCATCGGTGCCACCAAACATACAGGTCTGAACCCATCTTGCAGAGATGTTTGGATGAAGACTGGAAGTGAAACTAGCCAAGGTCCTTGCCTGGGGCACCAACTCAATATGTAATATGTTACTACCCTTGTCCAAAATCTAGGGTATGGGGGGACAAGGTCCATATATAATATGTATGGATTTTGTTAAAATTTTTCAAGTATGCAAGGGAAAAATATGTAAATTTCATGGCCCCCCTCCCACAAAATATAAGGTATGTACCTTGAAAAATATTTAAGATTTTAATATTTGTACATATTTTTCATAATATGTGAGGTCGAGGGGGCTTGGGGGGGTTTGGATGGGGGGGGTAAAACAAGAAATATGCTAAAATATGAAAACCCATCTCCTGTCAAATTAATATAACTTTTTCATGTGTTACCCAAATTTCAAGGTATAAAGACATATTTGAAGCTCTTTTAGTGTAGAACACAACCATATTAATTTGAATAATTTCTACTCATGGCATATTGTTAAATTCATCTCATACTCAAGATTTTGATAGGTTTTCTTACTAAAGGGAGTTGGCGCCCTAGGGGTCCTTGATGCAATATCCTAACATGCCATGGAAAGCACAGAAATTCTTTTGTTTTAGACTCCTACACATTATAGTGCCTCTTATGGGGGGTCTCCTATGCCATCCTATGTAGGTTTTGGATTAGCTCATTTACTGTTTGGATGCTATTGGTAGTAATATGCCACACCATTTGTAGGTAGAGATGATACAAAGTGCCCCCTCTCTAAACCATGCAAAAACCAACCATGCAAGACTCAGACAAAAAATGATCAATCCCAAGAAGGACATCTAAGTTTATATCCTCACCCCCAACACCTATGGTCATGCTAAGCTCAAAGACTTTAATGGTTTTAGGGTTCTTGGTTATTGGTTTACATGGCCTTCCCCTAGGCCATTTGGTCACGCTACAAAACAATCAAACTAAAAATAATAAAAAAACAAATCAAATTCTATTCACTTTATTTCCAAATTTTATTTATGCAATTATATTTAAAATTTACTATCATATTTTTTGGTTGACACGTATTTCAAAAGTGCCCCCACATTTCAGATTTTCCAAAAAATGATACAACATTTTAAAATGGAAATTATTTATAGCTTTTAAAAAATCAATCTTTGAACTATTTGTCTACCCTCCCTACACCCCTAAACCCCGGCCTCTGCTTACCCACACCCCCTAACCTCATTGTAGCTACCCTCCACCCTGTTGTTGCAACTCTGCTAGCCAAACTGTGAATGGCACCAGCTTGTGCTACCTAGTTTTGAATAGCCACCCTCCACCCTTATAATTCGACCCTCTAGTCTTCGCCCTCTGCCACTATGCTTAGCTCTGTGCCCTTAGCATCCTAACTGCTCTTTTGCCCTCATCTCCGATGCCCTTAGCCTCGAACTCCTCTCTACTCTTAGGCTATGAACTTCACTTTGCTTTTCCCTACACTTAGCTGCACCCTGACCTCCACAATGCAGTCAGCTCCACCCTCCATCCTCCTCATGCTTGCGGCCTCCCTACTCTCCCTAGTCACATCTAGCCTCCATAAGCACTCACGTACCAACCTTCAACTTTGTGCTCCACCTGCCACCCTTGTCATCACCTGCCTACAACAGTTCTTCTTCCTAAGTCATCCTCCACTCCTTAGATAGCTAGTGTTGCTCAATAGATGGGATGAGATGCTCCATAGCTAGGCTTCTTTGTCTCTAACGACATGCTTGATGCGCTTGACTACCAGTAGCCTTGTTCCTCTCCACCATCGCCTTGTACCCCAATGACCATTCATGATTCAGACCACGAATTGGAATATAAGAAGAGGCATGGATGCGTCACAACATCCTTACCTACATCCCCATAGGAATGCCCCACTTGAGTTTTTTTTTAATCCAATGATCATGGAGTCCTAAAATCAACATTCCACTGAAATCAATCTCTTAAAAAGAAGGGTGTCATTTTTGCAAACCCAAAGTCAAACACAAATCTATCCATAGGAATAGAAATGTGTCAACCCTAGGTGCAAATTATCCTACCCCAAGTCCCACATTTCACTTCAACATCAATTTTAGCATCAAAAACTAGAAAATTAACAAGAATCCTAAGAGCCAATTATATCTCTACAACTACATACTTCTCATGATTCAAATAAACTCCCCTGAACTATGAAAACCCCAAGAAAAGGCCAAAAGTTTATTTCATCACGGATCTCCAAGTCGTAGTTAGCCTATAGATTTTTTTGCGAATATACTCGTACAATTTCCCACAAGTATACACATATGTCTATCTTCTCATCATATCAAGTACCCAACTCCATTAGCCATGCCTTAGGGTCCAGATATTCTCTACCAACCTATCCCACATGGCAATTCCAACTCAAGGGGTTCACCTCACAAAACTTTAGTGTACCATGTGCATTCAAAAGTCCTGAGAGGTATTGTAATTCAACTTTTGGGAAAATTTTAACAATATTACAATAACTAGAGGGTTTTTTTAATTTAACTTTAGGAAAAAAACAGCTAGCTCATAAGTTATAAGGGGTGGTGTGACAAAATATGAAGAGTCAAACCAAGAGCTAGTCAATGTTTTTCAAAAAGCTATTTACCGAGTGGTTTGGTAAAGATGTCTGCAACATTCTCTTTGCTATCACAATGATGTAGTGTGATGTCACCAAGTAACACTCTTTCTCTGATGAAGTGCTCTCTGACATCAATGTGCTTTGTCTTGGAGTGATATACTGGATTTGCTTGAGCCGATTGATTATCACAGTATATTGTTGTTGGCTTCGACTCATCAAAGTAATATGTTTTTGACAATAGTCTTCTAAGCCATATAGCCTCACATGGACCTGTAGTGAGTGCTCTATATTCTACTTCAGTCGAAGACAAAGAAATAGTTGGTTGTTTGTTTGAGAACCATGATATAGCAGCTTGACCAAGGAAAAATGCATATCCATATGTCAATCTCCTAGTCTCATGATCTTTGGCATAGTCACTGTCATAGTATACATGCAATCATGGATGACTTCCTCTGTATTCTATCCCAAACTATCTTGTACCTCTGATGTATCTCAAGACTCTTTTGGCTCCATTCCATAGATTTTCCAGAATATGTGCTAGTAAACGGTGTTTATTAACACCACCAAATATATGATTTTCAAACTCTGCCACACTACCAAATGATTTGTTTCAGTTATTATACCTAATGAAATGTTTTAGAACCTTTGAAGTTTTCCAGATCATTGAAATTTCCAAATATCAACAAAATTCTCAAAATTGGCATAATTCTCCATATTATTACAATTTCCCACAATCAATGAAAAATCTCCCAAATTTAATGAGACCTTTCCCAAATTTAATGAAATCCACCCAATTTCAAAATTCCCAAAATGCATCTTTTGTCCCACTTTATCTAATACAGTATTCTAATATCTTCGTTTACAAATATTTATTGGTAGATGTTCATACACATACACACACACATACACATGCACACACACTTTCTACCCCTTCCTCCCTTCTTGCCCCCCTCACACACACACACAAGCACTTTATTTTTATTTCCTTCTTCAATTTTTAAATTTACCCCCCTTTTTGTAATTTCCTTTTTTTTAACTTTTATTAAAACCCCCCCTTGTTTCGCTCTACTAAAATTTTATTTATTTTTTAATTAATGTTCTTAAACTTTTTCACCCCTCCTCGCATTCTCCATTTGCCCACCATTCAAGATTTGGTTAAACCCCACACCTCTCTATGACTGACCTAGCTCTCTTCATCCCAGACTCCCTGACTCCCCAACACACCATCTATTTTTCCTAGTTTTCTAGCTTTTTTTCTAAATATTTTCCTTTTTTGCCTTTGAATTTTTCGTGTTGATGCCTAGTTTATATCCAATCCTATTGGCAAGGGCCTAACTTAATGTCCTACCCTCAAGAAAGTCCTCCTCCCCGCATTTATGTCCTTAAGTCCCTTCTCTTAGAAGTCTCTTGATTTACGCTTCCCCCCCACCCACATTTTATACACGCCCACCTTTCCCATTGACCCGCATTTTCATGCTCACCCACCTTCCCAAAACTCTCTACATTTCCCCAACTCCATAGCTACCTACACGCTAGCCTATTTAAACACTCCCTCTACACTCTACCTGCACGCTAGCCTATTTAAACACTCCCTCTACACTACGTAGTACCCACCTCAAACCCTGTCGCTTCTAATAGCCTTCTACCTTGCCATGTATGTAAGGACAATGTGGTTATCAAGTACCACATCTCCCGCCAAATGTTACATTTTGCTTTCCAATATAGGTGTTGGAAGAAAGCAGGTGGCAATTGGCTCCCCCTTGACTCTAACGATGATGATAATACAGGAGCAAGTTTATGTATTGGTTCTCATTTAGGAGATGTCAAGAATGTGATTGTCATGTCACAGTGGACTCTCAGGGACGTGCGGGAACACCTATTGGTCATGGAGGATGGCATGTTTGAGTCCTTTCACTTTACCTTAAATGGTAAAAAGATAGGAAAGCATGCAGAGAAGCTCGTGCAGAGTGCCACTTTTATCCCTCCTCCAATATTGAAGATTGTAAACAATGTGGGGTGGAACAATTGTGGATTTTGAAATTTTCCAATTAATAGTGGTGCAATTAACTTTGATGTTTTGAATGGTTTTGTTTCATGTCAATGTTAAGTTTTTCCACAAAAAGTTATAATTCTTTTTATTTTTTATATTTATAACATTTGGGTATATATAGGTTATAAAGTTACTTTAGATTCAAAGTTTCACTGTCATAGCCATAGTTCTCCTAGCTACCAAACTACCATGGATTCTACTAGGTCTGCCTTCCATGATTTCATCTCCTATACTCCATTAAATTAATAGAGAGGAGGAGTTATTTCCAGTCTTTGATAAGAGCATAGATGTCCTAGGCACCTCATCAAGTACATGCAAGACTACATCGCGAGTTTTACATATCAACTTAATGAGTCTACAAAAAGATGGGTCCCAATTGATTATTTGAAGTACTTGTTCAATCAAGAACCCAGGTTCATGAAGCGTTTAGATCGCTTTCGAGCCCATATCACACCCCTACGTTTAGGGAGGTGGGTACTGATCACCTCCTAGCATGTGGAGTCATCGGAAACATAGGAAATAGGATCCTATCCTAGGAAATGACCTTTATTTTCCTTCTCCAGGAGGGACAAATGGAAGAGGAGGCCTCGACCTCAAGCCCTGACCCTGCCCCTGCCCTTTTCGATCCTCTTATTTCTGTAGATGAGCCCAACATCTACAATGAAGAGCCCATAGATGAAGAAGCTGAGGAGTGGCAAGCTGCATTGGCCCTGGAAGTGCTCTAGCAACCTCATGAACCCCATTCCACTTCTCAAATTCCATCTAAGTTTATATTTAAAGTCCCTTATCTGTAAAAAATTTCGTTAATAAAATGTACCCCTTTTCTATACAAATCTGTAAATTTTTTTCAAAACTATTTTAAATAGTCCCTTATGTATATTTATTTCTGTAAATTTTAGAAATAAAGAAAATCCTTCTATTAAACTCACGTGATAGGGTTACATATGATGAGTGATCCCCCCGAGCACATCTCACTCCAGATAGCAAGAGGCCTCTGGATCCATCGTCATTGACAAAGAGAAAGGGATTGAGCATGATGACTCCATAGTGGTAAGAAACTATGAGCTTTGAATTTCTTCTCTCTTGGTATACTTTTGCTTTAATGGAATTCTAATGTAATGTTGGACTATTGTAGGAGGCATAGGAGGTCGACCTATTCTCATCTCGGCAACGCCTTGTTCATAGTAGCTTCGGTCGAGATCACTCACTGGCACATTACCTTGGCCAAGCAAAAGGGCGCTTTGTGGTTATCCACAAAAAGCTTTCTCCACATGGCACTGATGACCTCCTGAAGTGCAAGGCCTTGTCAAGAGTGATTGGTCATGCTGACATCAATCGCAATGCTGACAAGGTCATTTTGGTGAACTGCATGGCTGCCCTCAATGCCTTTGGAACCAATTTTCAAGGTATGACATTGATGGCAGCAGCCATGTCCCTGGCTAGCAACGACAATAGTGTTGACTCTTTATCAACTACGTTTAGAGCTAGGAGTGTATTTGGGAATTCAAATCCGATGTTCTCAGTGTTTTAAAGAAGAGAGAAAGGCTCTGAAGCCTTATTGTATAGAAATTTTATTTTATATGAATACAGATATACTTTTTATACAATGCCCCAGTTTCTGTTCTTTTACAAAATTTATTTTATACTATCATTGTATTTTGTAACTTTAATTATTGTTGGCATTAATATTTTCATGCACTATTCTATTCAAAAGCATGCTATCAGATAAATATTTGTGCTATAATGGTCATTTTTTAGCAATCCAGTAAGAATCTCACCGTGCGGCAGAATGCAAATGTGTTTGGCATCATGCGGGGAGCCCAAAAATGCTAAAACCTACTATGGCGCGTATGGGGCCTGTTTGAGTCAAACAGGCCCCATACGCGCCATAGCGGATTTTAGCATTTTTGGGCTCCCCGCGCGATGCCAGTCAAACAGGCCCCATACGCACCATAGTGGATTTTAGCATTTTTGGGCTCCCTGCACAATGCTGAACACATTTGCCTTCTGCACCATGGTTAAAAAACATCATTTGACCACTCAAATTCACACTGAACTTGCATAAACTGATGGAAAGCATCATGTAACATGTATAATAACATGGGAATAGTAATAAAACATAAAAATATCTTTTATTCATTGGCCTCAAAGGACAGAGATTTACAAAATGATGAACCTAAACAACATCTAGGGCCTAAGGGAGGGATCGGAGCAGATGCGCTTGGTGAGTGCAAGGTCCTTGTCCATCACCGTTACTCTTTTGGCATGGATAGCACATAAGTTTGCATCTTCAAAAAGACCTACTGTCATCTGCTCCATTGCCTCCTGAACTGCTTCCATAGCGCCTGAAGTGAAATGCACATCACTCTTGTAATGCTGTACTATTTCACGTACAACACGCTAGAAGCGTTCACAGGGAATGAGATTGTCCACACTGGTTTGGAACTTGCGGATCTCTTGAAGTGCCTTCATGCCTGATTTTTTGCATCATTACCTCTCTAGCAACTTGTTTACGTAACCCTTTTTGTCTAGGGTCCTTCAACACTTCCATGACATCACTTGGCTTTATTAAACTTCTTTAAACATATGAAGGATCACTATCATCCATTTCCATTGTTCCCATCACATCCTCCATGAAATTCCTAAAGTAGAGTACAAATGAGTCTTAGTGGAAAGAATGCAACACCACAAATATTTTGGAGTAAGAAATTTCATTGAAAATTTGGGGAACTAACCTTGCAGCCTATATTCTCCTCTTTTGAGCACCACTATTGGTTGGCAATGCATCCATAGATTGGAATTGTCTCTCAATTGTCTTTTCCTCTCCTTCAATCCCAAAGGTGTTCCCTTCAACTTTTGTACTCGTTTTATTGACTTCTCTTGTTCCTTCTCCACAGCATGTTGAACTTAGCCATAGATAGACCTTTCCAAATCTTGTTTGCTTTCAGCAAGCTTCTGGATTGATTATTCCAATTCATGTCGCTCCAAGTCCAGTGCATGTACTTTGTCACTGAGTTCTTTGTTTTGCAATTGGAGATCCTGCATACTATTATGCATTGCCACAATAGTAATATTTCCCAAATGTGCAAGTTCTTCTGCTTAGGCTCTCTGCACCTCGCTTGCTTGCATAGCCAATGTCTGAGAATGGTTCAATCGATTGCAATAACCGAGCAATTCAGCATGTCCCTTGCCAACAAACCGAACATCATGCACTGTATGAAAAGGAGGACTCTTTTGGGTGGCAGGGTCTAAAGGATACAAGTTTCCATCCACCCAAAAGTCAAGATGCTTCTTTCCTTGCAATCGAAGACTGTGGAACACACTTTGAGGAGTTCCACTATATCCCAAAGAGCATGTGCTTGCATATTCTGCCTCCAGTTGTAGGTTCACATGGTACTTGTTGGATATGTCCTCAAATGGTGCCATGAATACTCAAAGAGAGGTATCAGTGATGTAGCTAAAATGTAGGGGAGAGCTGGCAAAGATGGAGCAGTGAGAGGGAGAGAGTAGTAAGGAAGAGGGAGGAGGAGAAGCAGATGAGGGCAAAAGGAAGAGGAGGAGGAGGAGAGTAGGGCGACAGGTGTAGAAGGGAGGGAAGGAGCTACTGTAGAAGGGAGGAGGACGGGAGAGATGCTACAGGAGGGAGGAGGAGGGGAGATATTCTGCAAGAGGGAGAAGCAGAGGAGAGGGATCCTGGGCAGCTGAAGAAGGAGGGGAGAGTAAGGAGGGAGGGGGAGCGAGAAGGAGGAGGAGGAGGGGAGAGGGAGGAGGGAGGAGGAGGAGCAAGACAGAGGAGGGGAGAGGAGGAGGGAGGGGGAGGGAGGGAGAGGGAGAGGGAGGAGGAGGAGGGAGGGAGGGAGGGAGGAGGGAGGGAGAGAGAGGGAGGGAGGGAGAGAGAGAGGGAGGGAGGGAGGGAGGGAGATTTGAAATTTGAAATTCAAATTTCAAAAAGTGCCCCCTCCCCTCATTGATGGGGGGAGAGGTGGGCTCAAATGTGGGCTTAACCCACCTAGGTTGGGCTGGTTAGGCCTCTTTGGGACCTCCAAGCCCCTTGCATTAGCCCACTAAGCATTCCCTAATCCATTCCTTATGAGGCCCTTTTGAGACCCCAATTCTCCCCTAATGACCTTTGGGCCTTGAATTTTCCTCACAAAACCCTTCAAGGTCTTCATTAAGCACTCAAGAAATAACAACCATCGTGCATGTACAGTGCCACATATAGCAAATACATCCACCAAATGCATTATGAGATGTAGTTGGCATGTGAGAATAGAACGTGGAAAGGTATCCTCTACTAAACAAACCACCTCCACTGACATAACTTGAGCATCCTCAAGCATGGTGGGATCTATTTCCTTTGATCTCACATACCTAGAAAGAAAAAAGTGCACCATATTAGCAATATGAAAATCTTGCATCAAGCATTGATACGCTTCAAATTTTGTATAGTGTGAAGTACCTCACAAGCTCACCCATCTTGTAAATACAATCCTTCACAAACAGGACATCCTTTTTCCCCTTTGACTTCTCCTTCTCCTTCTCATTCCCTTCTCCTTCTCTTTCTCACTTTCATCCCCCTTTTCATTTCTTAATTTTCCCATAGTCATTCCTTCTTCTTCTCCTTCTTCTTCTCTTCTCTTTCTCAATCGTTTCCTCCTCCTTTGCCTTGCATGCATAATGAATGCATGTTTAAGTTGAATTTTCAACTCCTGAATCATTGACAAATGAGATGGGGTAGGTTGTATGCATTGTTCTTTCCTTCTAGTTGATGGACATGCATATGCATATGCATAACTCTTTTGCCTATGCATATGTATAGGGGTAGAGCATGCTTTTTTATGCTTGTGGAAAGAGGGAATTCATGATGGAAATAAGGGATTGCATGAGGGAAATACAGAAAGCATGAGGGAAATTGGGATAAAGCATGCTTCTTCCTCTTATTCTCTTCCTCCCTTTTCTCCTTCTTCTCTTCTAATCTTCTCCTCTTCTTTTCTCTCTTCTTCTCCTCTCCTCTTCCTTTATTTTCTTCTTTCTCCTCTTTGTTTCCTTTTTGTTCTTCTTCTGTCTCTTATTACTCTTATTCTCTTCTCTTTTCTCTTCTTTTCTCTCTTCTTCTTTCTCTTATTACTCCTAGTCTGAATGCTCTACTCATTACTTTTCTTATTCTTTGTGTCTTTGTGTAGTTGCACTTCATCATGCGGCAAGAAAGATCTTTAGGAGGTTCTCCTGATCCTCGAGATGCCTTCTTGCAGCAATTATATAATATTTTGGGGCACCCTCCAACTGCATAGGAGTTATATATACCTAGATGACAAGCACTCAAAACACCCCGCATGAGTCGAGAGTACATAATCCAAACCACCCCAAACCCACACCACTTGTAGTCACCCTTGTGTATTCGAGAAAACCCAGTAGAAAGAAGAGCTACTAGCCTACTCTCGTGAAGTCAGGAGACCCTTCTAGATTGCAGAGTTGTGTGCCTACTCTCGTGTAGTCGAGACCCCCTTCTCGAGAGGCTCCCGAGAGGCAAGTGCCCATCGAAGTAGCTCATCCCAACGTAGAAATAGGCATAGTAGTAGGGAGAGTGGCCACATAGGATGCATGGCATAGTGCTTCAATGGTGGGGATGATTGAGATGCAAATGTTCTAGATTGGTGATGGTACGATGTACTATGATATCACTAAGACGAGCAGGATCTTGTAGGATTCATGGGGAAAGTAAGTCATGTCCTTCTTGCCTATGTAGTTCATACAAACTACAGAGATTGCTTTACAAAATTCAAAGAGCAGAAAGAAAGTTTGGCTGTGGATACCATCAAGAGTTTATGCAGGAGGTATCCCAATCCAGAACACCTTAATGAATTCACTAACACATGGGCAAAGACAAGGATTACCACTATCCTTGGCAATAAGAGGTCTTTCCTAAAGAGGTAGGCACTAGCCGAGATTTCCAAGAGAGAGGGAGAAAACCTCCAAGAAGCCAGTCACACACCGCTCATAAATGCGAGTGGAAGAATGACCTAAAGCTAGCAAAAGAGGACCCCAATGATCTGCAACACATTGAGACACGACGGATCCAGATGGAGCAATATGGATCCTTCCATTTTGGAGCAGGGGGTATTGCGTTATGGTAGGCCCAATTTGTAAGTATCGATCTCAAATTATATTGTGTTTATGTGGTTTATTAGGAGGTTGTTCCTTTGTTCTAACCCCTCTACAAATTGTGTCATCTTATAGCTTGATATCGCAGGCAGATATCTTACTCTTGCCGGAGACAACCTATCATCATGGACATGGCAAGCGATCTACTTGGTGGTACTTCTATGACAAGGGCTTGATTATTGAGGAGCAGTATAGCTGGGCTACTCGAATGCCCATGCAGGTATTTAAAAGCACTTAGAAAATGTCAATGTTGTAAATTTGTCTTGATTTTTCATACATTGATACATATTGTCCCTCATTTATAGCCTATATTGAGGAGGAAGAAGGAAAGAGTGTTGAGGACAAAAACGGTAATGAAAAAGGCTACGAGGGTGGCGGGAGCGGTGATGGGAGTGATGACTAGGATGCATCTGATTAGTCACAAAAGTAGTGCTAGAAGCATGGATGAATTTTTCAAGTTAGTTTCATTAAGAAGTGAAACTTTTATATTGGCATCGAAAGTTTATATGCCCTAATAAAAATAAAATTTGAAATGTTCGCCAAGATTTGAAACTTCTATGCAAAAATTTTAAGAGTTTTGCCAAGATTTACATGTTTTACTTAGAATTTCAAATATACATATATATATAATCCTATTATGTTTTGTCAATATTGTGAAACTAAAAAAATTTGGTTGATAAACTTTCACCAAGATTTTATATCAATATAAAAGTATAGCTTCAATAGAAACATTCATGGCTAGAAGTAGTGCTAGCTAGCTAGTTTTCTTTTTTGCACTTATGTTTTGTCAATATTGTGAAACTAAAAAAATTTGGTTGATAAACTTTCGCCAAGATTTTATATCAATATAAAAGTATAGCTTCAATAGAAACATTCATGGCTAGAAGTAGTGCTAGCTAGCTAGTTTTCTTTTTTGCACTTGAAGCCATAGGTGGCATGGCTTCATGCTATATGTATATACAAATACTTTTTGGTCCATGAATAAATATACACTCCTGTTTTTTTTTGGCATTCGATTTCCTTGTGCGATGTTTTATCCATGAATGCTTCGTGATTAAAATGTTTTGGAGTTGTAATGTTTTATTCAGAATTGCAATTGCCAGCCTATATATGTTTTCAAATTCCAGTACTTCTTCCCTTACCTCATTCAATAATATATAACGAATTACCAATAGCTATAGATGTGAGCAAAATCATGCAAATTATAATGATATTAGCTACAGGAATTCCATTTCACACTATAGAAATGGGATTTCAGCAACCACACAACATTCTATTTCTCTTTTCCTTCAGAACATCTATAAGCGCATCCCACTATTTTTTCTATAGAGCATCTGTTAGCATGTCTATAAGTGCATCCCGCTATTATATAGACACACATTTAGATGCGGGTCTATGTGGACACACTAATAAATGTGCCTGTCAACTTTTTTTAATCATAAAAAAACACATCTGATGACGTGCCTATGATACCTTTTCCTTGTTGTTTGAGCTCTATCTAATACTCTTCCACCTTGAGTAGCACATCTAGGGACCTTGGTGCATCGCACCTCGATATTTTGATCTTAGCCCCTAGAGATGTCCGATGGAGACTCGTATAGATGGTCCAGTTTGTTTACCTAGTGCAGATGACGGCATCTAGGATATATGTGACAGTAGAGGCACCCCAAGATCTGGCACCGAGGTGTCCCCTATTCGTGATGTAGATCTCGAGCATCGCCCTAAGAAGGAGCCTTTGGTCAAGATGACACTAGCAGAGAACAACAACAACCATCGACAATTTTTGCCCATTTTTATTCCTTTGATCTCTCGTGGGAAAAAGGGAATACGTATATGATAGCTTATCATACTGGCTTATCATCTTGTATTTTTTGTATGATCCTGGCAATGTTGAGTATGCATGTCATGACATTTTTTGTACTTACTGGTGCTTTTGCTAATGATTATGATGAGACTTAATGGCGCTTTAGCACTTTTATTCATTTGATTTTATGGTATTTATTATGTTTCTCATGTTACTTGTTCCTTTTAATGTCATGTGTGAACAAAAAAGACTTGAAATTTATTGTATGTGTACTGAAATAATTAGACAATTAATTTGTAGCTTTGGGATTCACAATTGATACTTATAGTATTGGGCTCCAGTTATGTAAATCTTTAGTCTCTATTAAGGAGAGGTAGTTAGGACAATTGGACAATGGAGCATCGTTGCATTACATCTATGTAATATGATCCATTCGATCCCTTCTGTGCACGTGCTGAAATTTTAACTTCCAATCAACTTCTAACCTTTCAAGCTACCTTTCCTTTCGTGCCAAAGTCTGCTTGTGCCCACTCCAGCGGTGGCTATAAGAGCACTTAGCTCATATAGGTCATTCCTCCTTACTCCTGTGCCAACAAGATTGCCAGCACTATCTAGAATTTTTGCTCCTATCTTGTTGAACCTCACCTCATGGTCAAGGTCAGTTATGGAAGCAACTGATAGCAAATTTCTCTTGATTTGTGGAGCATATAGCACATTAGATAGTTTCTTAACATCTCCATTTACAGAAAGAAATGAAACCGTACCTATACCCTCAACAAGGCATTTTGTGTTATTACCAACCGTCACAGTGATGGGTTCCTGTAGAGGCTGCATGGAACAATATAGACCCTTCTTGCAGGTCATGTGATGCTTGAACTAAGGAGGAACACTCTTCCTCAATGGCCAGAAATGGATCCACCAACTCTTCTTCCACTACATTAATTGTCTTTCAAGCTGAGTCCTTACTTACTCTTCCATTTGCCTCATCCAGAACTAGACACATCCTGATGTTCCCTAATGACATAGTTAATATGATTCATAAAGTGATTGATGCAATCGATGCCTGACTATTGGAAGCAACTAAGAAAACTTCAGTGGCTCCGGTTCTTATAATTTCTTTGATCATGTTTGTCGAGCAGGGTTTTATTTCCTCAACGTCTGCTGCTCACAAGTTTCCCAATCTTACAAAGAAGTGTTTTTTCGTAGAGGCTTTTTTGTTGTTTGAGTGAACTTTATGTGTAATACCTAATCATTGAATGTATGCTCGTGTACATTAAAAAGATGCGATGAAGATTGCCTTTGGGCTCATGTCCAACATCTAATGCACATCCTACAATTTCATCTGAAATAGAATCCATTTGCTAACCAATTGTGTCATCATACTCGGTTCAAACTCTACTTACATCAATCGCATCTACTTCTACAAATAGATGGGGAAGGACTATGCATCCATGCTAGAGAATTTGAAGTGCAATCTAGAGAAAATCATTTCCCCTTTCTTTTTGTTGGTTTGTAGACTCACAAAGAAGGACTATGTATACATGCTAGAGCATTTGAAGTGCAATCTAGAGAAAATTATCTCCCCTTTCTCTTTGTTGGCTCATAGACTCAAAAAGGATCAAGTTGGCAAACTAGTAATCGAGTGCAAGGAACGCAATTGTTGAGCTCGTGGAGGGTGTTGACAATATGCCTTCAGTGAACTGCAACATGATATCTTTTCCAAGCTCGCGACAAGGTCTGAATTATTGCACTCAGATTACATGCGTTTACATATCACGTCCATACAGGTTTTGAAAGATACTTTGTGCCATGGGATCAATGGAAGTGTGGCAATAGTTTTTGTTTCATTATTTGTGACAGCAACAAGCGACCATACGTGTAGTTTGTTATCACAAGCTCAAGATGAAGTAACAGTACATGTGCGCTCAAGTGTCAAAGTGTATATGTTCTGGTGGATCATTGTGTACTAGGTGGCGACCAAATTTCAAGGTGATGGTATGGCTTTGGGCATGTTGATCAACCATTCCGTGCTTGTAGGTAGATGATCAGTCCTTTTACGACTTTGTGAGGGTGTGGCAAAAATTTTGCATAGGTTGTCAGCACATTCGAAGAGCCATGAAGTTGGTATCTTGTAACCTAGCACCAAAGGATATGTTCCTATGTGCAACACGACAACAACGTTGAGAGAAGAAGGAGCAACATGAGATTCCATCGCCTCGCACTGATTTGGTCAAGAAAGTGTTTGGTTTCAACATTGAGGAACTCCAAGGTTGAAGAGGTAGGCCAATTCAAACCAAGGCCATTCATCACCTTTCAATCCATCTATGCGCATTGGTGGAGGGCAGTGTTGAGGGCTCGGGAGGTCCTAAAGAGAATCCCATGGGTTACTTGTACCCATCAGTTGCAAGGAAAGATTTGTACTTTGGCAATTGCATGAGTGCAATAATGTTGAAGAGCAAGGTGGGAGATATAAGCGTTGCAGAGGCAGGTACCATAGCCTGCAAAATCAATAGTTGGAACGAAAAAGGAAGACGTACTGATGTCTATGATGGAGCAAGCGAGTTTGACATGAGATTGTTTGAAAGAGAAGTGGAATGGACTCGAGGAAGGAGGGCATGGGGAGCATCAGTGTGTTCTTATATGGCCTCCCCGAAGTGCATGGAGAGGTTGAATTATGACCTTGATCTCCTTCTGTTAGTAGGGAGAGGTTAGAACATGACCCTTAAGCTCATTTAGCAAAACTAATTAGCACTAGTTTGATAGAAGGACACAAATATGTCCTAGGACACTTTTATGTCCTCTTAACTTAACCTCTTCTTAGAATTATTCAAAAGCATCAATAAGTTATTTTGGGGTTTTGATTATTTTCCATAATATCTTATATGCTAAAACAAACTTGAAATTATTATGGATTCGAACTTGCACCTATTACTTTGAGTTTCACCTAAAGTTTTAAGGTCAATCCAACACCGAAATTTCAAGCTAGTTTCTCACGTTTTAGATAAAATGGCCATACTAGAATGAGTTTTTTTTAATTTTGTAAGTTCTAGAGTCTAAGGATCACTATAACAAATATTTTTAGATTGGTTTGGAGCTAGATAATCATACTTATTATGATTTATGGCCTCAAATGTAATTTAAGAGAATGCTAACAGTTAAGCAAATTTTGATCTTTTGCAAATTCTTTGACATGTCTAACAAGTTGTAAACTCAACCATACTTTGTATATGTCTTTAATAGGATATTATGAAGTAGCATGAGTTCGTACAGGACCTAATATCATGTAGAACACCAAATTCAAACCGTATTTTGATTGTTCATTATGTTGTAATTCATGTTAAATTCATGATACAAGAGTTAAAGGATATCATAAGATCCTTCAAGACTTTAAATTATACGTATATATTGCCTCTAATCATGAATATGTGATACCAATTTAAAAAGAGTTATATGCAAAACACTTATATGCAGGATAATTCCAAACTATAAAAGCGAGGTTGAATGTGGAACCTATTTTGGTTGTTGAGATTAGGAGCACTTAATATCTTTAAGTTTTAGCCTTCATTATGATGTGGTGATGTTCTCTTATGATATAATATTTTTATCATTAAGATATGACACTTTGTGGCTATTATGTGTAGTATATAAAGATGCTTCTTTATGAAATGCGACATACAATGCAATCGGCTAGGCTAACCACTCTTGTTAATTTATAAATCAATTTTGCCAAAATGATTCACTACAAGGCATAGGCCATTTTCCGACGGAAATACCGACGCTTTTTACATTAAAAAATTTTTTTTTCACGGGCGCAAAGGTCGCTATAAAAGTCGTTAAAATCGTCGGAAAAGGAGCGTCGCTATAAACCGTCGCTATATAGCGACGCTGTTAATCGTCGCTATATAGCGACGATATAAACGTCGCTATATAGCGACGATTAACAGCGTCGCTATATAGCGACTCTGTTAATCGTCGCTATATAGCGACACTGGTAAACGTCGCTATATAGCGACGATTAACAGAAGGTAAAAAAAATGGTTAGTGGGGCTAAACAGGGCCAAAAGGAAGCCCTGTTTAGCCCCACTAACCTTTTTTTTTTTTTTGTAATTACAAAAGAAAGTTCTTTATAACAAAATTTCCCTTGCTTGCAGGGTGATACAAAATTGTTCTTGTGAACGATGAGGAAGAAATGCATATACATATACAACTGTTTGAAACAAAATTACCCTGTGAAAGGGCGATACAAAATGGCTCTAACGAGCGGATATGAAAAATGCTACTACCACTACTAATCCGAATCCGAATCCGAATCGTCTTGTTGGGCTGTTCCCTGGTCCTCGGCACCTGCATCTTCTCCCTCGTCCCCGACACCTGCGTCTTCTCCTTCGTCATCGGCACCTGCGTCCGATCCTTGCCCCTGTTGATCGCTCGTCTCTGATGATGGGACGCTTGAGCTTTGACCCTGAGAGTGAACCATATAAATCGAAAATTAGATTGGAACTTAAATTAAAAAGTGAGATTACAAGCAGGAGTAAACTTATACCGTGCGAGCAGCCACCTCAGCCCAATCGACTGTCGCTCCCATTGCCTCTTGCTCAATGAACCACGGCTTGGTTCCTATCCGAAATGCGCGCCGCGTCTCTGCATCCGTAGGAAGACGACCCATCGCAGCTTGCTGTGGATCCAATTTACGAGAGTTAGAGTTAGCTAAAGTGCATGTAATATGTAAGTAAAACAAATAGAACAATACATTAAATGGAAAGAAGTAAACTTACCACGGTTGCCTCGAACGCATACCGTCCACCTGCACCAAAGTGCGAAGTACCTACGACATCCAGCCGTCTCTTCGCAGCCCTCCTCTGACCCTCGAACATTTCAGGATGGTCCCTATTCTGCTTCTTCAAGAACTTCCAATCAGCTTTGTCTGCCCAGCTGGGTTTAGACAACCCCTTTGTAATGGAAGTACGCATGGTTGATCTGCGATGCTTTAGGACCAAACCCATGCGCTCGAGCATATAACTGTTATTAAACTCCACATTTGGCGGATTAGGAAATCTGAGTTTTAACTCATCGATCACCGCCTGCTTCTTTTGGCCATCTTGATACCGCCAATCGATATTTATGCCGCTCTTGAAGTGATGACTCATCAACCGCCTCATGGCGGCCATCACTGCTTTGCCCTTTTTGTCTTCTATTATCTCTCCGGCAGATGTGATTTGATAGGAGAGATCCCCTGATGAGTAAGGGGGACTGACGGTAGCAGAGTCTGAAGGAGTGGAAGCTGCGCGACCGCTTCCGGATCGAGGAGTAGCTGTGGGAGTAGGAGAGGGAAAGGGACCTGACTGATACTGTGTCTCCGGACCAAGTGGAGACCTAAAGGAGCGTGAGTGTGCTGACTCGTCTACATCTCCTGAGTCAGCACAACATGAGCCGCCCATCCTACTCTTCCTTCCCTTGCGGGAGGCATGCGCAGGTGATGATCCCGCGGTCGAAGGGGCGCGAGGGGATGGCTGGGCTGTACGTCCACCCGTCAGTGTAGGGGAAGGAATTGCGGAGGTCCTCTGAGAGAGCAGAGAGAAGAATCTCGCTGCCTCCTCATCGCTCATCTGCGCTACAAACTCGTCGGGAGTCCCAACAAAGCCATGCGCGGCTAGCAAAGGAGTCCCCTGAGGGGTAGTCGCAGTGCTACATGGAAGAGGGGTCGGACCAGGGGTAGTCACAGTGCTAGGACCGAGAGGAGTCGGACCAGGGGTAGTCCTCGGGGTAGTCGCCTGAGAGGAATCAAAGTCCTCTGGAGCATATAGATCGTGAGCTCTCCTCCTGCGAGGCTGTTCGTACTCGTCGGATGAGCGATGTGATCCCATGTCTAACATAGACACAAACACGAAAACAGAAAACAAATAAACAAACATGAGCATTCTCATAGGCATAGGCATAGGCAAGAAGAAAGAAGAGGGAAAGGAAAGAAGAGGGAAAGGAAAGAGGGAAAGAAGAGGGAAAGATAAGAGGGAAAGAAGATGTAAAGGAAAGAAAAGAATGAGAACGAGGAAATAGAGAATGAGAGAAAGGGAAAGAGATGAGGGAAAATAGAGAATGAGAGAAGGGGGAAATGAGAGAAGGGGGAAATAGAGTGGGAAATAGAGAATGAGCTTATGCAGAAATAGAGAATGAGCTTATGCTTCTCTCATTCTCTATTTCCGCATAAGCTCACGCATGTGCATGAGCTTATGCGGAAACTTAAGCATAAGCTCATGCACATGCATGAGCATAAGCATGAGAAGGATGAGTTTCCGCATGCTTATGCTCATGCGGAAAAAGAGAAGGAGCTTATGCAGAAAAAGAGAAGGAGAGAAGCATCTCTCATTCTCTATTTCCGCATAAGCTCCTTCTCTTTTTCCGCATGAGCTTATGCTTATGCTCATGGGTGAGCATGAGCTTATGCTCATGTTTCCGCATATGCGAAAATAGAGGAGGAGAGAAGCATAAGCTTCTCTCATTCTCTATTTCCGCATATGCTCACGCAAAAGAGAAAGAGAAAGAGCTTATGCGGAAAGAGAGAAAGAGCTTATGCGGAAAAAGAGAATGAGATCCGCATATGCTTCTCTCATTCTCTATTTCCGCATAAGCTCCTGCGGAAACTTCCGCATAAGCTCATGCTCATGAATAAGCATAAGCTCATGCTTATGCTCATGCGGAAATAGAGAAGGAGCTTATGCGGAATGAGAGAAGGAGCTTATGCGGAATAAGAGAAGGAGCTCATGCGGAAACTTGCGGAAACTTGCATGCGGAATAAGAGAAGGAGCTTATGCGGAAAAAGAGAATGAGAGAAGCATATGCTTCTCTCATTCTCTATTTCCGCATAAGCTCTTGCGGAAACTTACGCATAAGCTCATGGACATGAATGAGCTGTAGCCAATGATGAAATGGGCTTCACAAGCTTGCTCTTATATAGCCACTAGTCGTAGTCGGTTGGACCCAATTGGGTGACCGACCCAGTCTGCCCAAAACAGTCGACTGGGGGTCGGTCCTGAAATAGGCCACTGACCACACGATAGAACTGTGGTGTAAAATAGAGCAACTAACCCACGGTATCTGTTCAGCCCACAACCATCTGGGATCATCTGGGACTCCAAACGGGCCCCTCAACCCGAGAGTGGGCTGCCCCGAGAAATGCTCTGTCTACCCTCAGTGCAGTCAGTCATGGGATGCCTTCCCGCACTTGCATGTAGCCTAGTTGGCAGTGTGCCAACTCCTTCCAGCCATCATGCCACACATGGCCCCCATCTGGTGTCCAAACCAGGACCTACTAGATAACCGAGCTACTCAAATGCCTTCTCCTCATATGGGGGGCTTACAAGTAGAGTTAGCTAGTTCCCGCGTAGTTACACGAGAGTGGAGCATTGATATCTAATAGTATTTGCCTGAGCTCATTGCAAGACACGATATGTATTTGTTCATGGATGGATACAATGGGTACAATCAGATCTCATTGGCACCTAAGGACCAATAGAATACTACATTCATCACTAAATGGGGTGCATGTGCCTGCAAAGTTATGCCATATGGTATGTAGCATGTGCCATAAACATTCCAGAGACTCATGGTTGAGACCTTTAGGGAGTATTTATCTAGATGATTTCTATGTTTATTTGGAAACAATTCGCACACTTTCTTGCCCCGAGAAAGTCTTTTATAAGTGCAAGTAGGCAAGGCCTTTTGTGTTAGGATTGGTATACTACTTGGTCAAGTCATTTCTAGGAAGGCTTCAAAATTGAGCATAGAAAGAATTGAGCAATCAAGCAGATGCTAGAGCCCAATAATTTGACACAACCCATATCACTTTTTGGATTCATTAGATTCTAAAAAGGTGGTGGGATGTTGTCTTCCATGTTCATGTTGATGAATCAAGTTATGCTATCGACATCATTTTTGGCACAACAAGATGGTAGACTAGATTACCTAGTTTATGATGCCAGTCGGCTTATAACGTCACCCAAGTGCAATTATAGCACCATTAAGTGGGAAGCTCTTGGGATGGTTTATGGTGTTTAAAAATTTTGACATTATTTTTTTTGGAAATCCTTTCATTTTCTACGTTCATCACCAAGTTCTACTATATTTGATTAAGAAAGTAGCGTGGTATGTAGAGCTTGATCTTTTCTTTTGGAGGTTTTTTGGGTAGTGCTTTGAACCCAGGCTTGTTTATACCCAATCTATGAATTGGGGTGTAGGGGGAGCAACTCCCCCCTTAGGACTATCACCGTGGGGTTCCAAGGGAGGCTAGCAACATGCTTTAGGCCCCGCTTAGCAGGGGTTCGAGGGCATTTCCCCCCGATCCAAAAATACATCAAAATCGGTGCATGAGTTGTGTCATCAAAATTATGAGATAAGGGTCTGTCTCACATAGGTGGAGAGCAGTGGATATATTGCTTTTATCTTGTATCTTCCCACTTGCTAGATAGGAAAAATGTAAGACTATCTCTTTCTTTGTGGACATAGCCTACACTGGGTGAACCACGTATATTAATGTCTTTCTTTCTCTTCCATTCTATGTGCTTCCTATATAGTGTATTCTACACATTTTGTTTCATTATCGTATTGTTCCTAGCAAGTAGTTATCTAAAGACGACTGGTCCATTATAGTAATTCACTTTCATGATCATTCATAAATTGGGCAAGTCATGTGTATATGCAGACTATCTCTCACATCTTGTTACCCCACCAAACTTAAGGAGTCACAGCCAAGCTTGTGGATGCTCAGCTTTTTGCGGTAGATCTATCTTAAGCGAATATGATGAGATGCTCTCGTATCTATCATAGGCCATGTATCTCAAGCATAAGCCCCAAGCATGGATAGCTTTACTTGAAATCTTGGAAGTACAGCTTAATTAGAGGTCAACTCTATTTCCAAGGAGCAAATAGGGTTTATGTTGTTGGGTACTTCCTTATAAACAAACAACTGTGCTAAAAGAGGCAGACATTGGGCTTTCAAGAGGAAATTTAGTGAAGAACTCACAATTCAAAAAGTATTACAAGTAGGTTGTGGTGGAGCACCCTATTTCAAGATGCTCATGCTCCTTGCATGCAGTGTGATGTCTACCAAAGTTGCCATAGCATCGCATGCCTCTTCAACCAAGTCAACTATGAAAAGTATTTCAACATTAGGACCTAGATTAAATAGGTCCATTCAAGAATTTGACTGAGTACACCCAAAACAAGTATATTCTTGCTCCCATGTACCATTCCACTAAGTAGGAGAAAGCCAAGGAGCTTAGAAACAACTCGGCACATAGCATAGTCAAGTTCATCTATGACTATCTTATTTGCACATACGGTTGTCCAATTGATTTTTTAAATGTCTAGTGATCCCATTTTATGAATGATTCATGAAGTCTTAATAGGGATACTCGATGAACAAGATCGTGAATGAAGGTCTTGGATCTTTCTTCCATTTTTATTTGAGTATATAGGCCTAAAGAAGAGTGCGGGTAATATATCCAAGGCTTTGGTTGCCAAGGCACTAGCAAGCTTAAAGGAGAAGCATGAGATTGAATGGCTTGGTATTTTTACTAAGAACTTTGACTTGCATCTCCAAGTAGCTCATGGGGATCAAGCTCATTGTAAGCTTTGGTGCCATTTTTGTGTGGTTAAATACTATGAAAGGGACAATTAGCTTGTCCAATAGAACCAAGCATGTGGATATGTTGACCTAGATCCTCAACTCTACCTCTTCCTCCATCTCCCCATCCATTACCATCACTTATTCTCTAAAGGCTATTTAAGACTAGGCCAAGGATGAAGAAATGGCAACTGGACTAGATACTACAACGCCTATAGGTAGCACATCACCAGGTATGGGAAAGCACACCTACATACACCTAGAGAGTCTCTCCATGAGGAAAAGCAAAGTGATGAAGACAAGGGTGGTAAAGATTCTGTCAGTAAGTCTTTTAAAGCCACTTTGAAAGGTGGGGGAAGACCTGTACTTACCAAAACTGTGTTGGGGTTGTGGGGGTCTCCAAGGTTCATTTCCTCCAAGTCATCTTGTCAGACTCTAGCACTTTTTTGCATATGTTCTTCAAAGTGAGCTTCAGCTTCTAGGATGGCTTGTGCAGTTGATTTTTGAGTATAACACCTATTTCATTAATTTTGGACTGGTGCACTGTCCAAATTCATTTTGTGAGATAATTTTGGATAAAGCATTAAAAAAAAAGAGGCTCTTATAAAACAAAACTTTGAGTCAAAAAGTAAGATTTTAAAAAATCAAATTAGAAAAAATGACGTGACGTTATTAAAACTAGAGTACATTAAAAAAAGAGGACATCACATTGTTAAAAGAGACAAAAAGTAAGATTTAAAAAAATCAAATTAGAAAAAATGGCGTGACATGTTATTAAAACTAGAGTACATTTAAAAAAAAGCATGACACATTTGTACGAGAAGTAGATCATATAACTCAAAGCCATATGGTGTTAAAAAACACCTTCCATTAGCTCAGCCTAGAAGGTCTCATCTTTGTCTCTCTTGTCTATTACAACTTTACATTAGAGAACTAAAAAGTCTTTGTGGAACTGTAGTTTCATTTCTTGTCCATTACAGTTACTTTAGAAAACACATAAGTCTTTATGGAATTAAATTTCCATCACTTGACTATTTAGTCATTAGAGAGAGCATATGTCCTCGAAAGTGCCTATTATGGCATTGGCTTCATGAAAACAAGCAGACTTTAAACTTGCAGGCCATGCGTAACTAGGGCTGACATCGTAAATCTCCTCACAGACTCTCCTCACAACCTGTTTCAAATCTTCCACTGACTTGTAAGCATTCAACAACTCTTCTTTTCTCTCTTGGCTTTCCTCATCTTCACCATTTTTTTCAGTACAGCTTCTAGCCACCGCCATATCCTGTATGAGAATTTAACTCATTAGCATAAGAAGTATGTGATTAAAAGAAGCAAAAGAGAAAGCTAGGGATATTCACCTCTTTTGCTGAGTTCAAATCAAGCAGCCATGTGCATAACATATCCTCCTCGAATGATTTTCCCTTCATTGGTCCATACAAAAGGGATCTAAGATAGAATTTGAGTTCAATAAATGAAGTCGGGTAGTACTAGTCATTGTCTTAGAGGGAAAGTGGGAGAAGGAGAGTGAGGGAGCGATAGCGAGGGATGCACAGTGAGCTACCCCTCCTTCAAGAGTGATAGAAAGTGAGGGAAGATGTAAAGTGAAAGACGATTACAAGTTAATCAGAAGGACTAGGATGTAAGAAATAAGAGAGTGTTTGTGGAAGGACTAGGATGGAAGAAATACAAGTGCACTAAGGCATGATGTGTTCGCTATGATAAGGATAAGGGTTGGAATAAAGTGAGAGAAGCATTGGGAATGCTCTACTTTGAGTGGAGACTGTCCAACTGAATAAAATTTTGCAGAGCATTGGGAATGCTGTACTTTAAGTGAGTGGAGCATTGGGAATTGATACTTTGGAGTGAAATATATTACAAATATTACATCATCACATATTCATATCAAAATTCTCATCACAAGGTTATATTTCCAAATAATCACATCATCACACATTCATATCATAAAATTGTGTGCATGAAATAAATATATAAATATCATGACTAAATGCCACTTAAGTAATAAGTCACAAATTGGTGTATAATCAACAAAAACTACATCATGATTCATACATTGCAACAAATAAATGTCAACCATAATATTCATGGAATAAACAACATCATGAGAATATGATCCTCATGCATATATACAAACACAACATCATACATGCATCACAACTCTAATGGAGGCTGTGGTGCTCTAGATGTACACTCAGTCTCTACTTCTTCTCTGTAGTATGTAGTGCTTTCAGAGTAGACTCAGTATCCTCTTCCTTAAATGCAAGCGGAGGCTGTGGCAACTCTTCTGATGCTTCCAATAGGGGCTGTGGTGCTGTAGGTGTACATTGAGTCTCTACTTCTTTTGTAGTGTCCATTGCTTTCACAGTAGACTCAATCTTCTCTTCCTTAAATGCAAGCTCTGATATTGCTTCAGTTGCACATTGTATTCTAATGGCAGCAATTAGGTCTCAAATGATTTCAGCCCTAAACAATTGTATATTCTCCTCTGAATATTTGAGCTCCAAAGAGTCTTCTGATGAGACCTGTGGCTTAAGTGAGAAAATTTCTTTGAAAATCAACATGCAGTTATAGGCAACTCTCCACCCACAACTATGCCCATCTTCCTGCTCTACTACTAAATGGTTTTGGAAGTCTAACGAGTCTTTATACTGTCCTATTTCTTTGATAGCAGATACCAACTTCTCAATCGACCTGCTCATCATGACATATTAAAAAAACTTAGTGTGTCTATTACATAAGGTACATAATATAGAAGTAACAACAGATTAATAGAATACTTACGTTTGCACTGAGCCATGAAAGCCTGCAATCGAGTTGACAAACCAACAATAGTTGTCTTCAAGGTCCCAAACCACCAGACTCCACCAATGTTCCCTACACGAATAATTAAGAACCATTATTATTTAACACAATGTTGCCAGTATAAGATGAAAATAAAGGTTGCCATGATACTTACATCTCGTGATATGCCATAAATAGGACTCGCACGCCATGTAAATGTAAAGGCTGTAACCATTTACAAACATCGGCTATTGTCTTTCTGCTATCACTAAGTATAGGAGAAAGGAGGGAATCCAACATATACACACGGTTTTGTACGGCTCTACGAAATCGTGAGATAACTATACTGCACCAACAAATAAATGAATATTAACTTATTAGATTTAATCAAAATATTGAATTATCAAGCAGAGAAAAAGTTTGTATCAAACCTGAGAATGGCCATCATAACGTTGTTATTGACCTCATTTGAAGCTCTAGAGAGGATTGAAATCTCCTCTCCCCCAAATTCAAGATACTGAGGTCTATGTTGAATCATAACCCTAACATTAAAAGAGCTTCCCAATTCTTCCAATGAAGCCATGTTTGTAGAGTTGAGGTCTTCTATCCCCTTTGACTCTTTGACGGCATTCATTTCGCACTCCTCTGAGCCATTATCTATTTGCCTTGTGGGAGGGTCCATAATGTTGCCCTTAATGATTGCTCGAATGGTACATGTTATAAATGCATGGAGATGCAAATCCATATATGTTGATAGTGTGGTGTCATTTTGTATCTCAAAAACTTGACCAAGTACCAAAAAGCAATTGTAGCCCATCCTCCATCCACAATTATAGATGTGGCTATCCTCTTGATGTGATACCTGACATGTCACATTGCCACATTACTGTGTCGATAGCACCTATTAACTTTCAAGCTGATCTGCACATCAAAACATATAACAACAGTGAATATGTGCATTGCATATCAATCTACATGTCAAGAAGTGACAACAAGTGTAGTCTATACTTACTCTAACACAGTGCCATGGACGGATGTCATTGAGTTGGTAAAGAAGCACTTGTTGAGATATCAAGCTCTACCCCCGATACATCTCCTGGATGACTATCATTTATGTCACCGCCTATGTTAGTTGTACTCGTGGTGTAGTTAGACTACCACGTATGTTTTTGGTTTGGGTTCACATATGAACCACGTATTCTAGGTTTGACATATAGGGTATTTCCCCCTTCTATTGTATTGTTGTTGTGTGCAAAAGTGAAGAAAGGCTTCACCCTCCAACCTTGTGTCCTCTCTCTTTTGTGTGTTGTGAAGAAAGCTGAACTTGAGTCTCCTATCTCTCTCCCTCATTCTTTACATGGTATCAGAGCCTTGTTCGAGGTAAGGAGCTCAAGAAAGCAAGCCAAGTTTGTGGTGTCCTGGTAAGAGGACCAGTGTTGCTTTCCTATTTCGAGTTTGGGAGCAAATCTTTGCAGGTAGCACAGCCAGAAGTGCAGGAGTGCACTGTTTCAGATTGAGAGGCCCTTCGCGGTGTGGCGAGAGCGCAGTATATGCTGCGGGTAAGGGCAAAGCCCTTGGTGACTTTATTTTTTTGATTTGAGGCCGTTTCGGGGCCCGTTTTGAAGGCGCAAGTTCTTCGCAGGCACTCAGAAAAAGGCCCTGTTTTTGCTGTGCGACCACCGCGCAGCTAGTCGGTGGAAAGGTGCCACAGAAATTGCATCGTATGCCTGTGTGCAGAGATATTGGGAGTTGCAGATTCATGCCTGTTGCCTGTTGATGCAAAATCGTCACTAGGAAGTGACTGTGTGGTGAAATACCACTTTCGTCAGTGTTGCAGATCTGCCCCTGTGAGGCTTTTCGCAGAAGTTTTGCTATTTGCCCTTGTGAGGCATTTGCTGTGTTTACAGGTTGCTGTTGCAATTCGTGGTTTGTAAAATGTCTGAGAATCTGTCTACCATTGTCAGTGAGAAGCTTGACAAGAACAACTTCCAAGCATGGAAGTTCAGGATGACAAACTTCCTTATGGGAAAGGGAGTTTGGGATTACATCAGTGGTGAAACTACAGAACCAGTTTTGGGTGCTACTCCTACTCCTGCTGAATTGAAGGCCTTTAAAGAATGGCATGAAAAAGCCAGAAAATGCCTGTATTGGCTATCTGTTAGCATTTCAGATTCTATGATTGTGCATATACAGGATGTAGAGACGCCTAAGGAGGCATGGGACACATTGGTGAAGCTGTATAGCACAAATACCAAAGCACGAAAGATGCAGCTAAAGCAGGAGTTGCACAATGTGCAAAGGAAAAATCTGAATATAAATGAGTATTCCTTGAAGGTGAAAGGCCTTGCAGATTCTCTTGCCTCCATTGGAGCACCTGTTGATGATGAGGACTTAGTGTCTGTGACCTTGAATGGTCTTGGGAAAGATTATGCACAGTTTCGGACATCCATTGGAGTCCGTGAAACATTTCCTGATTTTCAGGAACTTATTGCTCTCTTGCTGAGTGAAGAGCAAAGGAATGGTGGTTCAGCCACCTCAACTTCTCAAGAGACTGCCTTCTACTCGAATACAGGTAGAGGCAGGGGTAGAGGAAGAGGCCGTTTTGGTGGCCGTGCAGGAAATCAGAACCAACAGCAACAATAGGAAAACCAGTCCTATGGAGGAGGACGTGGTAGTTCTAGAGGCAGGGGGAGCCAAAGAGGCCGTGGTTCATGGCAAAGGAACCAGCAAGTAAATAGCAGCACAGAATGCTATTATTGTGGAAAGCCTGGACACAAGGAGAATACATGCTATAAAAAGCAGAATGACATCAAAAGTGGGAAGTTGCAGCAAAGCAACTATGCATCATCAAGTGGGCATGGTGACGACAGAAATGAGCACCTTTTTGTGATGCAGCATATGGTTAACTCCATGTTAGGAGATGCTGCAGCTTGCAATGATGTTTGGTATGTTGATTCAGGTGCCTCTAACCACATGAGCAGTCATGGTGAGTGGTTTCATTATGTTAGAAATTTGGATAAGCCAGGTTATGTTGAAACAGGTGATGATACTGCGCACCCAATTACGCAGGTTGGTAAAGTGCCATTGGCTATGCAGGATGGCAAAACGAAGTACTTGGCAGATGTACTTCATGTTCCAAAAATCACTAAGAACCTGGTTTCAGTTGGCCAGATGGTTGAGCAAGGTCTACAGGTTAGATTTAATCCTGATGGATGTTTTGTTGAGGACTTGAAAAATAAGTGCCGCTTGGTTGCGAAAGGCAATAAAAATGGCAGAATGTTCACCTTGGATGTTGATATGCCTGAGGTAAAAGCTGCTATGTTTGCGCATGGGAGAGGTGTCATTGCAGATATTGAGATATGGCACAAGCGCATTGGGCATGTGAATATACAAAGGCTGAAATCTATGCAAACGAAAAACATTGTTGCAGGTTTGCCTAAATTCAGAGTTGAGGGAATGCAAAAGGTATGTGAAGCATGCCAAATGGGTAAGCAGGCCAGACATGCATTTCCCAAAAATGCTAAGGTGAGCAGAAGACCTTTGGAAGTGATCCATTCAGATGTTTGGACAACCAAAGCTGCTTCTATTGGTGGATGCCATTATTATGTTACGTTTATTGATGACTACACTAGGAAGGTGTGGATTTATTTTATGAAGCACAAAAGTGAAGTGTTCAGCCATTTCAAGGCTTTTAAGGCCATGGTTGAAAAAGAGAAAGGTGTGCATATTAAAGTGCTAAGATCTGATGGAGGGGGAGAGTACTTTTCAGAAGAATTTTGTGAATATCTGAAAGAACAGGGAATTCAAAGGAAGTACTCATGCAGGTCTACCCCTCAGCAGAATGGGGTTGCAGAAAGGAAGAACAGGCATATTGCAGAAGTAGGACGGGCAATCCTAAATGAGAAAAACATGCCTGATTATTTTTGGGCTGAAGCAGTAGCAACTGCTGTTTATATTATGAACAGAACCCCCACTGCAGCTGTCCATGGCATGATGCTTGAAGAAATGTATACAGGCCAAAAACCAGATATTTCTCACTTGAAGGTATTTGGTTGCATAGCTTATGTTCATGTTCCTGATGAGAAGAGAACAAAGCTGGATCCAAAGGCAGAAAAATGCATCTTTATTGGATATGCTCAGCACCAGAAAGGGTATCGCTGTTATAACCCTTCCACCCGCAAAATGCAAGTGAGCAGAGATGTTGTTTTTGATGAAATGAGCAGCTGGTATGCACCAACTGTTATGGTAGGAGATGCAGATGCAGGAAATGGGAATGCTGCAATAAATGCAGAGCAGCAATCTCAAGCCTTGAGTGGACCCAGAGAGTCCTCTACTAGTGGATCTAATGCATGGACAGGGAGATTGAGATCTAGTGAATCGTCACATGGCAGCCCTGATAGTGTTGTGCAGGTATCACATAAGGGAAAAGAAAAAGTAGACCATGCTCCAGTGTTTGATGTGTCTGCTGGTAGCTCTCATGTTGATGGAGAGTCAAGCGGCTCTGAAATGAGCCTTGATGAGGAACTTGGGATTCCTTCTGTTGTTACACCTGGTGCAAGGAAAAGCAGGCATGATTTAAAGACTCCTGCAACTGATCCAGTTGTACGGAGTTCCACTCGTATTAAGTATCCAGTTGACAGGTTGAGATATGATGGGTATACAGCACATCACTATGCTTATATGGTCAAGGTTCTAGAGGAGCCAGAGCCCACATGTTTTGAGGATGCAGCAGGGCATAAAAATTGGGAAGCAGCTATGGATGAAGAGATGGCTGCCTTGGATGCAAACCACACTTGGGATTTGATGCCTTTGCCTCATGATAAGAAGGCTATTGGCTGCAAGTGGGTTTACAAAGTAAAGCACAATGCTGATGGGTCTGTTAGCAGGTACAAGGCAAGATTGGTTGCCAAAGGTTTTGCGCAGACATATGGAATTGACTATGAGGAAACTTTCAGCCCAGTTGCAAGGATGGCAACCGTGAGAGCAGTAATTGCTATGGCTGCTGCAAAGGGATGGTCTTTGCATCAGATGGATGTGAAAAATGCCTTTTTGCATGGTGATTTGCAGGAAGAGGTTTATATGATGCAGCCGGAAGGTTTTGAGGATAATTCACATCCCGATTTTGTATGCAGGTTGCGCAAAGCCTTGTATGGCTTAAAACAGGCACCGAGGGCATGGTCAGACAAGATAGGGCAATATCTTGTCACTATTGGATTTCAGATTTCCAATTCAGATTTTTCACTTTATGTGAAAAGGACAAACAGAGGGATTGTGCTTATAGTCATCTATGTTGATGACTTGATTATTACAGGTGATAGTGATGCAGACATTAATGAAGTGAAGCTGCTGTTGAAGCAGAAATTTGAGATGAAGGATTTGGGAGAGCTGCGTTACTTCTTGGGCATTGAGGTTATTAGATCCCCGAGTGGGATATGGCTGTTGCAAAGGCAATACGGTTTGGACATGCTGTCCAAATATGGGATGACAGGCTGTAAGCCTATTTCTGTTCCATTAGAGCAGAATGTGAAGCTCAATGCAGAGACAGGTGAGCTTCTTGAAGATATTACTATGTACAGGCGCATAGTAGGTAGCTTGATTTACATGACTATAACCAGACCAGATTTGAGCTATGCTGTGGGGCTGGTGAGTCAGTTTATGCAGGCACCGAGGAAGCCACATTTGGATGCGGCTAGGCGCATACTGCGGTATGTGAAGTCCACATTGCATTATGGACTGTTTTATGAAGCTGGGTGTGCATTACAGGTACATGGATACACAGATGCTGACTGGGCTGGTAGTGTCTCAGACAGGAGATCTACTAGTGGTTTTATGTTTTCCCTTGGGAGTGGTGCCATCAGTTGGAGCAGCAAGAAGCAGCCAACAGTTGCCTTTTCGAGCACAGAGGCTGAGTACAGGGGTGCAGCAATGGCTGCATGTGAGGTAGCTTGGTTACGGAAGCTACTTGCAGATATGCGACAGTCAATTCATGCAGCAGTTGTCATTCATTGTGACAACATTAGCAGCATCATGCTTGCTAATAACCCAGTTTATCATGCTAGAACGAAGCACATTGAGGTGCATTATCACTTTGTGAGAGAGAAGGTTCTAGCTGGTGAGATTGATCTTGTCTATGTCAGCACTGAGGAGCAGGTGGCTGATATTTTTACGAAGGCATTGGGTACCGAGAAGCTTCGCAGATTTAGGAGCTTGCTTGGTGTACGTGAGATGGATTTGAGCTTGAGGGGGAGTGTTGAGATATCAAGCTCTACCCCCGATACATCTCCTGGATGACTATCATTTATGTCACCGCCTATGTTAGTTGTACTCGTGGTGTAGTTAGACTACCACGTATGTTTTTGGTTTGGGTTCACATATGAACCACGTATTCTAGGTTTGACATATAGGGTATTTCCCCCTTCTATTGTATTGTTGTTGTGTGCAAAAGTGAAGAAAGGCTTCACCCTCCAACCTTGTGTCCTCTCTCTTTTGTGTGTTGTGAAGAAAGCTGAACTTGAGTCTCCTATCTCTCTCCCTCATTCTTTACAGCACTTCTTAGCAAAGATGTCCACAACCACCAAACTCCAATGTGAGCTGCATTATCAATAAAGAATAATTACTATGTTTGAGACAATTCTAGCAACGCAATAGAAAAAACAAGTAGGGTTTGATGCTTACTTCTCATAAGATGCTGTAAAGATAACTCGTGCCTCATTCATAGGAACGTGCTTCAACCACTTGCAAACATCCTCTATGGTTTCTTATTTGTTGCTAAGCACTTCCGAAATAAGAGGATCGAGCATATAATATGCGTTTTGTATATTTTGAGGAAAATTTGCTATAACATTACTATATCTTGCGCAGGCTGAGGGGGGCTTGAGAGTGAGCTTGCGGGCTGAGGGTCAGCTTGTGGGCTGGGAGAGAGGGCTTACGGGCTGAGAGGGAGGGTGTGGGCTGAGGGTGGGCTTGCGGGCTGAGAGGGAGGGTGTGGGCTGAGGGTGGGCTTGTGGGCTGAGAGATAGAGAGACAGAGAGAGATTATTGTCCAAGAATGGACCAAATCATATACAAAATATGGGCACAGTGCGCCACCCTCTATCACCAAGGTGCTGACTAGATGTGGCTCCAAAAAATTGTTCTCCTACCTCCCCGTGGCACCTTTAAAATAGAGAAAGAGAGAGAGGGAGAGAGAGGGAATGAAACTTCTCGCAGCCGTGGCTGCCAGAGGGAGGGAGAGAGAGAGAGAGAGAGAGAGAGAGAGAAATGAGAGAGAAGAGAGGAGGGAGACTTAGGGAGAGAGAGGGGGAGAGAGAGATAAAGAGAGAGAGGCAGAGAGAGAATGAAACTTCTAGCAGCCGTGGCCGCCAAGAGAGGGAGGTAGAGAGAGAGAGAGAAAATGAGACTTCTCACGGCCGTGGCCGCCAAGGGAGGGAGGGAGGGAGGGAGAGAGAGAGAGAGAGAGAATGAGAAATGAGAGAGAAGAGGGGAGGGAGAGAAAGAGAGATTAAGAGTGAGAAGAGGGACAGAGGAGAGAGAGAAAGGGAGAGAGGGAGGGAGGAAGGCAGGGAGAGATTAAGAGAGAGAATTCAAAGAGAGAGAGAGAGACATAGAGAGGGAAAGAATGACAAATCCTAGCAGCCAAGTGGATAGAGGTAGGGAGGTAGAGAGGGTAAGAGAGAGAGAGAGAGAGAGAGAGAGAGAGAGAGAATAATAAATCTCTAGAGAGAGAGGAGAGAGAGGTGGCAAGAGAGAGAAATAATTACAAATCCTAGGGAGAGAGAATGATAAATCCTAGCCGCCATAGGAGGGAGAGAAAGAGAGACTTGAGATAAACTAAGAGAGAGAATGAGTGGGATGAGGACAGAGAGGGAAAGACATAAGAGTTGTCAGAGAGAGAGAGAGAGATTAAGAGAGAGAATGAGGTGTCTTGACTATGGCTACAGAGAGAATTAGGAGTTGAGAGCGAGAGAGAGAGAGAGAGAGAGAGAGAGAGAGAAAGTTCAGAGGAAAGAGAGTTTTATATATTTACATGTTTTATATTATGCTTTTAAAAAATTATAAAAGAGTGAATGGTTTGTTTTGAAGGTGAGATAATATTTTTATATATATTCATCTTTTAAATTGAAAAATGTTAACTTTTCTTTAGATACTTATTCTTCATTTCTCTCACATGCAGGTTTAGCCTCTACATCAAAACCCCTTCTTTTGCATATTCAAAACATTAAAATAAACACAGAAAAAGAAATTATTTATTGCTTTTCTTCGCTTCGATGGTTGGTTTAGCATAGTTTAGCATAGATTAGATTGCCTTAGAGGAGAGACAATTCTCCAAGTTGCCAATCGAAGCCATGCTCAAATTTTTCTAACTAGTTCCTAATTGTTATCAGTCCCTTCGCTCACATGTGGTTTAACACCCATAACATGCTATTAAATAAGACCTTTTACCATTTACCAAGAAGTTTATCAGTGGGCAGATTGCATGAGCAAATAGCAGATATCAGTGGACAGATTACATATATCAGTGGACAGATTACATGTCATGGGGCATATTGGAGCTTGATGATTATTGGTTATTTGCATGGCATTTGTATAAATATTTAAGCTCATTTATTGTCATAAAAAACCTTGTAAAGCCTTCTAGGCTATTTTTTATATTTATTGCCATATGAAGCGCCTTGTAATAAACCCGACCATCCCGACCATTCACTAAGTATTAGTGGACTGCATAAGTGGATATCAGTGGAACAGTTTTTAGTGGGTAGATTGCATCAGTTGGGTATCAGTGCATAGATATCAATGGATGGACAGATTACATGTCATCACGAAGATTGAAGCTTTATCACTAGAGGGCAAATCAATGGATGGACAGATTACATGTCTTCACGAAGATTGAAGCTTTATCACTAGAGGACATTTTATTTTATTGTAAAGCTTTATTGGCTAATTTTCTTACATTTGTACAAATATTTAAGCCTTGTAAAGCCTTCTAGGCTATTTCCCACATTTATTGCTATAAAATACTTTGTAAATCCCTCTCCAATATTGGTCACATTTATTGCCATATGAAGCCTTGTAAAGCCTTTTGGGCTATTTTCCACATTTATTGTATCAAGCGTTGTATATTGTACTTTACTTGTATGTATCTAAATTCTTCATTATCTTTTCTTGTAGGATTATGGAGCAATCAACTAATGTGGGGGCTATCCTTAATGACTCTGAGATTAGAGCATGGGTCTCTGATGTCACTTTGAATTTGAAAGGAAAAGAATATAGCCCCAATGGCTTTGGTAGGTGGACTCGATATCACATGGGTAGAAGAGCTTGGTTTCTTCATCAAAAGGAAAAGAGACTCTTTCTACTTATGTCAAAAAGGGAGTTCAATGATGTTGAAGATCCATGGGATGCTACATTCTTCAAAAAAGATATGACTTCAAGCCTCGTAGTAGGCATAATGATAGAGCCAAAAGAGACTTTTATGGGATATTTTCACAAAGAGTTCAGATCCTGAAGTTGGCGGTCTTCATTTTGTTGTGTCAAGGAAAGACTCAAAGACCTTTGTGATGCCTCCTCCTCAACCATCAAAGTTTCCAAAGCTGCAAAGTGCATTGGAGGCTCTTGCATATACTTGGGAGCAATTTCCTAGTGTGGTGGCAAAAAGGATGCATGAAAAGATAATGTTTGAGTACTTTCAGGATGCACAATATGCTCCTCAAATTCAAGGATCTTCACATGAAGGAGATCAAGCACAGACTTCGATGTAAGGGCAAGAAGAACATGCACACTATCACAAATGTGTAGAACATGAGCGCAAACTTCTAGAGCAAGAAATGGTGGATGTCACTAAGGATGATGAAACACAAGAATTCAGTGCATGGGAATTAGAAAAAATTGAAGAAGATGAAGGTCGATCCACTGCAGTTATGCTAGAAGCTCTTGCTAGCAAACCACGACGTGAAATGCAAAAGGCTAGTACTACAAGAGCCACGGTTTGAAGTAGTAAAAAAAGGCATTGTCTCACTATAGAGAAAGATCATGTGGATGAAAAACGGTTAAAAGAAGAGAAAGATGAAGAAGACTCAGAACCCGAGGCTAAAGATGATCAAGATGAACTCACATCAATCAAAAATCTTAATCTACGTCTTAATGAAGCAGTAACAGATGATGATGTGGGATATATCTGGGGTCAAAGGACGTGGTTTGTGAATTGCAAAGATGTGGAAGCTGTAGCTATCTTTACTAATAGCCAAAGCCTTGATATATCCTATGCACTGCAAATATATGAGGCTTTGAGAGATGGAAAGAAGCCTGTGGCAAGCAACGTGGTCCTGCGTCCAATAATGTTTTGTCCAATCAAAAATAGCTTTTTGGATCAAATAACATTTACAGGGCCTACACATCTCGAGGAAACCTTCAGTCGATTCTTTAAAGACACTCTTAAAAATATTCCACGTGAACAAGGTGAAGAGGCACAAGGTGAGAATATGTTAAAGGAAGCAAAGAAGGAATTCCTCCTTCATTGTAGATTCCAGCCCATTGATGGTCAACATTGGGCTTATGGTTGTAATCAGATCACAAAAGAAGCAAAGGAGGTCAAAAGACTCACTTCAGAACAATTTGCAAAGATAAGTTCATTCCATTATTATCCTGCAACAATCTGTATATTCAAGCATGAGATCAAGTATTTGATTGAGTCTGAAAGACTTAATCATTATGTCCATGGAAAGCGTAAGATATCCTCAACATCAGAGGTCTTATAGAAGGCAAGGGTTATATGGACAACATTTGGTTCTCCAAATCTTGATTTGAAGCAAAAGGTCACAAAAGCAGACGCTGACACACTCACAAACTTCTATACTTCTTTGAGTGCAGTTGTGACTAGGGGAACTCAAGAGCGAGAAGAAAATATGACAAGCCTCAAGGTGGTGAGAGATAGATATGCCGACGACACTTCTATCATATTTCGTCCTGTTGAAGTGTTCAATGAGATGCTTGAAGCGTGCATTGCTTGTGAGCATGGAGAGTTGACCTATGAAGCTCCTTTGTTTGTCTTCGGAAAGTCAAAGGTAATGGATAAGAAGGAGTTGATGGCAAGGATGTGGAGGCCTATAAAGTACTTACCTGACAAGTATGCATCCATGGTAGCACAAAAACTTTTAAAGAAAGAATGGTTTTTTGGAAAGAAAGACAAAGACCACTGCATGGAAGAATGCATCAATGTACAAGTGAGGCGTGATGCATTGCATAGTGCCATTAAGTATTTGCTGTCAGAGAAACAAATTCCACTTAGTCATTGTAACATTGACTATAATGTCATCAAGCATATAGCTTCTTTGTTAACACCCAAGGTAAAGCTATGGGCAAACAGGTGGATTAAAAAGGATGAAGATGTGAAGATTGTGGGAGAGAGGGAAGGAGTCTCACTTGCGGCTTTCTCACATGCACAATGGGGGAATACACACAAAGGTGGAGGCTGAAAACAGTTTTCCTCTTCTTAGTTGTGAAAGCCAAAAGAACTCTTGTACAAAGAAATAGAAGAACCCTATATGTGGGTCTCAAATCAAACTCAACTAACTAAGGTGGCATACTAACTGATCCACAAACTAGAGTAGATAAGGATAGCTGTCATCCAGCTATTATTCATGGGCGATGTACCAACCGCATCTCCAACCGCATCTCCAGCTAACAAGTCGGTGACATAAATACACAACGGTCACCTTGGCATATCGCGAGTGGAGCTCGATATCTCAACACTCCCCCTCGAGCTCAATCCCAATTCCTGCACACCAAGTAGGTCTCTGAACTTGCGTAGCTTCTCTGCGCCCAATGCCTTCGTGAATATGTCAACTACCTGATCCTTTGTGCTGACATAAACTAGATCAATAAGACCTAGTAAAACCTTCTCCCGCACATAGTGATAATGCACCTCAATGTGCTTTGTTCTAGCATGAAAGACTGGGTTCTTTGCCAAGTGTATACTGCTCATGTTGTCACAATAAATGACAACTGGCCCATCTGTAGACTGATGCATATCATAGAGTAGCTTATGCAACCAAGCTACCTCACATGCAGCCATTGCTGCACCCCTGTACTCAGCCTCTGTGCTCGACAAGGCAACTGTAGGCTGTTTCTTGCTGCTCCAAGTGACTGCAGCACTCCCAAAAGAGAACACATACCCACTGGTAGATCGTCTATCAGAAATACTACCAGCCCAATCAGCATCAGTGTATCCATGCAACTGTATCTGAACCCCAGCCTCATAAAATAGTCCATACTGCAATGTGGACTTCACATACCTGAGTATGCGTCTAGCCGCATCCAAATGCAATTTCCTTGGAGCTTGCATAAACTGACTTACCAACCCAACAGCATAGCTCAAATCCGGTCTGGTAATAATCATGTAAATCAAACTTCCTACTATGCGTCTGTACATAGTAGGGTCTTCTAGAAGCTCACCTGCATCTGCGCTCAGCTTCACATTCTGCTCCAAAGGAATTGAAATAGGCTTACAGCCTGTCATCCCATATTTGGACAGCATGTCCAGTCCATACTGCCTCTGCAAGAGCTGTATCCCACTTGGTGATCTAATCACCTCAATGCCCAAGAAATAACGCAGCTCTCCCAAATCCTTCATCTCAAACTTCTACCTCAATAGCATTTTCACATGAAGGATATCTTCATCACTATCACCTGTGATGATCAAATCATCAACATAAATGACCAGCAGCATAATCCCTTTCTCTGTTTTTCTCACATAGAGTGAGAAATCTGCCTTGGAAATTTGAAAGCCAATAGTGACAAGATACTGTCCTATCTTGTCAGACCATGCTCTAGGTGCTTGCTTCAAGCCATACAAGGCTTTCTTCAACCTGCAAACAAACTCAGAATGAATAGCATGAACATAACCTGCTGGCTACTCCATAAAGACCTCTTCTTGCAAATCACAATGCAAGAAGGCATTCTTTACATCCATCTGATGTAAAGACCATCCCTTTGATGCAGCCATAGCAATGGCTGCTCTTACGGTTGCCATCCTTGCAATGGCTGAAAGTTTCTTCATAATCAATGCCATATGTCTGTGCATACCCCTTGACAACTAATCTTGCCTTGTATCTATTCACAGAACCATCTGCATTGTGCTTGATCTTATAAACGCACTTACAGCTAATTGCATTCTTGTCTTTAGGCAAAGGCACCAATTCCCATGTAGCATTAGCATCCAAGGCATCCATTTCTTCATCCATGGCTTTCTCCCATTTTTCATTTCCCATGGCTTGCTCAAAAGAAGTGGGTTCTGGTTCCTGTATCACTTTGACCATATAGGCATAGTGAATGGCTGTAAATCCATCATATTTAAGCCTATCCACAGGATACCTAACCCTGGTAGACCTTTGCAAAATAGGCTCACTTCCAGGTGCTCTCAAAACATCCTTGGTCTTCCTTACTCCAGGTGTAACAACAGAAGGAATACCCAACTCATCATCAATGCTCTGTTCTGAGCCACTAGATTCACCATCCACATAAGAGTGACCTGCATTCACATCAAACATGGGCTGATCTACCTTCTCTTTTCCTTTTCGTGATACCTGCGTACCACTATCTGCATTGCTTTGAGGAGATTCTCCTGATCTCAATCTACCTGTCCATGGCGAAGTACGTGAACCACTACTAGATGACACTGCAGGTCCACTGATATTTTGTGATTGCCGCTGTGAATTCTGTGCAGCATTACCATTTTGTGCATCTACATCAATCATCACATTTACTGGTTTATACCAGCTGCTCATCTCATAAAAAACAACATCTTTGCTCACTGTAAACTTACGAGTAGAAGGGTTATAGCATCTATACCCTTTCTGCTGCAGAGAATAACCAATAAAGACGCACTTCTCAGCTTTTGGATCCAACTTGGACCTCAACTCATCTGGCACATGGACATAGGCAATGCAACCAAAAATTTTCAAATGAGAAATATCTGGTTTCCTACCAGTATACATCTCCTCTGGCGTCATGCCATGTATTGCTGCAGTGGGAGTCCTGTTCATTATATAAACTGCTGTAGCAACTGCTTCAGCCCAATAGTAATCTGGTAGATCTTTTTCATTTAGCATAGCTCGAGATACCTCTCCAATATGCCTGTTTTTCCTTTCTGCAATTCCATTTTGCTGTGGGGTATGACTGCATGAATATTGCTGCTTTATACCATGCTCCTGCAAGAACCTTGCAAACTCATTTGAGAGGTACTCTCCCCCTCCATCTGACCTTAGGCATTTTATTTGCAGGCCTGTTTCTTTTTCAACCATAGCTTTGAAAGCTTTGAAGTGCCCAAACACTTCACTTTTCTTTTTCATAAAATACACCCAAAGTTTTCTGCTGAAGTCATCAATAAATGTGACAAAATAGTGACAGCCACCAATAGATGCAGCTTTAGTAGTCCACACATCAGAGTGGATTAATTCCAATGGCTTTTTACTCTCTTGAACATGCCTAGGAAAAGGTTTCCTTGCCTATTTCCCAAACTGACGGGCTTCACAAACCTTGTGCATTTCTGCAACCTTGAATTTAGGCAATCCTGCAACAATATTTTGGGCTTGCATTGATTTAAGTCACTGTATATTAACATGACCAATGCGTTTGTGCCAGATATCAATATCTGCAACTACACCGGTCCCATGTGCAAACATTGCTGCACTCAATTCAGGCATGTCTGCATCCAACGTAAACATCCTGCCCTTCTTCTTTCCTTTTGCTATCAAGCGACCATTATTTTTCATATCCTCAACAAAGCATCCATGAGGATTAAATCTGACCTGCAAGCCCTGCTCAACCATCTGACCAATAGAAACCAGGTTCTTGGTGATGTTCGGGACATGAAATACATCAGACAAGTATTTCTTTTTCCCATCCTGCATAGACAAAGGAATTTTGCCAATCTACACAATAGGATGTGCAGTATCATCACCAGTCTCCACAAATCCTGGTTTTTCCATTTTCCTTGCATCTTGCATCCATTCTGCATGACCTGTCATGTGGTTTGATGCACCTGAGTCAACATACCACACATCATTTCGTTCTTCTGCACTTGTCATAGAATTGGTCATATGCTGCACCATAAATAGATGCTCATTTCTGTCATCACCCTGTCTACTAGAGGATCCATAATTGCCTTGCTGCAATTTTCCATTCATAATGTCATTCTGCTTTTTGTAGCAGTCTTTAGCCATATGACCCATTTTGCCACAATAGTAGCATTCAACATTGCTGTTTGCATTTTGGCCTCTCTACCATCCACCACGGCCTCTTTGGCTCCCCCTGCCTCTAGAGTTACCACGTCCCCCTGCATAGGACTGGTTTTCTTGTGTTTGCTGCATATTCTGATTTCTACCACGACCTGCAGATCGGCCTCCTCTACCTCTGCCTCTACCTCTGCCAGCATTTGAGTAGAAGACAGTTTCTTTTGAAGTTCCTACTGAAGAAGATGCACCACCATTTCTCTGCTCTTCGGAAATTAGAAGAGCAATCAACTCCTCAAAATCAGGAAATTTTTCACGGACGGCAATGGATGTCCGGAACTGTGCATAATCCTTTCCTAGACCATTCAAGGTCACAGAGACCAAATCGTCATCATCCACTGGCGACCCAATGGAAGCAAGTGCATCTGCAATTTTCTTCACTTTCATGTGGTAGTCATTTATGCTCAAATTTTCTCTCTGCACATTGTGCAACTCCTGTTTGAGTTGCATTTTCCTGGCTTGCGTATTTGTGCTATACATTTTTGCCAAAGTATCCCATGCCTCCTTTGGCATATTTGCATCCTGAATATGCACAATCATGGAGTCCGAAATACTGATAGACAGCCAGTACATGACTTTCCTGGCTCTCTCATGCCATCCTTTAAATGCCTGCATTTCCTGTTGACTGGGAACATTAGGAAGAACAGGTTCTTCTTCATTTCCTGTAATGAACTCCCAATAGCCTTTTCCCATCAAGAAATTTGTCATTCTAAACTTCCATGCCTGGAAGTTGTTCTTGTCAAGCTTTTCAGTGACAATTTGTGAAAGAGAATCAGATGCCATTACAGAGCACTGCAAAATATTCTGTCACTGCAAAAAACACAGCTTTTGCCTCACACGGGCAGATCTGCAAAATTGACGAAAGTGGTATTTCACGACACAGTCACTTCCTAGTGACGATTTTGCATCAACAGGCAACAAGCATGAATCTGCAACTCCCAATGTCTCTGCGCACAAGCATACGATGCAATTTCTGCAGCAACTTTTCACCGACCTGCAGAATAGTGGTCGCACACAGCAAAAACAGGGCCTTTTTTTGAGCGCCTGCGGAGAACTTCCGCCTCCAAAACGAGCCCCGAAATGACCTCAAATCAGGCATATAATGCCCTCTCGCCACTCCGTGAAGGGCGTCTCAATCTGAGACAGTGCACTCTTGCACTTCCGGCTGTGCTACTTGCAGATATTTGCTCCCAAACTCGAAAAAGGAAAGCAACACTGGTCCTCTTACTAGGACACTGCGAACTTGGTTTGCTTTCTTGAGCTCCTTACCACGAACAAGGCTCTGATACCATGTGAAGATTGTGGGAGAGAGGGAAGGAGTCTCACTTGCGGCTTTCTCACATGCACAATGGGGGAATACACACAAAGGTGGAGGCTGAAAACGATTTTTCTCTTCTTAGTTGTGAAAGCCAAAAGAACTCTTGTACAAAGAAATAGAAGAACCCTATATGTGGGTCTCAAATCAAACTCAACTAACTAAGGTGGCATACTAACTGAGCCACAAACTAGAGTAGATAAGGATAGCTGTCATCCAGCTATTATTCATGGGCGGTGTACCAACCGCATCTCCAGCTAACAAGTCGGTGACATAAATACACAACGGTCACCCTGGCATATCGTGAGCGGAGCTCGATATCTCAACAGAAGATGGGTCAGAAATAGTATTCTCTTACATGAGAAAAGAAATCCCACAACAGGTGGTTGCATATGTGGAAAGATTAATCAGTGAGATAAGGATGCTGACAGATATGCACCAAAGCTTTCAATTCAATTTAGAGGTTACGGCAGAGTTTGGAAAGGTTGTGAACTTCAGGGGAGTTTCAGAAGATGACTTCATCAAGAATGAGTTAGCATGGGACAAGCCACAACTATTCTTCATCAATGAAGTTTCTAGCGATGATATCCATAACTTCATTGATAGAATAGTATATACCACCATTAGCAAAGTGGCAATTTGCAACATTGTCATTTTTGTTGATAAAAAAGACAAAGAAGCCATGCAGGTTACTCTAGAGTGAGCATATTCATCAGATTTGAAGATCTATAGTGATGTTATGCAGCAAAGAGAGGCAAGAGAGAATGTGGCATAGCGATTCAATCTCTTGAATCATTCTTCTTGTGTATGCGGAGTCCCAACCCTGATCACTCCTTACAAAAGAACATAAGAGGGAATTCAAATAATTTGAGACTGATGCTAGAAGAGCAAGATATTCCCAGGTCCATACATTATCAAAAAAACAACTATAGAAGTCCTGCTAAAAGTGGGAGTCTCTTGCTTACCATGATGGAGAATTTGCTACCGGCAGGTTGGGAGGTCACCTTGTTCAGGATGGAATATTTATTTGAGGATCTCCTCAAAAAAGGCAACTCCACAAATATTATTGAAAACAAGCATTTCATGGCTTATTTTCAGCTTCAAGCAGATCTAACCACAGGCTAGGAAAAAGAGGTAGAGCACAAGGAGACTGATGACATGGATGATGACCTTGAAGATCATAATGTCCCAGTTGATGATGATGAAAAGATGGACTTACATGACCCGTTCAGAGAGAGGTTGGTGGATGAAGAGAAAGATGATGATGCCTTCTTTGATAATTATGGCTCATAGGGTTATGTAAAAAGGCCACTACGATAATATTTAGCGGTATGAACTCTCTAATTCTCAACTAAATACAATTTTTTAAATAAGATTTAAATTTAAAGATAATGAATCTAATCTTCAACAATGCAACCACCTCTAAATTTGATTGAAGAATCCCACAAGCACAAGAGCTTTAAAGACTACTATGGAAAAGCAGAATGACCGCAAACATAGAATACAAGCTATGACAGAGACCCATTCTGCAAATTTAGCTGCATTGGATAAAATGGAAAGCTCATTTGAAGTTAGGATCATTTTGAAATGAGAATCTCAGTATTTGAGCTTTAGTAGAGAGGAGGTTTCAATCCTCTCCAATCCTTTAAAAGAGGCTAATGACAATGTTATCTTGGCCATTCTTAGGTAACGTTTGTTTATTTGTTGCTACTTCAATGAGCTAACATTTGTTTATTTGTTTACAGTGTAGTTATATCTCAGTTTCCTAGCGCAGAATGCAAATCAATTCTATGAGCTAATGTTTGTTTATTTCTTGGTGCAGTGTAGTTATTTCTCAGCTTCCTAGTGCAGTGCAGAATCATGTCTACATGCTTGATGCTCTCCTTTCTTCTATTCTTAGCTCTCCTCAAAAGACTATAGAAGATGTTTGTACCTGGTTAAGCCCTTTGAATTTAGATGGGGTGCGAGTCATCTTTATGCCTTATCATGAGGAGTAAGTATCAACTCCAACCTTATTTTTACTATTCTTTGGCAAGTTTGTGTAAAACAATAATCATTTTTAATCTGGTCATGTAGCTCACATTGGAGTATGATCGCTTGGGACCTTGAAATCAACCATTTGTGGTTTGTGAATTCAATGGAAGGCTATCATGCCAACTCCCCAAGGTAATTATTCTCTTAATATTTTTGTTACTTTCTTATTTTGTATCTTATGATCATGACATATTAATATATTTAATATGTCATGATGGACAGTGCTGCATATCGGCTAGTATCTGCTATGAGAACAACCACGGAGCAACAAGACCAAGTAGAATTCAAATGACATCTACCAGTGGAGCAAAAAGATGGGCACAACTGTGGGTGGAGAGTTGCCTATAACTGCATTTTGTTTCTTAGAGAGATTTTTGATTTGGAGTTACCAGTCAAAATGGAATCATATACAGAAGCTGATCTACTAGTGTTTCGGGCTGAGAGTATTCAGCATCTAATTGCTACCATTGGGAAACAACCTAAAAATATGACTACATTGCAACATGTATAAAACCTTATCTAACTAGTGTTTTGGGCTGAGAGTATTCAGCGTCTAATTGCTACCATCATTGGGAAACAACCTGAAAATATGACTACATTGCAACATGTATAAAACCTTATCTTTATACTTGTATGCTTGTTCAAGCCTTCAATTGGGATGTGTAAATCTCATAACTTTTTTATATTTTCCTCCAAGAGGAGAAGAGACTGAGTCTGAAAGCATGCTATCTTTATACTTCTATGATTATTTAAACCTTTATTTTTATTTGGGATGTGTAAATCTCATAACTTTTAAAATTTTTCTTCCAAGAGGAGGAGAGACTCACTCTAATGAAAGCATGTATGAAACCTTACTTTTTAAATTTTTGCTCCAAGAGGAGGAGAGACTCACTCTAATGAAAGCATGTATGAAACCTTATCTGTATACTTCTATGCAGTCTAATGAAAAAACCATTATTAATGTTGGGGAACAACCTAAAAATATGACTACATTGCAGCATGTATGAAATCTTATCTTTATATTTCTATGCTTGTTTAAGCCTTTATTTGGGATGTGTACATCTCATAACTTTTCTATATTTTTATAGCAGAAGGAGGATGTAGAAGACATAGCAAGTGAAGAAGAATATGATGTAGACTACTCTCTCAATAAAAAGGGGCAAAAAGAGGCAGTTTTTAGCAGAGAATTTAGCACTTCCAGGACTAAGGAGATGCCACAAACAAGGAGCTCCACCATGGCCCTCCAAGGAGCAAAAGTAGAGAAAGATAAAAGCATAGGCAGCAGTACAAGAGCTGAAGAGGCAAGTTCTTCTTTACCCTTAACATCTCCTTCCCCACCACCTCCAATGACCTCCCTTGCCTCCACCCCAACCCTTTCCTACCCACCTCCTTTACTCAATCCTCCTGTGGCTCCTACCCCATCTCCTTTACTTCCATCTCCCCCATCACTTCCGGTTACCTCCCTTGCCTCAATCCCAACCCTTTCCTACCCACCTCCTCTACTCAATCCTCCTCCTCCCCCTCTTTCAGCTTCACCTCCTCCTCTTGCTCCCGTTCATTCCTCCCTAGCCCTTTCTCTTTCTTATTCCTCCCCTCCCCTAGTCCCTACCCATCCTCTTCCTTCCTCTTCCTCCCCTTCCCTATTCCCTACCCAGCCTCTTCCCTCCTCTTCTTCCCCTCCCCTAGTCCCTACCCAGCTTCTTCCCACATCTTCCCACCTACCCTCCCTTTCAGCCCCTTCCTCCCCTAGTGTAGGCTCTTCTTCGGTCCCTGACTCCCTACTTCCTCCTACCGGATCTCTCTCTTCAGGACCTCCATTTTTTGCACCCCTCCTTTACTCGCCTTCTTACCCTCTTACCCCCTCATCCTTGTATCCCCTCTCCCCTTCACCCTCCACAGCAGAAGCAGTCCTGGTAGATAATCTGTGCTTGAGAGATTTAGTTATGTAGTGCATGGAGACTTGCAGACTTCAAGGCGCTGCGATTCAGTCTCTGACAGCACAGATACACACATTGACTACTCAGCTATCGACAGTTGAGAGTCATAGATCTGATCAGGACTCCCATATTCGCCAGCTTCATACCAGAGATATTGATTGGGACATCCAGTTACGGACACATGCTGAGCGCATAGTGCAGCTGGAGGCACGCATTCAGGAGCATGTTGTGGCATGCGATGATCGCCTCTAGCAGCTGCATGTAGCTCGTCCAGCTAGTGCAGTAGTTGAGGAGAGGCTGGCCACACTGCAGACAGAGGTACACAAGACCTCAGAGTGGGTGGACGTTGTGCGTAGAGCCCCTTAGGCCCAGTAGACCACAGTCTCTGAGACTATTGCTGAGAGTCAGCGGCGAGCTCAGAAGGCCCTCAACATCCACATCCGCGAAGTTGAGCGATCAAATACGAGATCAGCCCATGGATCAGGTGACAGATTTCATATCTGGGACACTCGGAGTTCAGGATCATGGCATAGTAGCTGCATATTGAGTGGGCCGGGATCCAGCACGGCACCAGCCACTTATCATCAGATTCAAAGATGCTGAGGCCCGTCTCGCAGTATTATGGAGGAGATCCAGATTGAGGGACCATCCACAGATTCACATGGATGAGGACCTTACAGCTCTTCAGTGGGAGGAGCATAGATGTCTCATTGCATAGAGGGATGTTGCCCGTCGTGAGGGCAAGTGGGCCGTGATCAGAGAGGGCAGACTTTTGATAGGAGCTATGCGATCTAGACCGGTTGGAGCCCACAGTTGATGACACGAGGCCTATGGGACACGTAGCCTACCAGATAGCTTGAGTTTCGCAGTTTGGAATTGTAATGGTTCCCTCACAGCTCAACCTAGCAACTTACGAGAGGCCTTTTTTGATCAAGACATCGTCTTCTTTACAAAGACCCATGAGAGCCCAGAGAGAGGTTTGCCGCAGGTGACAGGGTATGCTTGGGAGTCTGTCTTTCGATAGCAGACTAGACGATCAGGAGGAGTCAGAGGATCTAGCGGTGTGGCAGTTCTTTATAGAGAGCATCTCAGATCGATACTCACAGTCGTGAGGAGAGACCATCCGGCCAGATATCTTTGGGTACAGATCAGGAGACCCCCCCTGAGAGACTTGTTTATTGCAGTATGCTACTTTCCCCCGAGACAGTCTCGTTATGCCTCAGATGGACCAGGACAGTCACCTTTTGAGGATTTGTCAGCCGATGTATTGGAGTACTCACACCGCGGAGAGGTCATCCTTTTAGGAGACTTCAACGTGAGGACATCAGACAGACAGGCAGAGATTTTGGACTTTGCTGAGGATCCAGTCTTAGTTCTAGCTGTCCCAGATGAGAGTTTTCCACGCTTATCTTCAGATAGAGGGGTAGAGGTGATAGATCAGGGACATCGCCTATTGGAGCTTCTCTCATCGCATGGCATGGTCATTTATAATGGACTTCGACAGTGGCCACATTCATCCACAGCCACATGTTTTCCCTTCGCGGGTGGTGGTACGAGCGTCATTGATTACATCTTGGGTCCCCCGACTTTAATCCCTTTTGTACATAACCTCACAGTCGACCCTCTTATGCCTTCAGCCGATCATGCACGTCTGCACTTTATTCTTACCCAGATTCCTCATGCCCCCCCTTCTAGACATCATGAGCGTCAACCATACTATGAGGTTCATTTTGACCACTAGTTCGATGATATTTATATCCAGCACCTGAGTAGTCTTCTCCGTCCGCACCTTCTCGATGCCCTACCCTCCACACAGGATCGGTGGGACCTTGTACATACCTCCATCATCTCGGCAGCCCACAAGTCCTTCCCCGTCACTTGCCACACATCCGGTCCTCCACCAGTCGGTCTTGTGCCTTGTAATGGATGGTATGATGAGGAGTGTAAAGAACTCTGCAGGAAGCTTCGCCTTGAGACACAGGAGAAGTATCCCCTTCTCATTGAGACCAAGAAGAGTTACAAGTGTTTGGTGCGACGCAAAAAGCGCCAATTTCTAGCCCGAAATGAGGAGGAGCTGAGAAGTTTACTTTTTAGCTGTGATTCCAAGGAATTCTGGAAGAAATTCCTTCGCTTGAAATCTCAAACTCCTCTTACAGATCTGTAGGTTTGGCTTGCCTATACTTCCACTTTATATGATATTCCAGACCAGCCACAGATCGACTTATCCCATGTGCCTAGACCCACCTCCTCTGCCTTATTCTCATCCAGTAGTGTCCGAGCAGCAGTTCATCGTTTGAAGACTGGGAGAGCTAAGGACCATGATGGATTGCAAGCGGAGTATGTAATCCATGGGATTGATGCCTTAGCTACAGTCCTCTCCCGTCTTTTTAACGAGTCCATTTGTACAGGTCTTCCACCTAGTTGGCTAGAAAATACTATAGTACTCATACACAAGTCGGGGGATCCTTTGGAGGCGTCAAACTACAGGACCATTATGATTGGCCATGTCATGGCCAAGATTTATGCGACCATTCTAGAAGGACATATAAATGACCATGCCGAGGCAACAGGTATGAGAGCTAGAGGGCAGGCAGGATTTCGTGTAGAGCACTCGACTCTAGATCATATCTTCACACTCAGGGCTTTGATTGAGGAGGCGAAGTCACGTAAACAACGGCTCTATTATTGCTTCATGGACTTCAGAAAGGCATTTGACACTGTGCCACGTTTCAGACTCTTCCAGCGACTTCGTGACTTGGGATTCAGTGGGGAGATTCAATGGGCGATCATGGCCTTGTATGAGAGAGTCACAGGTAGAGTCAGGACATGGGCGGGGCTGTCGGGGGAAGTACGCAGTACGATAGGGGTGAAGCAGGGGTAAACTTTGTCTCCGACACACTTTGGTCTCTATATCGATGAGTTAGAGATGTACAAACAGATGATGGGTGGTACAGGTTCTTTACTGGCAAGATCCACGATACCGATTCTCCTCTATGTAGATGACGTGGTTCTTATTTCTTCCTCCCAGCAGGGTTTACAGGCACATCTCCATGCACTCCACAGCTTTTGTCAGGACAGAGGGTTGTCTGTAAACCTTGGGAAGACCAAAGTCATGGTCTTCAACACGTCATACCAAGTTTATAGGAGAGGTGAGTTCTCTTTCACATTTGATGGGCAGGAGGTGGAGTTAGTCAGGGAGTATACATATTTGGGTGCCACATTTAGAGGTCCAGTCTTCACCATGACGCATGCAGCACGAGATAGGATCAGTAAAGGGTATGCCGCCTTGGCTCTTCTCGAGAGGCAGTGTGCACAGTCACATTTTCAGCATCCCGACACGAAGTCCTTACTTTTCGATACGCTGGTGAGACCTACTGCCATGTATGCTAGCCCCTTTTGGGCAGGAGATCTCAGTGTTGCAGATTGGAGACGAGTAGAGAGGTTACAGATCATCATGTTCTCCAGATTGATCAGAGAGCGAAGCCCACAGTACCGCATCAGTACCGCATCAGATTATGCTCGCAGAGTTCGGAGCTACACCCCTAGCGCTAGATGCAGCATTTCAATCAGTTATATACTTGCATAGGATCAGGGCGCTCAGAGACTTAGCAGCAGGTAGAGCACGATTACCGGGGCTAGCACTGACATCCTCGCAGATGTTAGTAGAGAGGGGTCATACTTTTTGTTGGTACCACACACTCTCCACATGGCTCACCTCGTTGGGCTTGGATATGGATAGGCTGCCACCATTTTGATACAGCATAGATGCCCCTCGCCTCCCTCCCACTCGACATGAGCTCAGTCAGGTTATCAGGGTAGATTTGTTGCAACTACACATGTTTCGCACTTGGGTTCATCCCACGGAGCTTCCTACGAAGATGGCCACATATCGTGACCATTTTCTTAGGATTTCAGAGGATGGCTTCATCATATCCCCAGGATATATCGGCGTTCATATGTCGCACTCACTCAGGATAGCTCAGGGTATCTTCCCATAGATTAGACGTTGAGGCCGTCAGGATGCATCGTACAGCTACCGGACATAGACCCAGGCGAGAGACTAGGATATGCCCTTGTTGCACTATGGGGGAGGTGGAGACTGAGGAGCACTTTGTTTGCAGATGCCCTTTATATTATGAGATCCGTGGCAGATTTCACTATTTATTTGGGCACGGATTTGGACCTCTCTCTCGGATTATGGAGTATGAGGATCAGTATTGCTTAGTGTTGTTCATCACGGAGATCACCAGATACAGAGAGAGATTCCTTATAGTGCACCGTAGCATCCCTGCCAGAGACCTGGTTATTCATGAGGAGCAGGACGAGGCGCAGGACCATGAGCACAGAGATAGCCCATCTTGCCAGAGAGCACCGATGGTTCCACCCCGAGGATGTACATATGACATGATCCGGCAACACCGCAGGATGATCTTACACAGAGGCCGTACCCGTCGCTTTATTTCTAGACGACGGAGGATGATGGCAGATTTTCGGAGGAGATTGCTCCATGGAGACTTGGCACCGCCAGCAGCCCACTTGACACTTGCCCAGATCTTCACACTCATGGCAGGAGGCATGGTCGATGGCCATGACTTCCATCATTTCTTTGGATCACAGACCCCTTAGGGAAGACGATGTTCCTCATATTTCATATTTTACATTTTGTATCTAGGCATTTTTGGTACTCTATTTCATTTCATTTTGTATCTAGGATTTTTGTAGCCATTTTTGGCATCTTAGCTGTATTACGATGACGCCACCTAGTTGGCGCATCGTTGATGATGTATTTTCCTTTCGGATGATTTTGTGTCCCATAGGCCATGTATGGCCTTCCGTGGACCTTTAATAAAATTTCTTGCTTTCTTTCTTTCTCTCCCTCTCTCTCTTTCTCTCTCCCTAAGTCTCCCACCTCTCTTCTCTCTCTCTCTCTCTCCCTCTCCCTCCCTACTCTCTCCCTCCCTCTAGCAACCACGGCCGCCAAGAGACCCTCTTCTCTCTCTTAATCTCTCTCTCCCTCTCTTCACTCTCTCTTTCTTTCCCTCCCTACTCTTCTCTCTCATTTAAGGAGCCCCTCTTCTCTCTCTTAATCTCTTGTCTCTCTCCCTCTCTCTCTTTCTCTCCCTCCCTACTCTTCTCTCTCATTTCTCATTCTCTCTCTCCCTTTGGCGGCCACGGTTGCCAAGAGCCCCTCTTTTCTCTCTTAATTTCTCTCTTTCCCTCTCTCCTCTCTGCCACGTTTCATTCTCTTAAACTTCTCTCTCTCTCTCCCTCTCTCTCCCTCTCTCTCTTTCTCTCTCTCTCTCCCTCTCTCTCCCTCTCTCTCTTTCTCTCTCTCTCTCCCTTTCTCTCTCCCTCTCTCTCTCTCCCTCTCTCTCCCTACTCTCTCCCTCCCTCTAGCAGCACGGCCGCCAGGAGACCCTCTTCTCTCTCTTAATCTCTCTCTCCCTCTCTCCTCTCTCTCTTTCTTTCCCTTCCTACTCTTCTCTCTCATTTAAGGAGCCCCTCTTCTCTCTCTAAATCTCTCTCCCTCTCTCCTATCTCTCTTTCTCTCCCTCCCTACTCCTCTCTCATTTCTCATTCTCTCTCTCATTTCTGATTCTCTCTCTCCCTTTGGCGGCCACGGCCGCCAAGAGCCCCTCTTCTCTCTCTTAATTTCTCTCTTTCCCTCTCTCCTCTCTCTTTCTCTCCCTCCCTATTCTTTCTCATTTCTCAAATTTACAAACTCAAATTCAAATAAGAAACTAATTGAAATAGAACTCAAAAACTCAAATAAGAAACTAATTTAAAAAGAATTGTAATGCCTACTAAAAAAACCCCCTCCTCTAGCTACCACGGCTGCCAAGAGTTTTCATTCTCTTTCTCTCTCCCTTTGCCCCTCTTCTCTCTCTTAATCTCTCTCTCACACACACACACACACACTCTCTCTCTCTCTCACTCTCACTCTCTCTCTCTCTCTCTCTCTCTCTCTCTTTCTCTTTCTCTCTCTTTCTCTCTCTCTCTCTTTCTCTCTCTCTCTCTCCTACTTTCTCTCCTTCCTTTCTTTTCTCTCTTAATCTCCTGCTCTCTCTCTCTCACACACTCTCTCTCTATCCCCTCTCTCTCTCTAGCTCTCTCTTTCTCTCTATCTCTCTTTTCAAATTTAGAACACAAATTTCAATAAGAAATTAATTGAAATAGAACTCAAAAACTTTAACAAGAAACTAATTGAAAAAGAATTCTAAGTAAAGAAAAAGAATTACAAGACGAATTGTAGAATTGCGAGTAAAGAAAAAGAATCGCAAGTACCTGGAAAAAGTGAAAAAAGTCAGGCTCCGCTTATCCTTTCTCTTCCGCTCTTGGTTGCTTCAATGAAATGAGGAGAGAATGAGAATGAATGAATGGAAAGAAGAGTATATATAAGAAAAACTAGCCCACTCCTCCCACTCACGAATAAATTTAAATTTTTAAAAAAGAGAGGAAAAGTTGAATTCATTCCTCTAGATAAATTTGAATTCAAATTTGTGTTAAACATTCTTCTTGATACTTTCTTCTTGTACGTTCCTTTTGAATTCAAATTTGTGTTCAACATTCTTCTTGATACTTTCTTCTCGTAAGTCCCTCTTCATTCTTCTCGTAAGTCAAATCTTATTTGTCGCTCTTGCTCGTGATCGTTCTACTCTTAGTTGTAAGAATTCGACCTCTCTCCCTCTACTTCTCTCCTATTCTCTATGTAGTGGGCTCTCTCTCTCTCTAATGGAGCTCCCTCTCTATGCAATGGAGCTCCCTCTCTAGTAGCATATCTCTCTCTCTCTAGTCGCATACCTTCCCAACCTTCCTCTAGTCGCGTACCTTCGTCTCTCCCTCAAGTCTTCTCATCTCTCCTCTCTCTCTAGTCGCTTACCTTCCCCTCTCCCTAAAGTCTTCTCATCTCTCTTCTCTCTCTACTAGTGTCTCCCTCTCCATCACGTCTTCTCACCCCTCTCCCTCCCTCACTCCTCTCCCTCCCTTACTCCTCTAACTCTCCTCTCATCCCTAGGGGCCGTGGCCCCCAGGAGTCCTCTCTCTCTCTCTCTTCTCCCCTCCCCCCCCTTCTCTCTCTCTCTTCCTCCCCTCCCTCCCCTCACTTCTCTCTCTCTCTCCCCTCCCTTTTCCTCACTCCTCTCACCCTGGGGCCGTGGCCGCCAGGACCCCCCCTCTCTCTCTCTCCCTCTCCTCCCTCTCCTCACTCCTCTAACCCCCCTTCTCTCTCTCTCTCTCTCTCCCTCCCCTCCCTCTCACCCTGGTAGCCGTGGCCGCCAGGACCCCCCCTCTCTCTCTCTCCCTCCCCTCCCTCTCACCTCCCCTCCCTCTCACTCGGGGGCCGCGGCCGCTAGGACCCCCCCCCTCTCTCTCTCTCTCTCTCTCTCTCTCTCTCTCCCTCCCCTCCCTCCTCTCCCCTCCCTCTCACCCTGGCGCCTCTTTTTCTCTCTCTTTCTTCCCCTCGTTCCCCTCTTTCGATCTCTTTTCATAAGCATATGTATTTGCTATGCTTAAGCTTTCTCTCTTTTTCTTTTATGCTCATATGCTCATGCATAAGCATAAGCATATGCTTTCTTTCCATATCTCTTATGCTTGTGCTCTTTTTCCCTCTTCCTTCTCTTATGCTTATGCTTATGCATGAGCATATGTCTCCTTCTCTTATGCCTATGCCTATGCATGTCCTTCTCCTTCTCTTTCTCCTTCTCCTTTCCTTCTCTTCTTTTTTCCTCACTTTTTCTCTTCTTTTCATAAGCATATGCCTATGCCTATGCATATCCTTCTCCTTTCTTTCTCTTCTTTTTTCCTCTCTTTTTCTCTTCTTTTCATAAGCACATGCCTATTCATATCCTTCTCCTTTCTTTCTCTTCTTTTTTCCTCTCTTTTTCTCTTCTTTTCATAAGCATATGCCTATGCCTATGCATGTCCTTCTCCTTCTCCTTCTCCTTTCTTTCTCTTCTTTTTTCCTCTCTTTTTCTCTTCTTTTCATAAGCATATGCCTATGCCTATGCCTATGCCTATGCCTATTCTTATGCTTATGCATAAGCATAAGCATATGCTTTCTCAATGTATTCTCTTATGCTTTGTCAATGTATTCTCATATGCTTTCTCAATGTATTCTTTTGTTTTTTGTTTTTTGTTTTCATGTTTGTGTCTACGTTAGACATGGGATCACATCGCACGTCCGACGAGTATGAAAACCCTCGTAGGAGGAGACATCATGATCTCTATTCTCCAGAGGACTTTGATTTCCCTCAGGCGACACCTCAGGGGCCTACCCCTGGGACTACCCCTGGCCCAATGCCTCTCGGACGTAGCACTGCGACTACCCCTCGGGGAACTCCTTTACTAGTAGCCCATGGCTTTGTCGAGAGTCTCGACGAGTTTGTGACATAGATGATCGATGAGGAGGCAGTGCGATTCTTCTCTCTGCTATCCCAGAGGACCTCATCAATTTCCTCTCCTACACCGACGGCTGGACCTACTACCCAGCCATCCCCTCGTGCCCCTTCGACTGAGGGATCATCACCTGGGCGTGCCTATCATAAGGGAAGAAAGAGTAGGATGGGTCGCTTATGTTGTGCTAACTCGGGAGATGTAGACGAGTCAGCACACTCACATCCCTATAGGTCTCCACTTGGTCCCGAGACCCAGTACCAGTCAGGTCCCTTGCCTCCTACTTCCATTGCTACTCCTCGCTTTGGAAGCTCTCGCACAAACACCACTCGCTCTGACTCTGCCACTACCATGAGTCCTCCTTACCCAGTCGAAGACCTATCCTATCAAATCATGGCTACTAGAGAGATAATAGAAGATAAAAAGAGCAAAGCAGTGATCACCACCATGAGGCGGCTGATGAGCCACCACTTCAAGAGCGGCATTGCTACTGATTGGCAGTATCAAGATGACCAAAAGAAGCAGGCGGTCATCGATGAATTGATCCTGCAAGCTTCACAAAAGTGTTGCCCATCAATGGACTCAAACGTGCATCTTCCAAGAAACTTTGCCAGCATGTATCTCTTCTCGATGTTAGTCCCATATCGGCTTTGGTACAAAGCCTCTCCACGAACAAAGTCACTCCTTCTAAAGTTCTCAAAAGCATCAAGAAAGTCCACGCGCTTTTGAAATGTGACATCAAGCAATGTAGGATCATCTTCTTGAAGTCTCTTAAACGCCATAGGATGAAGAGTGATATTAGTGGCAACTGGAGTTCTTGTTTTCCTCGTATCTTCATACAATTTGCGTGCAAATGTCTTATCTAGCTTTCTTTGATTTGTGAACAAAGCAGCTAGATCAATAAGCATTGTGGCCACACTAAATTGTGAAAATCCCCAAATGTACCCCTCATCCTCTAGAGGATGTAAGTCTACCACACTTATAGAAAAGTCTACGAGACTTGTATCTTCTTCTTGCAGATCCTCCTGATCATCACTATCCAATTTTTTGCTTGGTTTTAAATAACCTGCACTTGAACAATCTGCATGTGGAGTAGGAGTTATTTTGGCTCTCTTTCTAGGAATAGCTGTGGAACTTGAATCTGCTCCACGATCACTCCTTGTTCCTGTAGTTGTAGGAGTCGTCGATGGTGTGAGTACAGTTGGAGATACTGTAGCTACTACCATAGATATTATAGTTACTCTTGCCGAAGATACCGTAGTTATCGCCACAGATATTAGCTGTATAACTTGAGGGCTACACAGTTATAGATAGCGTACTTACTACTGCTAAAGGTACAATACCACCACTTGGAAATGCATCCCACATTTTCTTCAATGCTTCCAAGGCACTAAGTAATTCTTGGGATCCTTCAATTGAATCTGGTAAGGGCTTCAAGAAGTGCTTACAGTCCGTAACTTGTAACTTGTAGACCACATCGTCATTCTTTCCTTTACACACAACTTCTATCAAATTGTTTTCTTTAATGTTGATGGTTGAGACCATGCCACCATTTCTTACTGCCTCTAAAGAATATTTTACACTTGACACATTCTCGGCAGTGATCACCAAAAAATACTTTGATTTGCGCTCCATAAAATACCAAGCATGTTCAAGATATTTGAATGACACCTTGGAACCAAAACTCGAAGCCATAGTTTTCTGCAAAGCAATGAAAAACAAAAAATGAGAATTACATTGATTTTCAAACTCAAAATATTAAAAAATTTGCTAATTAAATATTTAAAATTAAAAGTTAAAAAATAAATTAAAATTTCAAAAGTTAAAATATATTTTTTAAATATATTTTTATATTTCTAAATACTATTTTTTTATCTAATATTTTTTTACATAAATAATTTAATTCAAAATATTTTATAAACATAGATAAAAGAATTTAATTTAATTTTTCTAAAAATTTATTTATTTATCTGTATATTTAAAATTTGATTTAATTTTTCTAAAATTTTATTAAATTTTTTTAATATTTTATTTTATTTATTTTATTTTATTTATTTAATTTCTTTCATTTTAATTTTTTTATTTTTTTAATTTAATTTAATTTATTTTTTTTTATTTCTTTTTTTTTCTGGAGCCCGAAAGGGCCCCCACTCTCCTTGTTAACCTCCCCTAAGCCCCCAAAGGGGGGGCCTATTGTGCGTGCAACAGGCCCCCCCTTTGGGGGCTTAGGGGAGGTGACTAACCTCCCCCTGAAGCTATTGCACGCGCAATAGGCTAGCCCGCGGGCCGGCATGTTGCATGCACAACATCTTCAGGGGGTCAATCCCCCCCTTCTCTCCTCTGCCTCCCGCCTCCTCTCCTCTGCCTCCCACCTCCCGCCTCTCCTCCACCTATCTTGAGTACTGGCAACATGTGTAGGCATGGCATTTGCATTGTGGCGATGCTGGGGAGGTGTCTACACCTCTTCGAGTTGGGAAGAGGGCATGACATCCACATCTGGAATGTAGGGATCCTGTGAATCCAAGTTCAAATCCACAACTCCCAAACGTGAGTTTGACAATTGTGGGGGTAAGAATTGTGGTATGCTAGTGAGAGTCAAAGAGGCCACTGTAGCTTGTAAAGCCAATGGTTGGTTTGGTGGTTGGTTTGGTGTGCGAGGAGGACCATCGAGTTGAAACCCATGGTAGGAGAACGAAAAAGAATATGTCATGGATGGAGCTACACAAGGGGACACAATAATGCACTCTTAGTGAGTTGTGAAGGCAGTGCGTTATATTTCAATTCTACCAATAACACCTATTTCATTAATTTTAGACTTTTTCTCTTGTTTTTGAACGAAGCCCAAAAATCCTTCCCAAATGAAAACTTTACTTTGTGAAAATATCCTTCCCAAATCAAAATTTTACTTTCTGAAAATATTCTTCCCAAATCAAAAGTTCACTTTGTGGCACTATCATATTCACATAAAATTATTGTTTTTTCAATCTATACTTTTGCACCAACATGCAAGAATTTGAAATAATCCTATATTAGAAATTCTAGCTATATCTAAGTTATTTGTTAATTTAATTATTTTTAATATTTTTCCTTAATGTTGTTATTTGTTAATTTAATTATTTTTAATATTTTTCCTTGACGTTTTTCCTTGACATGATATTTCATGAAAATAACATTGTCACTCGCAATATGCACAAAATTTTTAAAACTTTTAATAAATAGAAAAAAGACATGATGCCATAAGACCCAAGTTTTGTATTGAACCAAAGAGGTATAATAGCAATTATAGCTATTATTATATGATTACATTGAGAGACGTTGCTCTCAGCTAGAGTCTTTATATCCAAAATGATATAGATTGAACATATGTTTACAATTTAAATTGTTGCTCTTAAAGAGCCTCAATTCGTGCCATCTGCATAATTTGACTCCCCATTGTCTTATTGCTCAATGTCACGACAGTCCCTTGCCAGGTGACATTTGCATAATTTGACTCCCACTTGTCTTGCCAAGCCTTGCCCCTTGGGTGCATTGACTCCCCATTGTCTTATTGCTCAATGTGATAGTTCCTTGCCAGGTGCCATCTGCATTAACTCCCTATTGTCTTGCCAAACCTTGAACCTTGGGTGACATCCAGTGCAAAATACAGGTGCCATCTGCATTAACTCCCACAAGTTGTCTTGCCAAGCCTTGCCCCTTGGGTGCATTGACTCCCCATTGTCTTATTGCTCAATGTGATAGTCCCTTGCCAGGTGCCATCTGCATTAATTCCCTATTGTCTTGGCAAGCCTTGACCCTTGGGTGACATCCAGTGCATATTTTGACTCTCATTTGACATAGGAGGTGATGATTCTGATTATAATTGTCTTGGATTGGCTTCTTGCCTAGTACCCAAATAAAATCCTTCAATGGACTTCAATACAAAGCTTTAATCATGGACATTCTTCATTTGCGCTGTCTCCTTCTACTTCCTCCATGGCGAGCATCCTTAAAAATTCGTGTATATGCAAAATAGTTTGCTGTGGTATTTTTATTTTTCCTTCTACCTCATATCCCATGCGCTTCTTTAATTTCTTTGCCCTTGAATGCCAAGACACTATGATTGTCTCCGTCAAAACTTGAGAGACCGCTTCATCATTTGGGACCCACTCCTTCATTATACAATTAGTATACAATGTGTTGTTATCCATATTCTCCTTCCTGCCCTTTGGCTCATACCATACCGCTGTAAATGTTGTAGCTCTCCCTTGGTCATCTCTTTGCACATCAACTACTTTTGCAACCCAAAACTTCACATTCTCATATTCGTCATCCGATGGCCAAACCACAACAAAACAATCGACCTCTATATCTACTTGTGGCATAAACTCTCTCTTCTTCGGTCCACAATATGGATGTGGGAGTAATGATACAAATTCATTTTCAAAGACTGGAGCTGGGCGCAAATCGTTATGAACATTTGGCCAAAACATATTGCATTCTTCCTTGACATCCTTTGAGCCTCGCATTCTCTCAAGGTCCTTTATTAAATTTCGTGTCTTGTTAATTACAGTGGTAGTGTGTTCTCTCCAAGTAGGCTTCGAATCAGGATATCTTCGGAACATTTCCTCTTTGTATGTAATAAATGCTTTTAATCCTTCTATTTCACAGTTAGACCTCTCATTGAATTCTTGTATAGGAGCCCATGTTGGATACCTTTCCTTGCTGGGAATTGAAGTTAAGAGACCGTAAGGTTCTTTAGGTTCCCATTTTGTATCATGAGAATACTATTGCCATTGCATTACGCGTTTTTAATCTTTTAACAAAAAACGAAAGTAGTGTGGATTGGTATGACCTGTCAATGCATCACCACCCATTTGTATGAAAGGCAGAATGAAGCTCTTCCAATAATACATTCTTTCGAGCCTCTCACATACTGTACTTTCCTTACGACCACTAACTTGCCTGCCACATCTTCTTACCAAGTCATCTATTGTCTCCACATCCTTGCATTTAAGCTCCCTTGAGACTGTGCTAAAAACCTGATCGATATCCTCATGTGTATGCCCAACATACAAAAATCCACATTCGACCTCATTGAAGATTCGATGAGCAACTAGCATGGAGCAGAATGTAAACATGAGTACATTCTTATTTTCTCGCCAGCAATTATCAGCTTGTATTCTCAAAGTCAGTGGTAGGCGACCTTTTTCTGCATGTACATTGCGAATTGCCTTCATAATAGATGTTACAACTTGATTGCTATCATGTAGATGCAAGGAATCAATCCATATATCTGTAAAGAACTTAATTCCATGCACTAACACTCCACATAGATGTGTCTTTAGAAAGTGCTTTCCTTGTAATTTAGGTGGAGTGGCAACAAAACGAGGCAATGTTGTTGTATTCTGATCCATGCCATCTACAATAAGGCACATGTAGTCATCGGGATGCGAAATAGCTTGCTCCTTCCAAAATGCATATTTTTGTCTGGAATCTCGAATAAGGTCATGATGAGATTTTTGGTTTTTTTTGTATAATTCCCTTTGATTTGGACATGTTGCACTCTCAATCGCTCGCTTTAAATCATCACAGACATTGCACTTTGACATTTTTTGCCTCCTTGGGATTTTAACATATCCAAAGTTCTTCTTCCAAAGAGTATACAAAGTATGAGAAGAAGCTACGGCATCCCCTCTTTGCCTTTGCTTTTCTGCAATAGAGTCAAATACTTCGAGCTTTGTCAAGCCGATCGGAAGGTGCATTTCAGTGATCGCGTCACCGTTAGGGAGTTTGGTAGATATATGGGGTTGAGGTAAAGCATTTTCATGTATGAAGTCTTGCAAAATTGTTGATGCCCTGACAGTTGAGATTCTTGATTTGGACCTTCCTCTATTACCGTGAATGCTAAATTTGTTGCCGCCCTTTGCCTTGGTGACTAAATCCCAATATGTACCATGGGATAATCCAGTAATATTGCGATATGCCTCATTGCAAATCCTTTTTCCATTTACGAGAGGTTTTACCTTTTGTCTTGAACTTAGCCTTTTATTGCCATTCTGAAGAAAGCAAGAGAGACTTGTGAGAAGGTATTCATTTCTTTCGCTTCCTCTTCTTTGCCACACATGTCCTCTACATTCCCTGATGTTTGCAAGATCAATGAAGCGCATACATCTTCGCTTGCAACATAGATATCCCAATGCATTTAACATGTTCTCCTCCTTCATTACTCTCTTCCTCTTTGGTTGCTTTTGTGGATCTGCCTCGCTTTCTCTTCATGCATATGTATGACCGTTTTCATTCCTCATGCACGTTGTTATCTGTATTTATGCACTTCTTCTCCTGACATTTGTTTGTAACCAAGCATCCATGATTGGTCGTTGCATCCTTGGCCATATCACAATCAAAGTTAAATATTGAATAATCCTCTGTTGAACTCATCCTCGTTTTTCACATACTCTTAGGACCATTCAATGAATTCAATATTCTATGAGAGTATTGAGAACCTTGAAACTCTTCCACTCCTGAGAGAACATCACTCATTGGGACATCTTGCATGGCTTTCACAAATCCACAAGCTTGATTAACACGAGGTTTGTTAATATGCATGAACTCATCCACACTTGACAAGACATCGCTATTGAAACCTTTGCTCTTCTCACTGTGCAAGAATTCATCCACCCCAGATAAGGCTTCACTTCTAAAATCATTTTGTTTCTCGGAACCAATGAACTCATCCACTCCAGATAAGATGTCACTTCTATAATTGAGTATATTGAAATCATCCACATGTAAGTCAATTCCACCTATTTGAAGGTGTGTGCAAAGTTTTGTGCCCATCGGATATGCTTTGCATTGTCGATCAAGCATAAAACAACGTTTTTGCCTTAGTGTCATGGACAACAGGTGTAGGAAAAGTATTGTGCCCATCGGATATGCTTTCAATGGTCGATCGAGCATTAAATACCATTTTTGCCTTAGTGTCATGCACATCCGTAAAAAAACACGCTGCTAGGTGTGTTATTTGATCAAGTACTTATGCGATGGGAATGCCACTTTGCATGTAAGTCAATCCCACCTAGTTGAAGGTGTGTGCAAGGTATTGTGCCCATCCAATATGCTTTGCATTGTCGATCAAGCATAAAACACCGTTTCTGCCTTAGTGTCATGCACAACCATATAAAAACACGGCCGTAGGTATGTTATTCAAACAAGTACTTATCGGATTTGGGCTCCACTTTCCACGCAAGTCCGTTTCAACTACGTTGAGGTGCGTGCAAAGTATTGTCACCATCGGATATGCTTTGCATGGTCGATCACGCATTATACACCATTTCTTCCCGAGTGATATGCACATCCGAAAAGAAACACGCCCTTAGGCATCCGTAAAAAAACAGGCTGTTAGGTATGTTATCCGATCAAGCACTTATGGGATGGGAGTGTCACTTTGCATGTAAGTCAATTCCAGCTAGTTGAAGGTGTGTGAAAAGTATTGTGCCCATCGAATATGCTTTGCATTGTCGATCAAGCATAAAACAACGTTTTTGCCTTAGTGTCATGCACAACCATGAAAAACCACGGTCCTAGGTGTGTTAATCAAACAAGTACTAATCGGATAGGGGCTCCACTTTGCACGCAAGTCCGTTTCAACTACGTTGAGGTGCACACAAAGTATTGTCACCATCGGATATGATTTGCATGGTCGATCACACATTATACACGGTTTTTTCCCTAGTGATATGCACATCCGCAAAAAAACACTCCCTTAGGTGTGTTATCTGACCAAGTACTTATCGGATGAGTGTGCCTCTTTGAGAACATTTCAATATCACCTAGGTTGCCGTGTAGGAAAAGTATTGTGCCCATCGGATATCCTTTGCATGGTCAATCGAGCATTAAATACTATTTTTGCTCTAGTGTCATGCACATCCGTAAAAGAAACACGCTGCTAGGTATGTTATCCGATCAAGCACTTATGGGATGGGTGTGCCACTTTGCATGTAAGTCAATTCCAGCTAGTTGAAGGTTTGTGCAAAGTATTGTGCCCATCGGATATGCTTTGCATTGTCGATCAAGCATAAAACACCGTTTTTGGCTTAGTGTCATGCACAACCATGAAAAAACATGGTCCTAAGTGTGTTAATCAGACAAGTACTTATCGGATGGGGGCTCCAGTTTGCACGCAAGTCCGTTTCAACTAGGTTGAGATGCGTGCAAAGTATTGTCACCATCAGATATGCTCTGCATGCTTGATTACGCATTATACAATGTTTTTCCCATTGTGATACGCACATCCGCAAAAAAACATGCCCTTAGGTATGTTATCAAACAAAGTACTTATCAGATGGGTGTGCCTCTTTGAGAACATTTCAATACCACCTAGGTTAAGGTGTAGGAAAAGTATTGTGCCCATCGGATATGCTTTGCATGGTCGATTGAGCAATAAATACCATTTTAACCTTAGTGTCATGCACATCCGTAAGAAAACACGCTGCTAGGTGTGTTATCCGATCAAGTACTTATGCGATGGGAATGCCACTTTGCATGTAAGTCAATTCCACCTAGTTGAAGGTGTGTGCAAGGTATTGTGCCCATCGGATATGCTTTGCATTGTCGATCAAGCATAAAACTCCGTTTTTACCTTAGTGTCATGCACAACCATATAAAAACACGGCCGCAGGTGTGTTATTCAAACAAGTACTTATCGGATGGGGGCTCCACTTTGCACGCAAGTCCGTTTCAACTATGTTGAGGTGCGTGCAAAGTATTGTCACCATGGGATATGCTTTGCATGGTCGATCACGCATTATACACCATTTTTTCCCGAGTGATATGCACATACGTAAAAAAACACGCCCTTAGGTGTGTTATCTGACCAAGTACTTATCGGATGGGTGTGCCTCTTTGAGAACATTCTGATACCCCCTAGGTTGAGGCATACGAAAAGTGTTGTGCCCCTCGGATATCCTTTGCATGATCGATCGAGCAATAAATACTATTTTTGCTCTAGTGTTATGCATATCCGTAAAAAAACACGCTGCTAGGTATGTTATCCGATCAAGCACTTATGGGTTGGGAGTGCCACTTTCCATGTAAGTCAATTCCAGCTAGTTGAAGTTGTGTGCAAAGTATTGTGCCCATCGGATATGCTTTGCATTGTCGATCAAGCATAAAACAACGTTTTTGCCTTAGTGTCATGCACAACCATGAAAAAACACGGTCCTAGGTGTGTAAATCAAACAAGTACTTATCGGATGGGGGATCCACTTTGCACGCAAGTCTGTTTCATCTACGTTGAGGTGCGTGCAAAGTATTGTCACCATCGGATATGATTTGCATGGTCGATCACGCATTATACACCGTTTTTTCCCTAGTGATATGCACATCCGCAAAAAAAACACGCCCTTAGGTGTGTTGTCTGACCAAGTACTTATCGGATGGGTGTGCCTCTTTGAGAACATTTCAATACCACCTAGGTTGCATTGTAGGAGAAGTATTGTACCCATCGGATATCCTTTGCATGGTCGATCGAGCATTAAATACTATTTTTGCTCTAGTGTCATGCACATCCGTAAAAAAAACACGCTGCTAGGTATGTTGTCTGATCAAGCAGCACTTATGGGATGGGTGTGCCACTTTGCATGTAAGTCAATTACAACTAGTTGAAGGGGTATGCAAAGTATTGTGCCCATCGGATATGCTTTGCATTGTCGATCAAGCATAAAACACCGTTTTTGGCTTAGTGTCATGCACAACCATGAAAAAACACGGTCCTAAGTGTGTTAATCAAACAAGTACTTATCGAATGGGGGCTCCAGTTTGCACGCAAGTCGGTTTCAACTAGGTTGAGATGCGTGCAAAGTATTGTTACCATCGGATATGCTCTGCATGGTCGATTACACATTATACAACGTTTTTCCCGTAGTGATATGCACATCCGCAAAAAAACACGCCCTTAGGTATGTTATCTGACCAAGTACTTATCAGATGGGTGTGCCTCTTTGAGAACATTTCAATACCACCTAGGTTAAGGCATAGGAAAATTATTGTGTCCATCGGATATGCTTTGCATGGTTGATCGAGCATTAAATACCATTTTTGCCTTAGTGTCATGCACATCCGTAAAAAACACGCTGCTAGGTGTGTTATCCGATCAACTACTTATGCGATGGGAATGCCACTTTGTATGTAAGTCAATTCCACCAAGTTTAAGGTGTGTGCAAAGTATTGTGCCCATCGGATATGCTTTGCATTGTCGATCAAGCATAAAACACCGTTTTTGCCTTAATGTCATGCACAACCATATAAAAACATGGCCGCAGGTGTGTTATTCAAACAAGTACTTATCGGATGGGGGATCCACTTTTCACACAAGTCTGTTTCAACTACGTTGAGGTGTGTGCAAAGTATTGTTACCATCGGGTATGCCTTGCATGGTCGATCACGCATTATACACCATTTTTTCTATAGTGATATGCACATCCGCAAAAAAACATGCCCTTAGGTGTGTTATCTGACCAAGTACTTATCAGATGGGTGTGCCTCTTTGAGAACATTTCAATACCACCTAGGTTGAGGTGTACGAAAAGTGTTGTGCCCATCGGATATCCTTTGCATGGTAGATCGAGCATTAAATACTATTTTTACTCTAGTGTCATGCACATCCGTAAAAAAACACACTGCTAGGTATGTTATCCGATCAAGCACTTATGGGATGGGAGTGCCACTTTGCATGTAAGTCAATTCCACCTAGTTGAAGGTGTGTGGAAAGTATTGTGCCCATCGGATATGCTTTGCATTGTCGATCAAGCATAAAACACCGTTTTTGCCTTAGTGTCATGCACAACCATGAAAAAACACGGTCCTAGGTGTGTTAATCAAACAAGTACTTATCGGATGGGGGCTCCACTTTGCACGCAAGTCCGTTTCAACTACTTTGAGGTGCGTACAAAGTATTTTCACCATCAGATATGCTTTGCATGGTCGATCACGCATTATACACCGTTTTTTCCCTAGTGATATGCACATCTGCAAAAAAACACGCCCTTAGGTGTGTTATCTGGCCAAGTACTTATCGGATGGGTATGCCTCTTTGAGAACATTTCAATACCACCTAGGTTGCGGTTTAGGAAAAGTGTTGTGCCCATCGGATATCCTTTGCATGGTCGATCGAGCATTAAATACTATTTTTGCTCTAGTGTCATGCACATCCGTAAAAAAACACGCTGCTAGGTATATTATCCGATCAAGCACTTATGGGATGGGGTGCCACTTTGCATGTAAGTAAATTCCACCTAGTTGAAGGTGTGTGCAAAGTATTGTGCTTTGTATTGTTGATCAAGCTTAAAACACCGTTTTTGCCTTAGTGTCAAGCACATTTGTAAAAAAACACGGTCTTAGGTGTGGTATCAGATCAAGTACTTATCTAACCGACATGCCACTTTTCATGCAACTCAATAACACCTAGGTTGAGGTGGGTGCAAAGTATTGTGCCCATCGGGTATACTTTGCATGATATATCACGTATTAAACTCCATTTGTGCCTCAATGTCATGCACAACCATAAAAAAACACGCTTTTAGGTGTGTTATCCGACCAACTACTTATCAGATGGGTCTACCACTTTGCATGCAATGTAATACCACAATTGTTGAGACTCATGCAAAGTATTGTGCCTATCGGATATGCTTTGCATTGTCGAACAAGCATTAAACACAATTTTGGCCTTAGTGTCATGCACTATCGTCAAAAAACGCGGTCCTAGATGTGTTATTCGACTAAGTACCTATGGGATGGGCACGCCACTTTGCATGTAAGTCAATAATACCTAGGTTGAGATGTGTGCAAAGTATTGTGATGATCGAATATGCGTTGCATTGTCGATTAAGCATAAATCAGCGTTTTTGCCTTAGTGTCATGGACAACAACCAATAAAAAACATGGTCCTAGGTGTGATATTCTAAAAAGTACTTGTCAGATGGGGGAGACACTTTGCAAGAAAGTCAATTTCAACTAGGTTGATGTGCGTGCACAGTATTGTGTCTATCGGTTATGCTTTGCATGGGGGATCACACATTATACACCATTTTCCCCCTAGTGTTATGCACATCCGTCAAAGAACACGCTCTTAATAGGTATATTATCATACCAAGTACTTATTGAATGGGTGTTCCACTTTGCATGGAATACCATACCACTGCTTTTGAGGCATGTGCAAAGTATTGTGCCCATCGGATATGCTTTACATGGTAGATTCAGTATTAAATACCGTTTTTGGCCTTGGTGTCATGTACAACCGTCAAAAAACACGATCCTAGGTGTATTTTTCAAACAAGACTTATCGGATGGGGATGCCACTTTGCACACAAGTCAATACTGCCTAGGTTGAGGAACGTGCAAAGTCTTGTGTCCATTGGATATGCTTTGCATAGTCGATCGCACATTATACACCATTTTGTTCCTAGTGTTATGCACAATCATCATAAAATACGTTTGGAGGTGTGTTATCCGAACAAGTACTTATGGGATGGGTGCACCACTTTGTATGCAAGTCAATACGACCTAGGTTGAGGCATGTACAAAGTTTTGTGCCCATCAGAGAAATGTAGATGCGATAATATTAGAAAATTCTCGGTATGTGTATATGTGTGTGTGTGTGTGGCAAACAATTTTGATACAACAAAGTAAACACCTAGTGCACAAATTATGCACTTCATACCTTGAGTAAATAAGCTTGTTGATGAGGATAAATACGCCCTTGAATTTGTTGTATGACCACAATAGGATCGCTTTGACACCTGTGATTTTGCCCACATGTAAGTTTGCAAATAGTATAAAAAATCATATAATAATATATTAATAGTTTGCAAATGTGTATAGCAAGTGAGTAATGGGAAGTGGAAGTGGGAGTGAGGAGGGAGGAGTGGAATGGGAGGGAAGTAATAGGGATGTATGATAATAAGTATAAAAAATAGTATAATAATATATTAATAGTTTTCAAATAGCAAGTGAGTAATGGGAAGTGGAAGTGAGAGTGGGGAGGGAAGAATCGAATGGGAGAGGGGAAGGTAATAGGGGAGTAGGATAATAAGGGAGTGAAATGAGTGAGGGGAGTTAATAGGGGATGAAAAAGAGGAGGGTGAGATGGAGAAATATGGGATTTTGGGAAATGGGAGGAGTATGGGACGTGGTGGAAATGTGGGATGGGAGTGGGAGGAAGAAGAAATGGATGGGGGGAGGGCTAATGGAAGATTGGGATGAGGGATGGGGGTCCAATGGGAGAGGGGGAGTAATGGGAGCCAATGGGAGAGGGGATAAATGAAAAGCCAATAGGAGAGAGGGGAGGAATGGAAAGCCAATAGGAGAGGAGGAGGAAAACCTAATTTCTCTTATATATAGTCTTCCTTCGTCATTCATTCTCCCCTCATTTCATTCATTGAAGCAAGAAAGCAAGGACAATCAAGAAAGCAAGGAAGGACGAGCAAGAAAGCAAGAAAGAGCAAACTTACAAACTTTTTCCAGGTACTTGCAAATTTATTTGATTTATCTAGATTTTTTTTTAAAATTTAAAGAGAGAGGAACTAGAGAGAGAGAGGTTCCTGGCGGCCGCGAGTAGGGGAGGAGAAGGAGAGGATGGAGGGGGAGGAGGGGAGGGAGGGGCCGGCGGCGGGGTCGAGGGAGGGAGAGAGAGGGGGGAGGGGGGGGAGGGGAGCCGCGTACGGAGGGGGGGGAGGGGCGGGGGCGGGGGCGGGGTCGAGGGAGGAAGGGAGGGGGGGTAACTGGCGGGGTCGAGGGAGGTAGGGAGGGGGGGGGAGGGAGGGGCGGGGGCGGGGTCGAGGGAGGGAGGGAGGGAGGGGGGGTTCTGGCAGCCGCGGCCACCAGGACCCCTTGGAGGGGGGAGGGGATGGAGGGGCTGGGGGGGCGGGTTCGAGGCACGGAGGAGGGGGGTTTTGGCGGCCGCGACCACCAGGACCCCCTGGAGGGGGGAGGGGAGGGAGGGGGTGGGGGGGTTCTGGCGGCCGCGGCCGCCAGAACCCCAAGGAGGGGGGGAGGGGAGCCGAGTAGGGGGGGGAGGGAGGGGCGGGGGCGGGGGCGGGGTCGAGGGAGGGAGGGAGGGGGGGTCTGGCGGACGCGGCTGCCAAGACCCCCTGGAGGGGGGAGGGGAGGGAGGGGGTGGGGGGGGTTTCTAGCGACTGCGGCTGCCAGGACCCCTTAGAGGGGGGGAGGGGAGGGGGGGGAGGGGAGCCAAGTAGGGAAGGGGGGGGAGAGGGGGGGAGCGGGGGCGGGGTCGAGGGAGGGAGGGGGGGTCTGGCGGCCATGGCCGCCAGGACCCCCTGGAGGGGGGAGGGAAGGGAGGGGGTGGGGTGGTTTTGGCGGCCGCGGCTGCCAAAACCCCAAGGAGGGGGGGAGGGGAGCCGGGTAGGGAGGGGAGGGAGGGAGGGGCGAGGGCGAGGGAGGGAGGGGGGTCTGGCGACCGCGGCCGCCAAGACCCCGTGGAGGGGGGAGGGGAGGGAGGGGGTGGGGGGGGTTTCTGGCGGCCGCGGCTGCCAGGACCCCCTGGAGGGGGGGAGGGGAGGGGGGGGAGGGGAGCCGAGTAGGGAAGGGGGAGGAGGGGGGGAGGGGAGCGGGGGCGGGGTCGAGGGAGGGAGGGGGGGGTCTGGCGACCGTAGCCGCCAGGACCCCCTGGAGGGGGGAGGGGAGGGAGGGGGTGGGGGGGTTCTGGCAGCCGCGGGAAGGGGGGAGGGGAGCGAGGGCGGGGTCGAGGGAGGGAGGCGGGGTCTGGTAGCCGCGGCCGCCAGGACCCCCTGGAGAGGGGAGGGGAGGGAGGGGGTGGGGGGGTTCTGGCGACTGCAGCCACCAGAACCCCAAGGAGGGGGGGAGGGGAGTCGGGTAGGGAGGGGGGGAGGGAGGGGCGGGGGCGGGGGCGAGGGTGGGGGCGGGGTCAAGGGAGGGAGGGAGGGGGGGTTTCTGGCGGCCACGACGGCCAGGACCCCCTAGAGGGGGAAGGCGAGGGAGGGGGTGGGGGGGTTCTGGCGGCCACGAGGGAGGGGAGGGGAGGGGGGGAGGGGAGCGGGGGCGGGGTCGAGGGAGGGAGGGGGGGGTCTAGCAGCCGCGGCCACCAGGACCCCTTGGAGGGGGGAGGGGAGCCGAGTAGGGAAGGGGGGGCGAGGGGGGAAGGGGTCGAGGGAGGGAGGGGGGCGGGGTTGAGGGAGGGAGGGGGGGTCTGGCGGCCACGGCCTCCAGGACCCCAAGGAGGGGGGAGGGGAGAGGGGGGGTTTTGGCAACCATGGCCGCCAGAACCCCAAGGAGGGGGGGAGGGGAGGGGAGCTGGGTAGGGAGGGGGGGAGGGAGGGGCGAGGGTGGGGGCAGGGGTCGAGGGAGGGAGGGAGGGGGGGTTTCTGGCAGCCACGGCCACTTGGACCCCCTGGAGGGGGGAGGGGAGCGAGGGGTCACGGCTGCCATAACCCCAAGGAGGGAGGGGAGGGGAGGGGAGGGGGGAGGGGAGCTGGGTAGGGAGGGGGGGTTCTGGCAGCCACGGTCGCCAGGACCCTCCAGGGGGGAGGGGAGGGAGGGGGTGGGGGGGATGGCCGCGGAGGGGAGGGAGGGGGTGGGGGGGGTTTTGGCAGCCACGGCCGCCAGAACCCGAAGGAGAGGAGGGGGGCGAGGGAAGGGCGGGGTCGAGGGAGGGAGGGAGGGAGGGGGGGAGGGGAGCGGAAGGAGAGAGAGGGGAGAGGAGGGAGGGGAGAGAGAGGGAGAGAGAGAGAGGGAGGGGAGAGGAGGGAGCGGAAGGAGAGAGAGGGGAGAGGAGGGAGGGGAGGGAGAGAGAGAGTGAGGGGAGGGAGAGAGAAAGAGAGAGAGAGAGTGAGGGGGGAAGGTATGGGAGAGAGAGAGAGAGAGTGAGGGAGAGAGAAGCGAGGGAGTAGAGGGAGTAGAGGGAGAGAGGTCGAATTCTTACAAGAGCGACAAATAAGATTTGACTTAGGAAAAGAATGAAAGGGACTTACGAGAAGAAAGTATCAAGAAGAATGTTGAACACAAATTTGAATTCTTACAACTAAGAGTAGAACTATCACGAGCAAGAGCGACAAATAAGATTCTTGCTCAAATAAGATTTGACTTATTATCACGAGCAAGAGCGACAAATAAGATTTGACTTACTATCACGAGCAAGAGCGAAAGATTTGACTTACGAGAAGAATGAAAGGGACATACGAGAAGACAGTATCAAGAAGAATGTTGAACACAAATTTGAATTCAAAAGGAACGTACGAGAAGAAAGTATAAGAAGAATGTTGAACACAAATTTGAATTCAAATTTATAATGAATTCAAATTTCCCTCTCTTTTTTGAAAATTCAAATTTATGCGTGGGAGGAGTGGGCTAGTTTTTCTTATATATACTCTTCTTTCCATTCATTCATTCTCACTCTCTCCTCATTTCATTGAAACCAAGAGCTGAAGAGAAAGGATAAGCGGAGCCTTACTTTTTTCACTTTTTCTAGGTACTTGCTTTCTTTTTCATTCGTCTTGTAATTCTTTTTCTTTACTTACAATTCTTTTTCAATTAGTTTCTTGTTAAAGTTTTTGAATTCTATTTCTTAAAATTCGTCTTGTAATTCTTTTTCTTTACTTACAATTCTTTTTCAATTAGTTTATTGTTAAAGTTTTTGAGTAGGGGGGTTTTTTAGAAGGCATTACAATTCTTTTTAAATTAGTTTCTTATTTGAGTTTTTAAGTTCTATTTTAATTAGTTTCTTAGTTATATTTGAGTTTGTAAATTTGAGAAATGAGAGAGAATAGGGAGGGAGAGAAAGAGAGAGGAGAGAGGGAAAGAGAGAAATTAAGAGAGAGAAGAGGGGCTCTTGGCGGCCGTGGCCGCCAAAGGGAGAGAGAGAATGAGAAACGAGAGGAGAAAGGAGGGAGAGAAAGAGAGAGAGGAGAGAGGGGGAGAGAGAGAGAGAGAGATTCACAAAGAGAAGAGGGGCTCCTTAAATGAGAGAGAAGAGTAGGGAGGGAAAGAAAGAGAGAGGAGAGAGGGGGAGAGAGATTAAGAGAGAGAAGAGGGTCTCCTGGCGGCCGTGGCTACTTGAGGGAGGGAGAGAGTAGGGAGAGAGAGGGAGAGAGAGAGAAAGAGAGAGAGGGAGAGAGAGAGAAAGAGAGAGAGAGGGAAAGAGAGAGAGGGAGAGAGAGAGAAAGAGAGAGAGGGAGAGAGAGGGAGAGAGAGAGAAGTTTAAGAGAATGAAACATGGCGAGAGGAGAGAGGGAAAGAGAGAAATTAAGAGAGAGAAGAGGGGCTCTTCGGGGCCGTGGCCGCCAAAGGGAGAGAGAGAATGAGAAATGAGAGAGAAGAGTATGGAGGGAGAGAAAGAGAGAGAGGGAGAGAGACAAGAGATTAAGAGAGAGAAGAGGGGCTCCTTAAATGAGAGAGAAGAGTAGGGAGGGAAAGAAAGAGCTGAGACGTGGCCGCCAAAGGGAGAGAGAGAATGAGAAATGAGAGAGAAGAGTAGGGAGGGAGAGAAAGAGAGGGAGATAGAAAAGAGATTAAGAGAGAGAAGAGGGGCTCCTTAAATGAGAGAGAAGAGTAGGGAGGGAAAGAAAGAGAGAGCTGAGAGAGGGAGAGAGAGAAGAGAGTCTCCTGGCGGCAATAAGAGAGAAGAGTAGGGAGGGAAAGAAAGAGAGGGAGGGAGAGGGAGAGAGAGAGAGAGAGAAGAGAAGAGGGAGACTTAGGGAGAGAGAAAGAGAGAGAGGGAGAGAGAGAGAGAGAGAGGGAGAGAGAGAGAGAGAGAGAGAGAGAGAGAGAGAGAGAAAGAGAGAGAGGGAGAGAGAGGGAATGAAACTTCTCTGCTAGAAGAGTAGAGAGGGAAAGAAAGAGGGGGAGGGAGAGGGAGAGAGAGAGAGAGAGAGAAGAGAAGAGGGAGACTTAGGGAGAGAGAAAGAGAGAGAGGGAGAGAGAGAGAGAGAGAGAGAAAGAGCGAGAGAGAGGGAGAGAGAGAAAGAGAGAGAGAGAGAGAGAGAGAGAAAGAGAGAGGGAGAGAGAGGGAATGAAACTTCTGTGCTAGAGGGAGGGAGAGAGTAGGGAGGGAGAGGGAGAGAGAGAGAGAGAAGAGAGGAGGGAGACTTAGGGAGAGAGAAAGAGAGAAAGTAAAGAGAGTTTTATATATTTACATGTTTTATATTATACTTTTAAAAAATTATAAAAGAGTGAATTTTTGGTTTGTTTTGAAGGTGAGATAATATTTTTATATATATTCATCTTTTAAATTGAAAAATGTTAACTTTTCTTTAGATACTTGTTCTTCATTTCTCTCACATGCAGGTTTAGCCTCTACATTAAAACCCCTTCTCTTGCATATTTAAGCCTCTTAAACCCCAGCACATTAAAATGAACACAGAAAAAGAAATTATTTATTTCTTTTCTTTGCTTCGACGGTTGGTTTAGCATAGTTTAGCATAGATTAGATTGCCTTAGAGGAGAGACAATTCTCCAAGTTGCCAATCGAAGCCATGCTCAAATTTTTCTAACTAGTTCCTAATCGTTGTCAGTCCCTTCGCTCACATGCGGTTTAACACTCATAACATGCTATTAAATAAGACCTTTTACCATTTACCAAGAAGTTTATCAGTGGGCAGATTGCATTAGCAGATATCAATGGACAGATTACATATATCAGTGGACAGATTACATGTCATGGGACATATTGGAGCTTGATGATTATTGGTTATTTTTATTGCATTTGTATAAATATTTAAGCTCATTTATTGTCATAAAGAACCTTGTAAAGCCTTCTATGCTATTTTTTACATTTATTGTCATATGAAGCACCTTGTAATAAATCCGACCATCCTGACCATTCACTATTTAACGAGTATCAGTGGGCTACATAAGTGGATATCATGTGGGCTGCATAAGTGGATATCAGTGGAACAGTTTTTAGTGGGTAGATTGCATCAGTTGGGTATCAGCGCACAGATTTCAATGGATGGACAGATTACATGTCATCACGAAGATTGAAGCTTTATGACTAGAGGGCAAATCAATGGATGGACAAATTACATGTCTTCACGAAGATTGAAGCTTTATCACTAGATGACATTTTATATAATTGTAAAGCTTTATTGGCTAATTTTTTTACATTTGTACAAATATTTAAGCCTTGTAAAGCCTTCTAGGCTATTTCCCACATTTATTACCATATGAAGCCTTGTAAAGCCTTTTGGGCTATTTCCCACATTTATTGTATCAAGCGTTGTTTATTGTACTTTACTTGTATGTATCTAAATTCTTCATTATCTTTTCTTATAGGATTATAGAGCAATCAACTAATGTGGTGGCTATCCTAAATGACTTTGAGATCAGAGAATGAGTTTCTGATGTCACTTTGAATTTGAAAGGAAAGGAATATAGCCCCAATGGCTTTAATAGGTGGACTCGATATCACATGGGTAGAAGAGCTTGGTTTCTTCATCAAAAGGAAAAGAGACTCTTTCTACTTATGTCAAAAAGGGAGTTCAATGGTGTTGAAGATCCATGGGATGCTACTTTCTTCAGAAAAGATATGACTTCAAGCCTTGTAGTAGGCATAATGATAGAGCCAAAAGAGACTTTTATGGATATTTTTACAAAGAGTTCAGATCCTAAAGTTGGCGGTCTTCATTTTGTTGTATCAAGGAGAGACTCAAAGACCTTTGTGATGCCTCCTCAACCATCAAAGTTTCCAGAGCTGCAAAGTGCATTGGAGGCTCTTTCATATACTTGGGAGCAATTTCCTAGTGTGGTGGCAAAAAGGATGCATGCAAAGATAATGTTTGAGTACTTTCAGGATGCACAATATGCTCCTCATATTCAAGGATCTTCACATGAAGGAGATCCAAAAGCTCAGACTTCGATGCAGGGACAAGAAGAATAGGCACATTGTCACAAATGTGTAGAACATGAGCGCAAACTTCTAGAGCAAGAAATGGTGGATATACTAAGGATGATGAAACACAAGCCTTGAGTGCACGGGAATTAAAAAAAATTGAAGAAGATCAAGGTCGATCCACTACAGTTATGCTAGAAGCTCTTGCTAGCAAACCACGACGTGAAATGCAAAAGGCTAGTATTGTAAGAGCCATGGTTCCAAGCAGTAAAAAAAGGATCGTCCCACTATAGAGAGAGATAATGTGGATGAAAAACGGTTAAAAGAAGAGAAAGATGAAGAAGACTCAGAACCCGAGGCTGAGGATAATCAGGATGAACTCACATCAATCAAAAATCTTAATCTGCGTCTTAATGAAGCAATTACAGATGATGATGTGGGATATATCTGGGGTCAAAGGACGTGGTTTGTGAATGCCAAAGATGAGGAAGCTGCAACTGTCTTTACTAATAGCCGAAGCCTTGATATATCCTATGCACTGCAAATATACGAGGCTTTGAGAGATGGTAAGAAACCTGTGGCAAGCAATGTGGTCTTGCGCCCAATAATGTTTTGTCCAATCAAAAATAGTTTTTTGGATCAAATAACATTTACAAGGCCTACACATTTCGAGGAAACCTTCAGTCGATTCTTTAAAGACACTCTTAAAAATATTCCAGATGAACAAGGCGAAGAGGCACAAGGTGAGAATATGCTAAAGGAAGCAAAGAAGGAATTCCTCCTTCATTGCAGATTCCAGCCCATTGATGGTCAACATTGGGCTTATGCTTGTAATCAGATCGCAAAGGAAGCAAAGGAGGTCAAAAGACTCACTTTAGAACAATTTGCAAAGATAAGTTCATTCCATTATTATCCTGCAACAATCTATGTATTCAAGCATGAGATCAAGTAATTGATTGAGTCCGAAAGACTTAATCATTATGTCCATGGAAAGCGTAAGATATCCTCAACATCAGAGGTCTTACAGAAGGCAAGGGTTATATGGACAACATTTGGTTCTCCAAATCCTGATTTGAAGCGAAAGGTCACAAAAGCAGACGCCGACACACTCACGAACTTCTATACTTCTTTGAGTGCAGTTGTGCCTAGGGGAACTCAAGAGCGAGAAGAAAGTATGACAAGCCTCAAGGTGGTGAGGGACAGATATGCCGACTACACTTCTATCATATTTCGTCCTGTTGAAGTGTTCAATGAGATGCTTGAAACGTGCATTGCTTGTGAGCGTGGACTGTTGACCTATGAAGCTCCTTTGTTTATCTTCGGAAAGTCAAAGGTAATGGATAAGAAGGAGTTGATGGTAAGGATGTGGAGGCCTATAAAGTACTTACTTGACAAGTATGCATCCATGGCAGCACAAAAAATTTTAAAGAAAGAATGGTTTTTTGGAAAAAAAGACAAAGACCACTACATGGAAGAATGCATCAATGTACAGGTGAGGCGTGATGCAGTGCATAGTGCCATTAAGTATTTGCTGTCAGAGAAACAAATTCCACTTACTTATTGTAACATTGACTATAATGTGGTGAAGCATATAGCTTCTTTGTCAACATCCAAGGTAAAGCTATGGGCAAATAGGTGGATTAAAAAGGATGAAGATGGGTCAGAAATAGTAACCTCTTATATGAGAAAAGAAATCCCACAACAGGTGGTTGCATATGTGGAAAGATTAATCAGCGAGATAAGGATGCCGACAGATATGCACCAAAGCTTTCAATTCAATGTAGATGTTACGGCAGAGTCTGGAAAGCTTGTGAACTTCAAGGGAGTCTCAGAAGATGACTTCTTCAAGAATGAGTCAGCATGGGATAAGCCACAACTATTCTTTATCAATGGAGTTTCTAGCGATGATATCCATAACTTCATTGATAGAATAGTATATACCACCATTAGCAAAGTGGCAATTTGCAACATTGTCATTTTTGTTGATAAAAAAGACAAAGAAGCCATGCAGGTTACTCTAGAGCGAGCATAATCATCAAATTTGAAGATCTATAGTGGTGTTTATGTAGCAAAGAGAGGCAAGAGAGAATGTGGCATAGCGATTCAATCTCTTGAATCATTCTTTTTGTGTATGCAGAGTCCCAACCCTGATCACTCCTTACAAAAGAACTAAGAGGGAATTCAAATAATTTGAGATTGATGCTAGAAGAGCAAGATATTCCCAAGTCCATACATTATAAAAAAAACAACTATGGAAGTCCTGCAAAAAGTGGGAGTCTCATGCTTACCATGATGGAGAATTTGCTACCGGCAGGTTGGGAGGTCACCTTGTGTAGGATGGAATATTTATTTGAGGATGTCCTCAGAAAAGGCAACTCCACAAATATTATTGGAAATAAGCATTTGATGGCTTATTTTCAGCTTCAAGCAGATCTAACCACAGGCTATGAAAAAGAGATAGACCACAAGGACACTGATGACATGGATGATTACCTTGAAGATCATAATGTCCCAGTTGATGATGATGAAAAGATGGACTTACATGACCCATTCAGAGAGAGGTTGGTGGATGAAGACAAACATGATGATGCCTTCTTTGATAATTATGGCTCACGGGGTTATGAAAAAAGGCCACTACGACAATACTTAGCAGTATGAACTCTCTATTTCTCAACTAAATACAATTTTTTAAATAAGATTTAAATTTAAAGATAATGAATCTAATCTCTCATATTTGTTTACAGGCAATAGAGGGAGAAGAAATGGATGAAGTCAATATGGAGGCACTCCCTTCTACTTCAACAATGCAACCACCTCTAAATTTGATTGAAGAATCCAATGAGCACAAGAGCTTTAAAGACACCATGGAAAAGCAGAATGACCCAAACATAGAATACAAGCTATGACAAAGACCCATTCTGCAAATTTAGCTACATTGGATAAAATGGAGAGCTCATTTGAAGTTAGGATCGTTTTGAAACGAGAACCTCAGTATTTGAGCTTTGGTAGAGAGGAGGTTTCAATCCTCTCCAATCCTTTAAAAGAGGTTAATGACAATGTTATCTTGGCCATTCTCAGGTAACGTTTGTTTATTTGTTGCTACTTCAATGAGCTAACATTTGTTTATTTATTTACAGTGTAGTTATATATCAGTTTCCTAGTGCAGAATGCAAATCAATTCTATGAGCTAACGTTTGTTTATTTCTTGGTGCAGTGTAGTTATTTCTCAGCTTCCTAGTGCAGTGCAGCATCGTGCCTACATGCTCGATGCTCTCCTTTCTTCTATTCTTAGCTCTCCTCAAAAGACTATAGAAGATGTTTGTATCTGGTTAAGCCCTTTGAATTTATATGGGATGCGAGTCATCTTTATGCCTTATCATGAGGCGTCAGTATCAACTCTAACCTTATTTTTACTATTTCTTTGGCAAGTTTGTGTAAAACATGTGAATTCAATGGAAGGCTATCATGCCAAATCCCCAAGGTAATTATTCTCTTAATATTTTTGATACTTTCTTATTTCGTATCTTATGATCATGACATATTAATATATTTAATATGTCATGATGGACAGTGCTGCATATTGGCTAGTATCTGCTGTCAGAACAACCACGGAGCAACAAGACCAAGTAGAATTCAAAAGACATCTGCCAGTGGAGCAAAAAGATGGGCACAGCTGTGGGTGGAGAGTTGCCTACAACTGCATGTTGTTTCTTAGAGAGATTTTTGATTTGGAGTTACCAGTCAAAATGGAATCTTATACAGAAGCCGCCGATCTGCTAGCATTTCGGGCTGAGTGTATTTAGCGTCTAATTGCTACCATTGGGAAACAATCTGAAAACATGACTACATTGCAGCATGTATAAAACCTTATCTTTATACTTGTATGCTTGTTCAAGCCTTTAATTGGGATCCTTTAATTGGGATGTGTAAATCTCATAACTTTTTTATATTTTCCTCCAAGAGGAGAAGAGACTGAGTCTAATGAAAGCATGCTATCTTTATACTTCTATGATTATTTAAACCTTTATTTTTATTTGGGATGTGTAAATCTCATAACTTTTTAAATTTTTTCTCCAAGAGGAGGAGAGACTCACTCTAATGAAAGCATGTATGAAACCTTACTTTTTAAATTTTTGCTCCAAGCGGAGGAGAGACTCACTCTAATGAAAGCATGTATGAAACCTTATCTACTTGTTTAATCCTTTATTTGGGATGTGTACATCGCATAACTTTTTTATATTTTTATAGCAGAAGGAGGATGTAGAAGACATAGCAAGTGAAGAAGAATACGATGTAGACTACTCTCTCAATAAGATGAGTCATGAAAATATGAATCTATTAGAGCAGATTGGAAGTTCATTCACCGCTATGTTAATTCGACAACAACCTCATTTTTTTGAATTTGATGAAGAAGAGATTTCAATCCTCTTGAATCCTAAGAAAGAGGTTAATGTCAAAGTCATTACAACCATCCTCAGGTTTGATGCAGCCTTTTCCTTGGCTTTATACTTTGCTTATTTTAATTAAACCCAAGAAGTTAATACCTTTTTTTTAAATATAGTAATGTTATAGCAAATTTTTCACAAAATATACAAAGCGTTTCATATATGCTTGATCCTCATATTTCGGAAGTGCTTAGCAATAAAGAAGAAACCATAGAGGATGTTTGCAAGTGGTTGAAGCACGTTCCTATGAATGATGCATGAGTTATTTTTACAGCATATTATGAGAAGTAGGCATCAAACCCTACTTGTTTTTTCTATTGCATTGCTAGAATTGTCTCAAACATAGTAATTATTCTTTATTGATAATGCAGCTCACATTGGAGTCTGGTAGTCGTGGACATCTTTGCGAAGAAGTGCTTCTTTGCCAACTCAATGACATCCGTCCATGGCACTGCGTCCATGGCACTGTGTTAGAGTAAGTATAGACTACACTTGTTGTCACTTCTTGACATGTAGATTGATATGCAATGCACATATTCACTGTTGTTATATGTTTTGATGTGCAGATCAGCTCGAAAGTTAGTAGGTGCTATCGACACAGTAATGTGGCAATGTGACTTGGCACAACAAATAGAGTATATAACATGTCAGGTATCACATCAAGAGAATAGCCACATCTATAATTGTGGATGGAGGGTGGGCTACAATTGCTTTTTGGTACTTGGTCAAATTTTTGAGATACAAAATGACACAACACTGTCAACATATACGGATTTGCATCTCTATGCATTTATAACATGTACCATTCGAGCAATCATTAAGGGCGACATTATGGACCCTCCCACAAGGCAAATAGATGATAATGGCTCAGAGGAGTGCGAAATGAATGCCGTCAAAGAGTCAAAGGGGATAGAAGACCTCAACTCTACAAACATGGCTTCATTGGAAGAATTGGGAAGCTCTTTTAATGTTAGGGTTATGATTCAACATAGACCTTAGTATCTTGAATTTGGGGGAGAGGAGATTTCAATCCTCTCTAGAGCTTCAAATGACGTCAATAACAATGTTATGATGGCCATTCTCAGGTTTGATACAAACTTTTTCTCTGCTTGATAATTCAATATTTTGATTAAATCTAATAAGCTAATATTCATTTATTTGTTAGTGCAGTATAGTTATCTCACGATTTGGTAGAGCCGTACAAAATCGTGTGTATATGTTGGATTCCCTCCTTTCTCCTATACTTAGCGATAGCAGAAAGACGATAGCCGATGTTTGTAAATGGTTACAGCCTTTACATTTACATGGCATGCGAGTCCTATTTATGGCATATCAGGAGATGTAAGTATCATGGCAACCTTTATTTTCATCTTATACTAGCAACATTGTGTTAAATAATAATGGTTCTTAATTATTCGTGTAGGGAACATTGGAGTCTGGTGGTTTGGGACCTTGAAGACAACTATTATTGGTTTGTTAACTCGATTGCAGGCTTCCATGGCTCAGTGCAAACGTAAGTATTCTATTAATATGTTGTTACTTCTATATTATGTACCTTATATGTAATAGACACACTAAGTTTTTTTAATATGTCATGATGAGCAGGTCGATTGAGAAGTTGGTATCTGCTATTAGAGAAACAGGACAGTACAAAGACTCGATAGACTTTGAAAAGCGTTTAGTAGTAGAGCAGGAAGATGGGCATAGTTGTGGGTGGAGAGTTGCCTACAATTGCATGTTGATTTTCAAAGAAATTTTCTCACTTAAGCCACAGATCTCATCGAAAGACTCTTTGAAGCTCAAATATTCAGAGGAGGATATACAATTGTTTAGGGTTGAAATCATTCGAGACCTACTTGCTACCATTCGAATACAACGTGCAACTGAAGCAATATCAGAGCTTGCATTTAAGGAAGAGGAGACTAAGTCTACTGTGAAAGCACTGCACACTACAGAAGAAGTAGAGACTCAGTGTACACCTACAGCACCACAGCCTCCACTGGAAGCATCAGAAGAGTTGCCACAACCTCCGCTTGCATTTAAGGAAGAGGATACTGAGTCTACTTCGAAAGCACTACATACTACAGGAAGAAGTAGAGACTGAGTGTACATCTAGAGCACCATAGCCTCCATTGGAAGCATCAGAAGAGTTGCCACAGTCTGCACTAGAAGCATCAGAAGAGTTGTGATGCATGTATGATGTTGTGTTTGTATATATGCATGAGGAGCATATTCTCATGATGTTGTTTACTCCATGAATATTATGGTTGATATTTATTTGTTGCAATGTATGAATCATGATGTAGTTTTTGTTGATTATACACCAATTTCTGACTTATTACTTAAGTGGCATTTAGTCATGATATTTATATATTTATTTCATGCACACAATTTTACGATATGAATGTGTGATGATGTGATTATTAGGAAATATAACCTTCTGTGATGAGAATTTTGATATGAATATGTGATGATGTAATATTTGTAATATATTTCATGGCAAAGTATCGATTCCCAATGCTCCACTCACTTAAAGTACAACATTCCCAATGCTCTACAAAATTTTATTTAGTTGGACAGTCTGAGGACTCCACTCACTTAAAGTAGAGCATTTCCAATGCTTCTCTCACTTTATTCCAACCCTTATCCTTATCATAGCGAACACATCGTGCCTTAGTGCACTTGTATTCTTTCATCGTAGTCCTTCCACAAACACTCTCTTATTTCTTACATCCTAGTCCTTCTGATTAACTTGTATTCGTCTTTTACTTTACGTCTTCCCTCACTTTCTATCACTCTTGAAGGAGGGGCAGCTCACAGTTGTGCATCCCTCGCTATCGCTCCCTCACTCTCCTTCTCCCACTTAGACAATGACTAGTTACTACCCGACTTCATTTACTGAACTCAAATTCTATCTTAGATCTCTTTTGTATTGACCAATGAAGGGAAAATCATTCGAGGAGGATATGTTACACACATGGCTGCTTGATTTGAACTCAGCAGAAGAGGTGAATATCCATAGCTTTCTTTTTCGCTTCTTTTAATCACGTACTTCTTATGCGAACGAGTTAAATTTTCGTACAGGATATGGCGGTGGCTAGAAGCTATATTGAAAAAAATGGTAAAGATGAGGAAAGCCAAGAGAGAAAAGAAGAGTTGTTGAATGCTTACAAGTCGGCGGAAGATTCGAAACAAGTTGTGAGGAGAGTCTGTGAGGAGATTTGCGATGCCAGCCCTAGTTACGCATGGCCTGCAAGTTTAAAGTCTGCTTGTTTTCATGAAGCCAATGCCATAGTAGGAACTTTCGAGGACATATGCTCTCTCTAATGACTTAATAGTCAAGTGATGGAAATTTAATTCCATAGAAATTTAAAGTAACTGTGAAATTTAATTCCATAGACTTATGTGTTTTCTAAAGTAACTGTAATAGACAAGAAATGAAACTACAGTTCCACAAAGACTTTTTAGTTCTCTAATGTAAAGTTGTAATAGACAAGAGAGACAAAGATGACATCTTCTAGGCTGAGCTACTGGAAGGTGTTTTTTAACACCATATGGCTTTGAGTTACATGATCTACTTCTTGTACAAATGTGTCATGCTTTTTTTAAAATGTACTCTAGTTTTTTTTCTAATTTGATTTTTTAAAATCTTACTTTTTGTCTCTTTTAACAACATGAAGTCCTCTTTTTTTAATATACTCTAGTTTTAATAACATATCAGGTCATTTTTTCTAATTTGATTTTTTAAAATCTTACTTTTTGACTCAAATTTTTGTTTTATAAGAGCCTCTTTTTTTTAAATTCCTTATCCAAAATTATCTCACAAAACGAATTTGGACAGTGCACTAGTCCAAAATTAATGAAATAGGTGTTCAATCTCTTGTGACATTAGTTCTATTCTACCAATTTGAAAACAAATCACCAAACAAGGGAAGTCACATTTATTTCATGTTTACGAGCAATAGTTGAAACAATTGCTCGTTTAATTATAAGATTATGTTGCCATTATGAAAGATAGTCAAAATGTAGACATCTTAATACATCTACAATACAATAAATGAATACAACATAAAGGTATGCATTACATATCAACGAAACAATAAATTTATAGTTCCATTGCAACTTCCGAGGCAAATGATCGAACTTCGCAATAGTGGAGGAACTTGAAAGACATATTGCTAGGCCCTGATGCTCCCATGCACTACATTTTAGAGCATCAGAACCTAGGAATATGCCTTGCATGGTTCTCGATGTTCCGATGAAGATGTAGACCCTCTCTGCATGTTAGAATAGATCATTGCTCTAAAAATGTGAATGACCAAAGAAGACAACCAAAACATTTGAAAAAATGGGATGGAGTTTATGGAGGTGGACGAGAAGGAGGTTTTTGAGGTTCTGCAGTGGCTGAGGATGGGCAGGAAGAAGGCACTATGAAGAAGCTGCACATTGTGGAGGCCGAAGCAACAATTCGGAATGAAATGCAGGTGGCATGGAGGTGGTACTTGGTGGCATGGAGGTAGACGGTAGCTCGTACATGACACTAAGATGGGGACTTGAAATGATCTGGAGACATAGCAGCCCAACCAGCCAAAAAACATACGCAGCCCAACAAGCAATACTCTCTACGAAACCTGCAACACAGGTGCAGCCCAGCCTTCCCAAAAACACATATGAAGCCAGCACGCAATAAAACATACAAAGCCCAGCATGCAAACGAAACGTGAACGCAGCAAAGAAAAAAAACAATGCAGCAAATGAGATGTGACTGCAGGCCACAATGCGCTCGTCAATGAAACCCGTCCCTCAAGTGGAGTTGTTCACAGAGACAGAGAGCGAAAGACACCTCCACAGGAACGATGGCACAACGCTATTTAAACGAGGTGGTTGAAGGCAGCCGCTGGAAAAAGAAGCCTACTGACGGGAAAAACGTTGGCTCAAGGCAAAAAAGAGAAAGGGTGAAGGCTGAGGAAGGAGCAGGTCGAGAGTCTACCAGGAAAGGAAACTATAGAGGGCAGGCAGTCGCCTTGAGGGAGGAGGTTGTGGGACGTGAAAGCTCCAAATGTGCAAGTGCAGCCAGGCCTCTCTTCACGCCAAATATGCAGGTAGGCGGGAGAGCGTTGCAAGTTGTGGAATTGCATCATCGATGATGCAATTCCTTTCGTCGTTATTTCGTTCGGCGCCGTATCGCCCGACTGGAGTGGTCGAATTCGCGTCTGCTGCAGGGCTGATTTTTGCTGAATATGGGCACCTGAAATGATGGGGGCACACGGGGGAACATGGCCAGCACTAGCATCGTCTAGAATTCGATGGCAATAATGCTTGGTTTGGTCGACGCGGGGAACCAGCTCTTACCTCTTCTTACATCCTCGTTAGTCATGTCAGTACGTACCTTCATGAGTTCTTCCCAACCTCCTGAGTTTCAGAAAACATGAGCCTTCGACATGCACGCTTCTGTTGTTTGACACCCATTTCAATTACAAGCGCCCTCCTTACTAGCTCTTTAATTCGCATTCAGACTGACTGCTTGCAAAAGTAAACTATGGCACCTTCGCTAGGTGAACTACTCTGGAGGGTCTTACTCTGGCAAGACTTACTCTGGCAAGACTTACTGTGGCGGGACTACTTGCTTTGGGAAATACTACCAACACTTTCTAGGAGGTGGTCAGTACAACGTCACCATGAACTCCATTTACGAGTGCCCGAACATTCCTAGTTGGATCCAACCTTACCTCCCTACACCTTACATTATTAATTTCACATAACCCTATGTAAATCTCTTAGCTTAATTCTTAGGGGCGGTAGGGGGAACTAATTAAAGGGTATTTCCCATTTTTCAACATTTGGGGGGACTTACTCGTCTTCGATGTGAAAAATACGCATGCAAGAATGGAACAGCTCATGAGTCTCTTGCTTGTTTCAGAATTGTGAGCATATGAATTTATCTTTTTCTTTATGTACTCTCTGTGTGTACATAGGCATTGCACAAATTCTTGTGGGGTCCACCTTACATAAGCCAGCTATACAACGTGCATTCGAAAGGTATTTAAAAAACCCCTCTGTAACCACATTTTATCTATTTATATGCTCCTACTGTGAATTTTTAGATTAAAAATTATATCCCTTCAATAAATTTAAAATTTGAGAAGCCTATATTTTTTACGCTCCTTTTGTTTATGAGAAATTGTATTGTATAATTGAATAAAACCCTTTAATTTGTATGTCGTGGAGATGCATGCTTTACACCCATACTAGTACCTAATAGAACGTATTTTAAACTTTTGATCTTTTCAATTCCCAAAATCTCATGTATTTACTCCACCTTATCTAATTTTGTTTCCTTTGCATGCTCTAAAATTGTCACTACCTACTAGAGATTTGCGTGAAGTAACTTGAATTGAACTATGAATAAAATGGCACAAACTTATAAGAAGATAGCCCAAACTTTAACCTTATCTTGATCTAATGGGAGTTTTTATATTAAATATGATGTATGTAGTAGCATTATGTTGATTTAGTGTAAGTGTTTATATTCAATATGATGCATGCACTAGCATCATGTTGCCTATATGCCACTTTCTATATTAGGAAAAGATAGTGTTTATCATCTCATCATAAAGGCATCCAACTTAATCATGTTAAGTGCACAAAGTTATTAAGTTTATTATCACTTAATCCGTAACTTTTTCTCAATTTATTGCATGCAAGTATCTTTCAACTAGGTTGAGGTGCATGCAAAGTATTGTGACCATCGGATATGCTTTGCATGGCTGATCACGCATTATACACCGTTTTTCCCCTAGTGATATGCACATCTGCAAAAAAACACACCCTTAGGTGTGTTATCTGACCAAGTACTTATCGGATGGGTGTGCCTCTTTGAGAACATTTCAATACCACCTAGGTTGAGGGCTAGGAGAAGTGTTGTGCCCACCGGATATCCTTTGCATGATCGATCGAGCATTAAATACTATTTTCGCTCTAGTGTCATGCACATCCGTAAAAAAACACGCTGCTAGGTATGTTATCCGATCAAGCACTTATGGGATGGGCGTGCTACTTTACATGTAAGGTAATTCTACCTAGTCGAAGGTGTGTGCAAAGTATTGTGCCCATCGAATATGCTTTGCATTGTCGATCAAGCATAAAACACCGTTTTTGCCTAAGTGTCATGCACAACCATAAAAAAACACGGTCCTAGGAGTGTTTTTCAAACAAGTACTTATCGGATGGGGGCTCCACTTTGGACGCAAGTCAGTTTCAACTAGGTTGAGGTGCATGCAAAGTATTGTCACCATCGGATATGCTTTGCATGGTCGATCACGAGTTATACAACGTTTTTTCGGTAGTGATATGCACATCCGCAAAAAAACACGCCCTTAGGTATGTTCTCTGACCAAGTACTTATCGGATGGGTGTGCCTCTTTGAGAACATTTCAATACCACCTAGGTTAAGGCATAGGAAAAGTATTGTGCCCATCGGATATGCTTTGCATGGTCGATTGAGCATTAAAAAAAACACGCTGCTAGGTGTGTTATCCAATCAACTACTTATGTGATGGGAATTCCACTTTGCATGTAAGTCAATTACACCTATTTGAAGGTGTGTGCAAAGTATTGTGCCCATCGGATATGCTTGCATTGTCGATCAAGCATAAAACACCGTTTTTGCCTTAGTGTCATGCACAACCATAAAAAAACACGGTCCTAGGTGTGTTATTCCAACAAGTACTTATCGAATGGGGGCTCCACTTTGTATGCAAGTCCTTTTCAACTAGGTTGAGGTGCGTGCAAAGTATTTTCACCATCGGATATACTTTGCATGGTCGATCACGCATTATACAACGTTTTTTCGCAAAAAAAAAAGCCCTTAGGTATGTTATCTGACCAAGTACTTATGGGATGGGTGTGCCCCTTTGAGAACATTTGAATACCACCTAGGTTAAGGCATAGGAAAAGTATTGTGCCCATCGAATATCCTTTGCATGGTCAATCGAGCATTAAATACCATTTTTGCCTTAGTGTCATGCACATCTATAAAAAAACATGCTGCTAGGTGTGTTATCCGATCAAGTACTTATGCGATGGGAATGCCACTTTGCATGTAAGTCAATTCCACCTAGTTGAAGGTGTGTGCAAAGTATTGTGCCCATTGGATATGCTTTGCATTGTCGATCAAGCATAAAACACTGTTTTTGCCTTAGTGTCATGCACAACCATAAAAAAACACGATCCTAGGTGTGTTAATCAAACAAGTACTTATCGGATGGGGGCTCCACTTTGCACGCAACTCCATTTCAACTAGGTTGAGATGCATGCAAAGTATTGTCACCATCGGATATGGTTTGCATGGTTGATTACGCATTATACAATGTTTTTCCGGTACTGATATGCACATCCGCAAAAAAACACGCCCTTAGGTATGTTATCTTACCAAGTACTTATCGGATGGGTGTGCCTCTTTGAGAAAATTTCAATACCACCTAGGTTAACATGTAGTAAAAAAATTGTGCCCATCGGATATGCTTTGCATGGTCGATCGAGCATTAAATACCATTTTTGCCTTAATGTCATACGCATCCATAAAAAAACACGTTGCTAGGTGTGTTATCCGATCAAGTACTTATGCGATGGGAATGTCACTTTGCATGTAAGTCAATTCGACCTATTTGAAGGTGTGTGCAAAGTATTGTGCCCATCGGATATGCTTTGCATTGTCGCTCGGGGGGGTCACTCATCATATGTAACCCTATCACGTGAGTTCAACAGAAGGATTTTTTTATTTCTAAAATTTACAGAAATAAATATACATAAGGGACTATTTAAAATAGTTTTGGAAAAAAATTATAGATTTGTATAGAAAAGGGGTACATTTTATTAATGAATTCTTTTACAAATAAGGGACTTTAAATATAGGCCTTGAACGCACGTGATATAGAGGGTTTATACATAGTGACCCCCCCGAGCATTGTCGATGAAGCATAAAACACCGTTTTTGCCTTAGTGTCATGCACAACCATAAAAAAACATGGTCCTAGGTGTGTTATTCAAACACGTACTTATCGGATGGGGGTTCCACTTTGCACACAAGTCCGTTTCAACTAGGTTGAGGTGCGTGTAAAGTATTGTCACCATCGGATATGCTTTGCATGGTCGATCACGCATTATACAACGTTTTTCCGGTAGTGATATGCACATCTACAAAAAAACTCGGGGGGGTCACTATGTATAAACCCTGGGGGATTCAGAAGGGGAACCTTACGATATCACGTGAGTGTACACTAGGGGGGTTTTTTGCAGATGATGCATAAGCTTATACATTAGGGGTGGGGGCCCTTTTATGTTTTGGCTAATCTTAAATTTAAGTTAGGGGGGTGGGAGTGGGAGGGGGGGGGAATTAATCTTTACCCTAGATGTAGACCCAATGTAGAAATGACACACAAATACTCATTTGATAAGTCAGTCACTGGGTGTTCATGAACTATGCCCAAAACTAACACTAGGTCTCCTTCATTGATGGTGATTCTTATTGTTAATTATGGTAATCAAAGAACTAATCATGGCTAATTAAAGGGGCTAATGTTTAGAGAAAATAAGAGAACAGGCTATGGAAAAAGGTGTAAGAAATGTTCCATAGTAATGCATTCCTAGAAGCAAATTAAGCATAACATGGCCACATGAACACCACCACACCCACACCTATACCCTCTCACTCTTTCACTCTTTGATTTTGACCACAAGCTGGTTCTCCTAAGTTGTCCTTATTCTCTTTTAGCATTTGTAAATATTCACTCTATCTTTCTAGTAAACTTTGCTTTGCACACTTTGCAAAATTGCCCAATCACCCAAAGACAAAGAGACTATCTATCAGAGGATTAAATAAAAAATGGAGTAAAGGAAGGCTACATGGAGTGGGCATGGAGTCCCAATGTTGTAGATCCAAGAAATGGGTTTTAAGGGTGGTTCAAATCAAGGAACTTGAGATCCAACCTTGTAAGTCATGATATAAACAGTCTTTCATAATATAAAACAAATGTATCATTAAATCATTCTCTCTTTAATATAGGTTTACTATTTTATTCTAGTGTCTATAGTAGTGTAATATACATGTGTCTTTTCAATATTACGACTGTGTGACTACTATTTGAATAGTGAATCTCTTAATAGAACCCTTCATTCAGAATTTGTGATAGGAAGGAAGTCATGTGACCGCTATGTGTAAGTCTTGGGACAATCTATGAGAGACGATGACCCTAGAACTATCAAAGCGAAGATGTGCATTGAAGGACACCATTACAAATGCCTTAATACACTATGGATCAATGGCGGTGAACCTAATAACTAAGGAAACCATGATAGATTTGGGCTTGGAAAAGATGTTATAAAGTAATTAGGTTAGTTGTCTTGCCAACAAAAGTAGAAATTAATTGCCCTCCCAAGTATGTGTACACATGTGGCCTATCCCATGAGTGAGGGCTTTTCACACGGTTGACCATACTCTATGTTTTCTTAACCATGGTGAAATGGAGCCAATTTTATCCTGAAAAATGGAGGGGGGAAATGGGGAAGCGAGGGAAAATGGGTTTCCACTTTTGCCCTATCTTATGCCCTATACTTTTGCCCTATCTTATACTTTGGCTTCGTTCTGCCTCTGCCCCTTTGCTTCGTTCTGCCTCTGCCTTTCAAGCATTCCGCCTTTGCCTTTCAAGCGCGACATCTGCAACAAAGCACTACGTATTATCTGCCTACTTTGAAGGACAGTAGTGAAGCATTTCTTTGGCAACGTTGCTTTCCCAGATCCAGCTCGCCACTAAGTTTGGAAACATCTTGGACAACGGCATCTTTTCTATGAAAGGGTCACAGGAGTACGTGCGTAGCGCCTGCGAGGCTAGTTTGAAGAGGTTGGATGTCGATTATATCGATCTCTATTATCAGCACCGTGTTGACACAACTATCCCCATTGAGGAAACGGTTTGTTCTATCTTTCATCTCTGCTCTAAATTAGACTGTTTGGATTACAAGATTTAACATATGATGAATAGCTTTCCTATTGATCGCATCTCTTAGGATGGCACAACCGCTAGATCACAACCGCCAGATCACTTCCCTATTTCTTTGGATGCCCCAATTGCTTTTAGACTGTTCATGGGTCGAGATTCTCGTGGAGATCACAGGTGGGAGAACTGAAAAAACTGGGAAAATCAAGTACATCGGCTTGTCTAAAGCCAGTGTCGACACCATTTAGACGAGTGCATGCTGTTCATCCAATCAACTGCTGTGCAGCTCGAATGGTCTCTATGGTCACTAGCTTACCTCCTGCAGAAGATGTGATTCCAACCTGCAGGTCCAGGGAGCTTTTTGGAGTAAGCCAGGTGAGTCCTCTATGGCCACACCTCTTTCCTTAGCTGCATCACGGTTTGTGTTTAAACGTTAATTTTCGTGGATCCTCCCTATTTAAGCTGTGAAGGTATTCTAGTCCCTGCGCCACTTCCAATGCCATCCAGAGTCTCTGATTCCAGTCTAACAAACTATCGCTCTAATGGAGATGCCTTGCAAGAGTCGACAACATTGCTAAATTTTTAGTCATGAGATCAAACCGCTCCGCAGTTTTGTAAGGCTCGGAGTACATCTCACTTGTTGACCGGCCCCCAACCACATATAGATGGTTGTTCAACTTTTCCAGGCAAACTCAAAACGATCGTCTTCGATCATGCGCATTACGCCAGCGTTTTGTTTTTGCAAGTATCATAGCAGTATCATAGCAGCACTGTGATTTGATTACTCCCGTAGCGAGATTTTGCTGCTGTTCGAGTTCATACATGCACAACAAGATTTCCCTCAACTTTCTACCAACAATCTTGTTTTAAGTCACATTTTCCTGTTCCCACAGTCTGGCATTCTTCAACATTTTCCTGTTCCCACAGTCTGGCATTCTATCAATATGATTATTTTGGTGTGTACAAGCATTCCCGTGATAGTCTAAAACAATTCCTTCCACCTCAGGTGTAGAGGAGGACCCCTTGTCACCGGTAGGGTACTCCGAAGATGAATTTCCAATCATCTGGCCAGCAGCGGACACATTGACCATTGAGTTTCTCTGTGTTTCTGAGTTTTCAAACACTCTCTCAATCTCATAGTGATCAAGCATGTGAAATGTTGATATTTGTATATAATTATTTAAAAAAGCTCCATCACAGTAACATAAAGTGTAGCATACATGGCCTTTCAATCGCACCTTCCACCCCCCTAAGAAGAGACATTGTAAAACATTCAAGTCTTTTTGCCCGCCAACTCCCGTTTTCAATTATTATCTAGCATAACACCCTAATCTTTGGGAGTCTTTGATCATCGAATCCTGCCATTGATTGTTGCCCATGAGTCTGATAGAGTAGGGGACTTGCCAGAGAGCCGGAAAATCCTTTCAAAAGCATGTTAGAAGACCTTCAAATGGCCACAGCTAGCTGTATATACCACCTTGGGCATTCCCATTCTCTACACAATTAACTGGCAATGACTCCATACTCTTTTGCAATCTTTTTAGTTCAAACCAGCCAGCTTTCAGCTAGGATTTGGTGCTATTAGTGTGCTCTCAGCCTACTTGGCCTTATGTGTGGTTGACAAGGTGGGCTTGAGAATCGTACTCCTTGTCTGCACGCTTCCATAATCACATTTGTAGCTGTATATCACCATACATGTCAACAGTTTTATGTCCATTTCATGCTTCATTTTGAACATGTTAATGATGATTTTGCTGTAATTTGTTCCTCATTTCCTTTACTTTACAATAGGTTTTGCTGCTACTGCAAATAATGCATTGAGAAGGCCTATGTTTCTACTTCAACTCACATGTTTTTGGTTGGAATTTGTTTACAGGTGCTATAATTTGTTACTAGTTGCTAGAGTAGCTGTAAGTTTCAAAAGGAGATTGTTGGCTTGAAGCAGCTTTGATTCTTCCATACTTTGCTCCAGGTTTTATGTCCATTTCATCCTTCATTTTGAACATGTTAATGATGGTTTTGCTGTAATTTTCTCCTCATTTTCTTTACTTTACAACAGGTTTTTTTGTCCATTTGAGATTATCTTGTTGGGCACCTTTTTTGTTATCTAGCCCTTTTATAGGAGCATGGAGAGGCATGATATTGTGATTGTGTTAGATGAGGGTGTGGCTGAAAATCATGTGTTGGGATATGTTCATCTTAAAACCGGTGGTACCTACAAGGACTTGAGAGAAGAGATCATCCTTGATAATCTCATCATAGATGAGTTTATATTTTTGGGAGGATCTAGGAAAATTCCAATAGGGGCCAAGCAAGAGGAGAGATGGATAGTTGATGTTGCAGAAGTAACCATCCAATTGAAAATGGAATATGATACACAAGGCAAACGCCAAAAAGTGGACTCAGTTGGAGATAGCAATAAAATGCAGCCAAAGTGTACAGTGTCTCCAGATTTATGTATGCATGATCTTGCTCAAGGGTGTGAGAGGTACAATATGGTGGATGATTCGACTACGTGTGGTAGTGTTTCTAAGAATCGATTGAAGAGTCACCTTGCAACACCATCTGAGGTCAAAAAATGGCAGAGGGAGATTAAGATAGCCAAAGAAAAGTTAAGAGCAAAAGGCTGACATGATAGATTTGAGCTCATGTCAAAGGACAAGGATGGTAAAGCATTGTTTCAGATTTGGTGTGAGGAGTGTGATTGCTCTTATGGTCAAGGGGGTCCTGACACTTTGTATAATTACACACACTCACACATCAACTCAACATCCCATATGAGGATTATTGGGTTATGTGAGCAAGAGAGCCATAGAAAAGACAGCCTTGGTTCATTGGATGACATTATGGAATTAGGAAAAGAAAAAGTAAATGAAGCAATGTTGGAGGTTTCAACCTTTGCAAGTGAGAGTAATGTGGTGTTTCAACTAGTAACAGAGACTATTGGAGATTATAGCACTCTATCAAAAGTCTATATAAGCTGCATGCTAGATAACAAGTGGATACCACTATTTCCAAAGACAGGATCTCTGCGACAATGCATGATTGAGCATATGAAATCCAAGCTACATATCACAAAGGCTAGTGGCATTGATTCTAGTAATCAAGTGAAGAGGGCTGGTGGTCGCCCATCCAAGGTGACAATTATAGATAAGAAGCAAAGAGATCTAAGTGGTTTTTTCAAGAAATGTTCTGCTAAATGTAAAACTCACATGGTCTAGCTGTGTTTTCCATCAGCTTTGTATTTTCCAAGTGAACATTTTTTCTTATGCTCTATTGTAATGTTTTCTTATAGATAATGACACCTTGCAAACTGCTAATGCATCACGAAAGCCATCAGGTATTTCTCATATGATTCTATTTTCAATCATTATTTCTGATTTCTTATAGAGATGTTAGGTGTAGCTAGTCATATGGCTTTTGGCTCTCTCTCCATTAGGCAAATTTTCAAGCTTCTATTTTCAATCACTATTTCTGTTTTTTTATAGAGATGTTAGGTGTAACTAGTCATATGGCTTTTGGCTCTCTCTCCATCAAGTCTATTGGGAACTTAACAGATTCCTCCTTTGCTCACAGAGAGTAGCTTGCTTGCAACCTTGTGTTGGGGTTTTTGGCAAGGGTCATATAACTATGATGGGAATGTGGTTGACTTGAAGCCCTTTTTGGATGATAGTAAGGGAGGTGGCAAATGGCACAATGAGCCAGCAACTAAGGCAACAATTATGATGGGGACAACAGAGTTCATTGAAATTAATGCACTTTCCGTCATAAGGATTGCAAGCGGATATGTTTGGAGGGAACATACTTTGATAATTTGCAATGTGGTGCATGTGCTACTATTCCTAAAGAACGAGACTTTCGCATGCGAGTGTATCGACAAATTCGATCTTCAGACACTCGTGGATCAAGAGACATAGGAGGTGGTAGACGGTTAGATTATTTGACTCATTTAGAGTTATTGAGAGTAGCAAAAACAAAGTCCACAATGGTTCATGTATTGAAGAAGGAGATAGCATTCACAAGAACTGAAGTTGTTGCATTGAGCATGAAGGTTAGAAGTCTTCGGGAGAGCACTATGGAAGCCATGGTGAGGAAAGGTGTTAGAAAATTTTGTCAAGATATAATCAATGCTCATGAGCTAGGTCTATTTGAGGGAAAGAAGGCATTGTGGAACTTCTTTGTTGACATTTCACAAAACATTTCAAGAATAGGTCAAGGGAAGAGATATTCCAATACAACAAAGGAATTATTTGAGATTGTCAAGATATGGGGAGGGACAAGGTTGCATAATTTCTTATCACTTAACCTTGGAGGTCCACACATGTCCACCACAATGAGGTCCACAAGAAAAGCACTTTTCTTTCGAACTGGTTTACAAGAGGATATATTTCAACATGCAAGAGAAGTTTACACTTGTCACATGATGAAGAAAGGTATACCCTCGGGTAGTGTGCCAGTTCTTCTAGCTGAGGATGAAACAGTTGTGAAAAGAATGGTGAGATGGGTGGCACGTGATGATAATTTGTTTGGCTTTTGTGGTAAAAAGCTGGAACACACTTGCATTCCAGACTTTGTCGTGCAAGTTGGTGATGGTCAAGATGGATATCTTAGAGTTGTGGATGCTTTTCAACATAATGTGATTGCTCATTATGCAAGGGTATTGATAGTGAATCCTCTTCTTGAATGCTTGCCAAAGCTAGTTATATTGGTGCAATTGACATGTAATAGGTTTGATTCCATGTTTGTCAGAGAATAGTGGGAGAGCATTCAGCTTTCTTGGAACATTTTTCTAAGGGACGTGGTAGGTCCATTGATAGGACATGCTTCAGATGGGGATAGTAGGCGCAGAAAGTTGATGTTGCAAGATTACTCTTCTTGTCAAGGTCCCAGGTTGTGCATTCCTTGGAAGGTTTGACCCTTTACAGCACACATCACATTTGATGGGAGTATCAGTGGTTTGCATGATCAAGACTATATCCATAATGGAAAGAAACTTATCAATCCTTTGGATAGTGCATCTAGGAGGTTGGTACTTGGTAGAGAGCTTGTGACTTTGAATGATGTAGCAATTGTATATCAATTATTCAAGGTTGATGAACATGGCTTGCAAGAAGGGGATATTGAGAGGAAGGATAGACAAAATTGGAGAGCTACACAAAGGATTGCTGCAAAGAAAGTACAAAAGTGTTTGAAGTTATTACAAGAAGGCTATGGTGCTCACCAAGAGTGGACATTGGGCACACATATGTACTTATCAATAGTAGCATCTTACATTGATATTTTCTTATCACCTACCTTAGACTTGTATGGTCGTGTGAAAGCTGCAAGAAAGGTGTCTTTCTTTTTCAGGTATGTAGAAGTTGCTACCATTGCTATTAGTGATATATGAATAAAGGATTTTGAACATATTTCCAAGGTTTATGTGGCTAATACTCATGGTTCTTTCTATATGTAGGATTTGGCGAATGTGGATCACTAAACATGATGCATACACCCTAAAGCAAAACTTTATCAGTAGCATTCATTGACATTCAATTGTCATGTCACTTTGTGGTTCTCTTGATAAAGACCTTTAGGGAAAAGCATCCTCACTTGCACGTACCCCTTTCTTGCACGGGATCGGATGCATGTGAGAATTTTTTCAGCAAGGTGGGTGGAATGGTTCGGAATGAAAGATGCTATGATGGCTTTGATTTGCTGAGTAATACAGGAGCACTTAATAGAATAGCAGAGTTTCAAGCAGGTTCAATTCTTAAATTTCTAGCAGCTCATTCTAAACAAGAAAATATATGGGCTACTTTGGAAAAGGAGAATGACACTCCTTTGGCCAACCTGGGAGACTATGCTTGTGTGAGTAGTGGCAACCATATGGTATCTGCATTAAAAGAGGGATTATTAGAAGCAAAGGCCATAAGTGAGACACTTGGTATGCACGATGAAACTTTTTGGAATGACTCATGGGAGGAGGGAGATCTCTTAGAACTCTTCAACCCTAATCTTGAATATGTGGATGAAGATGAATCATTGGATGATGTTCTAGTTATAGATGAAGATAATCACTTTGATAGTGGTGTTCGAGGTGATTTGGATGAGGAAATTACTAGTGAAAGTGAGCTTCGTCATGTGATTGATTGTTTAATTGATGAGGAGGAGAAGGTGGCTAGTGAAATATCGCCATTTGTTGAAGTGGATGGGAAAGCCATTTCTAAAAGCACACTTGTCAGCCAATTGAATGGAAATCCCACACTATCTAAAGATAGATTAACAAGGGTGAAAAGTGGAGTGTATTTTTCTTTGGAGAAGAAGGCAATGATTCATACAGGAACCTATCTTGGTTTAGGAACTGATTGTGCAGTATTGTTTGAAAGCACATCAATAAATGCAAACAAAAAGACACGAGGAAAAGGAAAAGCTGGGAATACTAGTAAGGGTGCTATAAACGGCATGTGGTACCTTGGAACGGTGGTAAGCATGAGGAGAAAGGTTGGAAATTGTCTAAAAGAGACAAGAGGCCCCTTTGATCTATTGGATAGGCCTTTGAATGTTCAAATTCATTTGTCATGGTATCAACAAGCAAAGGAACTAGGACCTACACATATGACCTTGTTGACAACCAATATGTGGATTTGGAATCTATAATAGCCTTGGCCAATCTCAACTATGATCGACAAACAAAGAAATACCATCTTGATGAGAATGACTACAAACTTTTCAATGAATATGTTCAGGGCAGAAAAGGTACATTTTCTATTTTTTGAATATTTGTAAAGTTTATCCATTTTGAAGTCGTCCCTTCCCTTCCCTCCTTCCTAGTCCATTTGCAGCCCTACTGCTCCAATCTCTAATGTAGATGAAGGTAACATATGTTTTTGTTAATGTGCTTTCAATCCTTCTTATCACATAGGGATCCTAGGTTTGCAGCATGTAACTTGACAGGGAGCTTATGTTTGTTTTGCAGGATAAATTTGTTGGCAAGCTATGTGGCATGATGCAGCATTTATGAGAAGATGCCCATAGATGTGTCAATGCTAAACTTATGGATTATAGACATGGATTTTAGACATGGATTGTTCGGGTGTTACTCTTGTTTAATTTTTAGTTTTTCTAGTAAACATTCAAGATGCATTTTATGTTTTCTACTCTATCAAATTTTGGTTTAGATTCATGGATTGTTCAGGTGTTACTCTTGTGTAACTTCATATTTGCTGCTATTAAACATCCAAGATGCTTTTCAGCTTTCTCATTCTAGTGTTTGTTTTTTAAGGGAGAAGAAACTTGTTTATGTTAGTGTGTAATCATTCTTATACGCTATATATTGGGTATACTACAGCTTTCTAGCTTGTCTGCCCCAATAACAGTGAATCTAGTTGTTGTCTACACTATTCTGAGCAAGTTTTGAGACTGTTGCCAATTATGGGAAAGGATTTGGAGCTGTTTACCTCTGTATTTGGCAATACAACATTCAAATTAGTTCATGTTTTGCAAGTACAGGTCTGCATTGGAAGTTCAGTGAGGTTTGTGCATTGTTTAGCCAAGCATTGGCTAGTGGGTTAATGTGATTTTGTTGGTGCAATACCATTCACAGCATGTGAATCAGTGGGCAGTTTATGCATACATCTAAGATGGTTCAGAATCAAAATTTGAATCTAAATTCGGGAGATGTGTTTGAAGTTTTGGCCTATTAAACATCCAAGATGCTTTTCAGCTTTCTCATTCTAGTGTTTGTTTTTTAAGGGAGAAGAAACTTGTTTATGTTAGTGTGTAATCATTCTTATATGCTATATATTGGGTCTACTACAGCTTTCTAGCTTGTCTGCCCCAATAACAGTGAATGTAGTTGCTATCTACACTATTCTGAGCAGGTTTTGAGACTGTTGCCAATTATGGGAAAGGATTTGGAGCTGTTTACCTCTGTATTTGGTAATACAACATTCAAATTAGTTCATGTTTTGCAAGTACAGGTCTGCATTGGAAGTTTAGTGAGGTTTGTGCATTGTTTAGCCAAGCATTGGCTAGTGGGTTAATGTGATTTTGTTGGTGCAATACCATTCACAGCATGTGAATCAGTGGGCAGTTTATGCATACATCTAAGATGGTTTAGAATCAAAATCTGAATCTAAATTCGGGAGACGTGTTTGAAGTTTTGGCCTATTAAACATCCAAGATGCTTTTCAGCTTTCTCATTCTAGTGTTTGTTTTTTAAGGGAGAAGAAACTTGTTTATGTTAGTGTGTAATCATTCTTATACGCTATATATTGGGTCTACTATAGCTTTCTAGCTTGTCCGCCCCAATAACAGTGAATGTAGTTGCTGTCTACACTATTCTGAGCAGGTTTTGAGACTGTTGCCAATTATGGGAAAGGATTTGGAGCTGTTTACCTCTGTATTTGGCAATACAACATTCAAATTAGTTCATGTTTTGCAAGTACAGGTCTACATTGGAAGTTCAGTGAGGTTTGTGCATTGTTTAGCCAAGCATTGGCTAGTGGGTTAATGTGATTTTCTTGGTGCAATACCATTCACAGCATGTGAATCAATGGGCAGTTTATGCATACATCTAAGATGGTTCAGAATCAAAATCTGAATCTAAATTTGGGAGACGTTTGAAGTTTTGGCCTGGGAGGATAAATTGGATGGAACCAAGTATTCCATGTGGAGTTTTATGGTGAATAATGTGTTAGTTGGTAAGAGTATATGGGGCTATGTTAGAGGTGATGAGGCTTGTCTTGTAGATCTAGTTATTGCTTCTGCTACACCTTTGTAAGGAGGTAATGCATATGATATGCAGCTAGCTTCGATAAGGCCAGCTACACCTGTTGCTCCCATTGAGGATTAAAGGAGATGGGATTAAGGGATGCCTAGGCTATGCCACTTATAGCCTTGTCCATTAAAAGGATCATCATACCTCGTATCTGTTCCTCCAACATACTTGGAGAATATGTATTGGGCAAGGAAGGAGGCTAGGCTTACTTGAAAAGACATCTTGATAGTATTTCAAGAGCTTTACATATGGAAATACATTGGTGGATATGTATACTCTTTGTAGATGTACAGTCAATACGTATGCAAAATGGTATAATGTTGCCTTGGTTAGCATGTCGATGTAGGTGATTAGCATGTAATGGATGTAATGCCAACAAATGAGTGCTCTTATCATCACTATTAGGCATGAATCAAGAACATCTATTTTGATAGATGTAACTTTAACAAATGTTGTTATCATCATTATTAGGCTTGAATCAAGAATTACCATGCTAACCATGTATGGTAACAAGTGTGCGGAGGGTGTGCGGATGACAGATGGATGAAATACAAAATATCCTTCTGTTGAACTCACGTGATAGGGTTACATATGATGAGTGACCCCCCCAGCAAAAAAGCATGCCCTTAGGTATGTTATCTGAGCAAGTACTTATCAAATGGGTGTGCCTCCTTGAGAACATTTCAATACCACCTAGGTTAAGGTGTAGGAAAAGTATTGTGCCCTTTGGATATGCTTTGCATGGTCGATGGAGCATTAAATACCAATTTTGCCTTAGTGTCATGCACATCTGTAAAAAAACATGCTGCTAGGTGTGTTATCCGATCAAGTACTTATGCGATGGGAATGTCACTTTGCATGTAAGTCAATTCCACCTAGTTGAAGGTGTGTACAAAGTATTGTGCCCATCGGATATGCTTTGCATTGTCGATCAAGCATAAAACACCGTTTTTGTCTTAGTGTCATTCACAACCATAAAAAAACAAGGTCCTAGGTGTGTTATTCAATCAAGTCTGTTTCATTTAGGTTGAGGTGCGTGCAAAGTATTGTCACCATCGTATATGCTTTGCATGGTCGATCACGCATTATACAATGTTTTTCCGTAGTGATATGCACATCCGCTAAAAAACACGCCCTTAGGTATGTTATCTGACCAAGTACTTATCGGATGGGTGTGCCTCTTTGAGAACGTTTTAATACCACCTAGGTTAAGGCGTAGGAAAAGTATTGTCACCATCGGATATGCTTTGCATGGTCGATGGAGCATTAAATACCATTTTCGCCTTAGTGTCATGCACATCCGTAAAAAAACATGCTGCTAGGTGTGTTATCTGATCAAGTACTTATGCGATGGGAATGCCACTTTGCATGTAATTCAATTCCACCTATTTGAAGGTGTGTGCTAAGTATTGTGCCCATCGGATATGCTTTACATTGTGGATCAAGCATAAAACACCGTTTTTGCCTTAGTGTAATGCACAACCATAAAAAAACACGGTCCTAGGTGTGTTATTCAAACAAGTACTTATCAGATGGGGGATCCACTTTGCACACAGGTATCTTTCAACTAGGTGCGTTCAAAGTATTGTGACCATCAAATATGCTTTGCATGGCCGATCACGCATTATACACCATTTTTCCCCTAGTGATATGCACATCCGCAAAAAAACACGCCCTTAGGTGTGTTATCTGACCAAGTACTTATTGGATGGGTGTGCCTATTTGAAAACATGTCAATGCCACCTAGGTGAGGTGTAGGAAAAGTATTGTGCCCATCGAATATGCTTTGCATGGTTGATCGAGCATTAAATACCATTTTTACCATGGTGTCATGCACATCCGTAAAAAAACACGCTGCTAGGTATGTTATCCGATCAAGTACTTATGGGATGGGCATGCCACTTTGCATGTAAGTCAACTCCAACTAGTTTAAGGTGTGTGAAAAGTATTATGCCCATCGGATATGCTTTGCATTGTCGATGAAGCATAAAACACCATTTTTGCTCTAGTGTAATGCACAACCATAAAAAACACGATTCTAGGTGTGTTATTCAAACAAGTACTTATCGGATGGGGGCTCCACTTTGCACGCAACTATATTTCAAGTAGGTTGAGGTGCATGCAAATTATTGTAACCATTGGATATGCTTTGCATGGTCAATCATGCCTTGTATACCGTTTTTCCCCTAGTGATATGCACATCCATAAAAAAACACGCCCTTAGGTGTGTTATCCAACCAAGTACTTATCTGATGGGGGTGCCTTTTTTCAAACAAGTCAGTACCACCTAGGTTGAGGTGCAAGTAAAGTATTGTGCCGATCGGATATGCATTGCATGGTTGATTGAGCATTAAATACCGTTTTTGCCTTAGTGTCAAGCACATTTGTAAAAAAACACGGTCCTAGGTGTGTTATCGGATCAAGTACTTATCTAACTGACACGCCACTTTTCATGCAACTCAACAACACCTAGGTTGAGGTGGGTGCAAAGTATTGTGACCATCGGATGTACTTTGCATGGTATATCACATATTATTTACTCCGTTTGTGTCTCAATGTCATGCACAACCATAAAAAAACACGCTTTTAGGTGTGTTATCTGACCAATTGCTTATCAGATGGGTGTACCACTTTGCATGCAATGCAATACCACAATTTGTGAGACTCATGCAAAGTATTGTGCCCATCATATATGCTTTGCATTGTCGAACAAGCATTAAACACCATTTTGGCCTTAGTGTCATGCACAACCGCACGGTCCTAGATGTGTTATTCAACAAAGTACTTATGGGAGGGCACACCACTTTGCATGTAAGTCAATAATACCTAGGTTGAGATGTGTGCAAAGTATTGTGACAATTGAATATGTGTTGCATTGTCGATTAAGCATAAAACAACGTTTTTGCCTTAGTGCCATGGACAACCATTAATAAAAAACATGGTCTTAGGTGTGATATTCTAAAAAGTACTTATCAGATGGGGGAGCCACTTTGAAAGAAAGTCAATTTCAACTAGGTTGATGTGCATGCACAGTATTGTGTCTATCGGTTATGCTTTTCATGGGGGATCATGCATTATACACCGTTTTCCCCCTAGTGTTATGCACATCCGTCAAAGAACATGCTCTTAGGTGTATTATCATACCAAGTACTTATTGAATGGGTGTTCCACTTTGCATGGAACACCATACCACCGCTTTTGAGGCACATGCAAAGTATTGTGCCCATCGGATATGCTTTACATGGTAGATTGAGTATTAAATACCGTTTTTGCCTTAGTGTCATGTAGAATCGTCAAAAACATGATCCTAGGTGTATTTTTCAAACAAGTACTTATCGAATGGGAATGCCACTTTGCACACAAGTCAATACTACCTAGGTTGAGGAATGTGCAAAGTCTTGTGTCCATTGGATATGCTTTGCATAGTCGATCGCACATTATATACCATTTTGTTCCTAGTGTTATGCACAATCGTCATAAAATACGTTTGCAGGTGTGTTATCCAAACAAGTACTTACGGGATGGGTGCACCACTTTGTATGCAAGTCAATACAACCTAGGTTGAGGCGTGTACAAAGTTTTGTGCCCATCAGAGAAATGTAGATGCGATAATATTAGAAAATTCTTAGTATGTGTATATGTGTGGCAAACAATTTTGATACAACAAAGTAAACACCTAGTGCACAAATTATGCACTTCATACCTTGAGTATTGTGTCAAAATAAAAGCTGAAATAAGCTTGTTGATGAGGATAAATATGCCCTTGAATAAAAGCACAGTTGTTGTATGACCACAATAGGATCGCTTTGACACCTGTGATTTTGCCCACATGTAAGTTTGCAAATAGTATAAAAAATCATATAATAATATATTAATAGTTTGCAAATGTGTATAGCAAGTGAGTAATGGGAAGTGGAAGTGGGAGTGACGAGGGAGGAGTGGAATGGGAGAGGGGAATTAATAGGGGTGTATGATAATAAGTATAAAAAATAGTATAATAATATATTAATAGTTTGCAAATGGCAAGTGAGTAATGGGAAGTGGAAGTGAGAGTGGGGAGGGAAGAATGGAATGGCAGAGGGGGAGGTAATAGGGGAGTAGGATAATAAGGGAGTGAAATGAGTGAGGGGAGTTAATAGGGGATGAAAAAGAGGAGGGTGAGATGGGGAAATATGGGATTTTGGGAAATGGGAGGAGTATGGGACGTGGTGGAAATGTGGGATGGGAGTGGTGGCAATGGGGGAGGAAGAAGAAATGGATGGGGGGAGGGCCAATGGAAGATTGGGATGAGGGATAGGGGTCCAATGGGAGAGGGGGAGTAATGGGAGCCAATGGGAGAGGGGAGGAATGAAAAGCCAATAGGAGAGAGGGGAGGAATGGAAAGCCAATAGGAGAGGAGGAGGAAAACCTAATTTTTCTTATATACAGTCTTCCTTCTTCATTCATTCTCCCCTCATTTCATTCATTGAAGCAAGAAAGCAAGAAAGCAAGGATGAGCAAGAAAGCAAGGAAGGAAGAGCAAGAAAGCAAGAAAGAGCAAACTTACAAACTTTTTCCAGGTACTTGTAAATTTTTTTGATTAATTCTTTATCTAGATTTTTTTTTTAAAATTTGAAGAGAGAGAAAGAAAGAAAGAGAGAGAAGAACTAGAGAGAGAGAGAAAGTTTAGAGAGAAGGAGAGAAGCCTTGGAGGCCGCGGCCTCCAGGAGGAAGAGGGAAGTGGAGGGGGTTGAGAGGGAGGAAAGGAGGGAGGGAGGAGCGACGAAAGAGGGGAGGGAGGGAGGGAGAGAGGGAGGGAGGGAGGAAGAGGGAGGGAGGAGCGGAGGTAGGGAGGGGGGGAGGCGGGGTAGGGGCGGCGAGCAGGGGAGGCCGAAGGGAGGAGCGGGGTAGGGGGTAGCTGGGTAGGGGGAGAGGGAGGACCGGGGGTAGGGAGGGGGGGGATGCGAGGTAGGGGGCGGCATAAGGAGTGGGGGTAGAGGGAGGCAGGGAGGCGGGGTAGGGAGCGGGGGTAGGGGGAGGTAGGAGGGGGGAGCGGGGGCGTAGGGGGAGGCAAGAGGCGAGAGGGGGGTCCTGGCAGCCACGCCGCAGCCGCGGGGGGGAGGCGAGAGGCAGGGGAGGGAGGGGAGGGGGGGTAGAGGGTTCTGGAGGCCGCGGCCACCAGGGGGAGGCGAGAGGGAGGGGAGGGAGGGGAGGGAGAGAGAGAGGAGGGAGGGGAGGGAGCGGGGGGGTGGCGGGGTAGGGGGGAGGGGGGGCGGCGGGGTAGGGAGAGGCGAGAGGCGGGAGGGGGGGAGGTGAGAGGCGGCGAGGGGGGGGATCCTGGCGACCGTGGCCGCCAGGAGGAGGCGAGAGGGAGGGGAGGGAGGGGAGGGGAGGTAGGGGGTACTGGCAGCTACGGCCACCAGGGGGAGGCGAGAGGGAGGGGAGGGAGGGGAGAGAGAGGAGGGAGGGATCCTGACGGCCACAGCCGCCAGGGGGAGGCGAGAGGGAGGGGAGGGAGGGGAGGGAGGGGAGGGGGTACTGGCGGCCGCGACCGCTAGGGGGAGGCGAGAGGGAGGGGAGGGAGGGGAGAGACAGGAGGGAGGGGAGGGAGCGGGGGTAGGGGCCGGCGGGGAAGGGGGGAGCGAGGGCGGCGGGGTAGGGGGAGGCGAGAGGTGGGAGGGGGGGAGAGGCGAGAGGTGGGGGTAGGGAGTCCTAGCAGCTACGGCCACCAAGGGGAGGCGAGAGGGAGGGTAGGGTGGGGCGGGGGGTAGGGGGTCCTGGCAGCCGCCAGGGGGAGGCGAGAGGGAGGGCAGGGAGGGGAGGGAGAGAGAGAGAGAGAGAGGCACGGTGGGTAGGGGGTGGCGGGAGACGGGAGGGGGGGCGGTGAGGGTAGGGAGAGCGTGTTGAGATATCGAGCTCCACTCGCAATGTGCCAGGGTGACCATTGTGCATTTATGTCACCGACTTGTTAGCTGGAGATGCGGTTGGTACACCGCCCACGAATAATAGCTGGATGACAGCTATCCTTATCTACTCTAGTTTGTGGCTCAATTAGTATGCCACCTTAGTTAGTTGAGTTTGGTTTGAGACCCACATATAGGGTTCTTCTATTTTCTTTGTACTTGAGTTCTTTTGGCTTTCACAACTAAGAAGAGGAAAACTATTTTCAGCCTCCACCTTTGTGTGTATTCCCCCATTGTGTATGTGAGAAAGCTGCAAGTGAGACTCCTTCCCTCTCTCCCACTATCTTCACATGGTATCAGAGCCTTGTTCGTGGTAAGGAGCTCAAGAAAGCAAACCAAGTTCGTGGTGTCCTGGTAAGAGGACCAGTGTTGCTTTCCTATTTCGAGTTTGGGAGCAAATCTCTGCAAGTAGCACAGCCAGAAGTGCAAGAGTGCACTGTCTTAGATTGAGATGCCCTTTGTGGTGTGGCAAGAGTGCAGTATATGCTGCGGGAGAAGGCGAAGCCCTAGGTGACTTTATTTTTCTGATTCGAGGCCATTTCGGGGACCGTTTTGAAGGCAGAAGTTCTTCGCAGGCACTCAGAAAAACGCCCTGTTTTTGCTATGCGACCACTGCTTGGCTAGTCGGTGAAAAGTTACCATAGAAATCTCATCGTATGCCTGTGTAAAGATATTGGGAGTTGCAGAATCATGCTTGTTGCCTGTTGATGGAAAATCGTTACTAGGAAGTCACTGTGTGGTCAAATACCACTTTCGTCAGTTTTGCAGATCTGCCCGTGTGAGGCAAAAGCTGTGTTTTTTGCAGTGACAGAATATTTTACAGTGTTCTGTAATGGCATTTGATTCTCTTTCACAGATTGTCACTGAAAAGCTTGACAAGAACAACTTCCAGGAATGGAAGTTTAGAATGACGAATTTCCTTATGGGAAAAGGCTATTGGGAGTTCATTACAGGAAATGAAGAAGAACTAGTTCTTCCTAATGTTCCCAATCAACAGGAAATGCAGGCATTTAAAGGATGGCATGAGAGAGCTAGAAAAAGATACTTTGGCAAAAATGTACAGCACAAATACGCAAGCCAGGAAAATGCAGCTCAAACAGGAGTTGCACAATGTGCAGAGAGAAAATTTGAGCATAAATGACTACCACATGAAGGTGAAGAAAATTGCAGATGCACTTGCTTCCATTGGGTCGCCAGTGGAAGATGATGATCTAGTTTCTCTGACCTTGAATGGTCTAGGAAAGGATTATGCACAGTTCCGGACATCCATTGCTGTCCATGAAAAATTTCCTGATTTTGAAGAGTTGTTTGCTCTTCTAATTTCTGAAGAGTAGAGAAATGGGGGTGCATCTTCTTCAGGAGGAACTTTAAAAGAAACTGTCTTCTACTCAAATGCTGGAAGAGGTAGAGGCAGAGGTAGAGGAGGCCAATCTGCAGGCCATGGTAGAAATCAGAATATGCAGCAAACTCAAGAAAACCAGTCCTATGCAGGAGGACGTGGTAACTCTAGAGGCGGGGGGAGCCAAAGAGGCCGTGGTGGATGGTAGAGAGGCCAAAATGCAAACAGTAATGTTGAATGCTACTACTGTGGTAAAATGGGTCATATGGCTAAAGACTGCTACAAAAAGCAGAATGACATTATGAATGGAAAATTGCAGCAAGGCAATTATGCATCTTCCAGTAGACAGGGTGATGACAGAAATGAGCATCTATTTATGGTGCAACATATGACCAATTCTGTGACAAGTGCAGAAGAACAAAATGATGTGTGGTATGTTGACTCAGGTGCTTCAAACCACATGACAGGTCATGCAAAATGGATGCAGGATGCAAGGAAAATGGAAAAACCAGGATTTGTGGAGACTGGTGATGATACTGCACATCCTATTGTGCATATTGGTAAAATTCCTTTGTCTATGCAAGATGGGAAAAAGAAATACTTGTCCGATGTATTTCATGTCCTGAACATCACCAAGAACCTGGTTTCTGTTGGTCAAATGGTTGAGCAGGGCTTGCAGGTCAAATTTAATCCTCATGGATGCTTTGTTGAGGATATGAAAAATAACGGTCGCTTGATAGCAAAAGGAAAGAAGAAGGGCAGGATGTTTACGTTGGATGCGGACATGCCTGAATTGAGTGCAGTAATGTTTGCACATGGGACTGGTGTAGTTGTAGATATTGATATCTGGCATAAACGCATTGGTCATGTTAATATATAGCGACTTAAATCAATGTAAGCCCAAAATATTGTTGCAGGATGGCCTAAATTCAAGGTTGCAGAAATGCATAAGGTTTGTGAAGCCTGTCAATTTGGAAAACAGGCAAGGAAACCATTTTTTAGGCATGTTCAAGAGAGTAAAAAGCCATTGGAATTAATCCACTCTGATGTGTGGACTACTAAAGCTGCATCTATTGGAGGCTGTCACTATTTTTTCACATTTATTGATGACTTCAATAGAAAACTTTGGATGTATTTTATGAAAAAGAAAAGTGAAGTGTTTGGGCACTTCAAAGCTTTTAAAGCTATGGTTGAAAAAGAAATAGGCCTGCAAATAAAATGCCTAAGTTCAGATGGAGGGGGAGAGTACCTCTCAATTGAGTTTGCAAGGTTCCTGCAGGAGCATGGCATAAAGCAACAATATTCATGCAGTCATACCCCACAGCAAAATGGACTTGCAGAAAGGAAAATTAGGCATATTGGAGAGGTATCTCAGGCCATGCTAAATGAAAAAGATCTACCAGATTATTATTGGGGAAGCAGTTGCTACAGCAGTTTACATAATGAACAGGACTCCCACTGCAGCAATACATGGCATGACGCCAGAGGAGATGTATACTGGTAGAAAACCAGACATTTGTCATTTGAAAATTTTTGGTTGCATTGCCTATGTCCATGTGCCAGATGAGTTGAGGTCCACGTTGGATCCAAAAGCTGAGAAGTGCATCTTTATTGGTTATTCTCTGCAACAGAAAGGGTATAGATGCTATAACCCTTCTACTCGTAAGTTTACAGTGAGCAGAGATGTTGTTTTTTATGAGATGAGCAGCTGGTATAAACCAGTAAATGTGATGATTGATGTAGATGCACAAAATGGTAATGCTGCACGGAATTCACAACAGCAATCACAAAATATCAGTGGACCTGCAGTGTCCTCTAGCAGTGGTTCACATACTTCGCCATGGACAGGCAGATTGAGATCAGGAGAATCTCCTCAAAGCAATGCAGATAGTGGTATGCAGGTATCACGAAAAGGAAAAGAGAAGGTATATCAGCCCATGTTTGATGTGAATGTAGGTCACTCTTATGTGGATGGTGAATCCAGTGGCTCAGAACAAAGCATTGATGATGAGTTGGGTATTCCTTCTATTGTTACACCTGGAGCAAGGAAGACCAGGGATGTTTTGAGAGCACCTGGAAGTGAGCCTATTTTGCGCAGGTCTACCAGGGTTAGGTATCCTGTGGATAGGCTGAAATATGATGGATTGACAGCCATTCACTATGCCTATATGGTCAAAGTGATACAGGAACCAGAACCCACTTCTTTTGAGCAAGCCATGGGAAATGAAAAATGGGAGAAAGCCATGGATGAAGAAATGGATGCCTTGGAAGAAAATGCTACATGGGAATTGGTGCCTTTGCCTAAAGACAAGAATGCAATTGGCTGTAAGTGGGTTTATAAGATCAAGCACAATGCAGATGGTTCTGTAAATAGATACAAGGCAAGATTAGTTGTCAAGGGGTATGCACAGACATATGGCATTGATTATGAAGAAACTTTCAGTCCGGTTGCAAGGATGGCAACCGTAAGAGCAGCCATTGCTATGGCTGCATCAAAGGGATGGTCTTTACATCAGATGGATGTAAAGAATGCCTTCTTGCATGGTGATTTGCAAGAAGAGGTCTTTATGGAGCAGCCACCAGGTTATGTTCATGCTCTTCATCTTGAGTTTGTTTGCAAGTTGAAGAAAGCCTTGTATGGCTTGAAGCAAGCACCTAGAGCATGGTCTGACAAGATAGGATAGTATCTTGTCACTATTGGCTTTCAGATTTTCAAGGTAGATTTCTCACTCTATGTGAGAAAAACAGAGAAAGGTATTATGCTGCTTGTCATTTATGTTGATGATTTGATCATCACAGGTGATAGTGATGAAGATATCCTTCATGTGAAAATGCTATTGAGGCAAAAGTTTGAAATGAAGGATTTGGGAGAGCTGCGTTATTGCTTGGGCATTGAGGTGATTAGATCACCAAGTGGGATACAGCTCTTGTAGAGGCAGTATGGATTGGACATGCTGTCCAAATATGGGATGACAGGCTATAAGCCTATTTCAGTTCCTTTGGAGCAGAATGTGAAGCTGAGCACAGATGCAGGTGAGCTTTTGGAAGACCCTACTATGTACAGACACATAGTAGGAAGTTTGATTTATATGACTATTACCAGGCCAGATCTAAGCTATGCTGTTGGATTGGTAAGTCAATTTATGCAGGCTCCAAGGAAACTGCATTTGGATGCGACTAGACACATAGTCAGGTATGTGAAGTCCACATTGCAGTATGGACTATTTTATGAGGCTGGGGTTCAGATACAGTTGCATGGATACACTGATGCTGATTGGGCTAGTAGTATTTCTGATAGACGATCTACCAGTGGATATGTGTTCTCTTTTAGGAGTGTTGCGGTCACTTGGAGCAGCAAGAAATAGCCTACAGTTGCCTTGTCGAGCACAGAGGCTGAGTACAGGGGTCCAGCAATGGCTGCATGTGAGGTAGCTTGGTTGCATAAGCTACTTTATGATATGTGTCAATCTACAGATGGGCCAGTTGTCATTTATTGTGACAACATGAGCAGTATACACTTGGCAAGTAACCCAGTCTTTCATGCTAGAACAAAGCACATTGAGGTGCATTATCACTATGTGCGGGAGAAGGTTTTACTAGGTCTTATTGATCTAGCTTATGTCAGCACAGAGGATCAGGTAGCTGACATATTCACGAAGGCATTGAGCGCAGAGAAGCTGCGCAAGTTCAGAGACTTGCTTGGTGTGCAAGAATTGGGATTGAGCTCGAGGGGGAGTGTTGAGATATCGAGCTCCACTCGCGATGTGCGAGGGTGAGCATTGTGCATTTATGTCACGGACTTGTTAGCTGGAGATGCGGTTGGTACACCGCCCACGAAGATGACAACTATCCTTATCTACTCTAGTTTGTGGCTCAATTAGTATGCCACCTTAGTTAGTTGAGTTTGGTTTGAGACCCACATATAGGGTTCTTCTATTTTCTTTGTACTTGAGTTCTTTTGGCTTTCACAACTAAGAAGAGGAAAACTGTTTTCAGCCTCCATCTTTGTGTGTATTCCCCCATTGTGTATGTGAGAAAGCTGCAAGTGAGACTCCTTCCCTCTCTCCCACTATCTTCACAGAGCGGGGAGGGGGGGCGGTGAGAGGGTGAGAGAGGGGGTCGTGGCAGCCACGGCCCCCAAGGAGGGGAGAGAGAGAGAGAGAGAGAGAGAGAGAGGGAGGGAGGGGGGTCCTGGCGATCATGGCCACTAGGGTGAGAGAGAGAGGAGGGAGGGGAGGGAGGGAGAGAGAGCGAGAAAGGGGGTCTTGGCAGCTGCGGCCACCAAGGTGAGAGAGAGAGGAGGGAGAGAGAGAGGAGGGAGGGGAGGGAGAGAGAGAGTGAGAGAGAGAGAGAGAGAGAGAGGGGGGGGGTCCTGGCGGCCACGGCCGCCAGCCTTAGCAATACAAGGAGAAACATGCTTGAACACTCACAAAACGAAATCTCACAAAAAATGAATCTACATTACTTAAAGAGACTCACCTTCTTGAAAAACTTCTTTTCACACAAGCAAAGAGGGAGAAGGGTGGAGAGGGAGCACAAGTGTTAGGAGAGGGGTTGAGTAGTGGTGAGGAGTGGAGAATAGAGAGGAGGAAAGCGAGGTCGTCGAATATAAGGTGGGAGGAGAGATTTTTGCTTTTCCCGCAATAGATATACTAAAGAAAGCGAGGTCTTCAATGCTTCTAAGTAACTAAGTAATTCTTGGGATCCCTCAATTGAATCTGGTAAGGGCTTCAAGAAGTGCTTGTGCGTAACTCGTAACTTATAAACCACCTCGTCATTCTTTCCTTTGCACACAACTTCTATCAAATTGTTTTCTTTAATGTTGATGTTTGAGCCCATGCCACCATTTCTTACTGCCTCTGGAGAATATTTCACGCTTGATACATTCTCTGCAGTGATCACCAAAAAATACTTTGATTTGCGCTCCATAAAATACCAAGCATGTTCAAGGTATTTGAAAGACACCTTGGAACCAAAACTGGAAGCCATAGTTTTCTGAAAAACAATCAAAAATAAAAAATGAGAATTACAATGATTTTCAAACTCAAAATATTAAATAAATTTCTAATTAAATATTATTTTAAGTTTTATTTATTTTTAATTTTTAAAATAAAATAAAATACTTTATTTTTTTCATCTTTTTTAAATTATTTTATTTTATTTTATTTTAATTGATTAGTTTATTTTTGTATTTAAAATTTAATTTAATTTTTTAAATTTTTTTAAAGTTTTATTTATTTTAACTTTTTTTATTTTTTTAAAATAAATTAAGTTAATTAATTTTTTTTGCCTTTTTAAATTAAATTAAATTAATTTTTTCATCTTTAAAAATAAAATAAAAATTTAAAGCCCTTTGGGGGCTTAAGGTAGAGGAGGGATTAACCCCCAACCTATTGCATACGTAATAGGTGGGGGGTTAATCCCCTCCTCTCCTCTTGCTTCCCCCCATCTCGCCTCTCCCTTCCTCTTTCTTTGCCTCCCCTCCTGTCTGTGCCCTCCCGTCGACCCCCTCCCCTCCCTCCCGCCTCCCCCTCCCGTTTGCGCCCTCCCTGCCCTCTCGCCTCCTTGCCTCCCTCCTCCCCCTCCTCCCTCCCACCTCCCCGCCTACCTCCTCTCCTCCTCCCTCCTGCCTCCCCGCTTGCCTCCTCCCTCCCGACTGCCCTCTCCTCTCCGTCCTCCCTCCCCTCCCGTCCTCCTCACCGCTCCCCGCCTTAAAAAAGAGGGAGAAGAGGGGGGGAAGCGGGAGGAGAGGGGAAGGGAGCGGAGGGAGGAAGGGAGGGGACTAATGGGAGGGGAGGCGGGGAAGGGGGAGGGGGCGACGGGAAGGTGGGAGGAGAGGAGGGAGGGGGGTTGACAACCGGGGAAGGGGGAGGGGAGGCGGGGAAGGGAGGGCGGGGAGGGGCGAGAGGGAGGGGAGGTGGGGAAGGGAGGGCAGGGAGGGGGCGAGAGGGTGGGGGGGTTACCCCCACCTGTTGCGCACGCAACAAGTGGGGTGGGGTAATTATTACCCCCACCCCACCTGTTACATGCGCAACAAGTGGGGGGGGTTTAACCCTCCCCCTCCCTCCTCTCGTCCCCCCTCCTCCCGCCCTCCTGCCTCCCCTTCCCCTTCCCTGCCTCGCCCCCCCCACCCCACCTGTTGCGCGCCCCCACCTGTTGTGCACGTAACAGGTGGGGTGGGGTAATTATTACCCCCACCCCACCTGTTGCATGCACATCAGGTGGGGGGGTTTAACCTTCCCCCTCCCTCCTCTCGTCCCCCCTCCCCCCGTCCTCCTGCCTCCCCTTCCCCTTCCCTACCTCGCCCCCCCACCCCACCTGTTGCGCACGTAATAGGTGGGGTGGGGGGGGTTAACCCCCCCTCCCTGTGCCCGCCCACCTCCCCTCCCCCTTTCCCTCTCCTCCCTGCCCTCCCTTCCCCTCCCCCTCCCCGCCGGCCGCTCCCTTCCTCGCCCCCCTCCCCGCTGGCCCCTCCTCCCCGCCGTCCCTCCCTTCCCCTCCCCCTCCCCCTCCCCGCCGGCCCCTCCCTCCCCGCCGTCCCTCCCTTTCCTTCCTCGCCGTCCCTCCCTTCCCCTCCCCTCCCCCTCCCCACTGGCCCCTCCCTTCCCCGCCTCCCCCTCTGCCTCCCCTCCCCGTCACAAGCGGGAGGGAGGGAGGGGAGGGGGCTGACGGGAGGGGGAGGCAGGGAAGGGGGAGGGGAGGGGGCCAATAGGAGGGCGGGAGAAGAAGGGGGAGGAGAGGGGAAGGAAGGGGGAGGGGAGGGCAAGGGAGGGGAGGGAGGAGAGGGGAAGGGAGGGGAGAGAGGAAGCGGGAGGAGAGGGGATGGGAAGCAGGAGGGGAGGGACGAGAGGGAGGGAGGGAGTACCTGGGTGGAGAGGTGGTGGAGCTCCAGGAAAGTTGTGAGAGAAAATGAGGAGAAGTAGAGTTTTATAGGAAATGGGTAGCTTTTACGTCAAGTCAGCTTTTTTTAGTTTTTAAGGTTTTTTTAGGTTCATTATAAGTAGAACATTCTTCATTCTCTCTTTCATTCAAAGATCATTCCTTTACACTCCACGCTTCTCTCCTCTCATCAATCTATTGCAGGATTCTCAAAAATTTCCAAAATGTTGTAAGAGGTGAGTTCATTTCTAACCTATTGTGTACGCAAGAACTTCTAAGAATCAAGTTTTTGTAAATTTGAATTTTGTTTCAAATCTGATTCTTTTCTCAAAAACTTATGTGTACGCAACAACTTCAAAAAACCATTTTTGCATTAAATCTTTTTTCCCACAAATTTTTCTCTTTACCTCAAACTCTCACAACCTATTTCAGAAATTTCTCTCCTAGCCTATTGGGCACGCAATAATTTTCAAAAAAAAAAAATCTATTACAAATTTCTCTCTCAATCTCAAAACCACTCAAACCTCCCTACCTATTGCGTACATAACAACTTCAAAACAAAATTTAATCATAAATCTCTCCCAAAAACTCCTTAACAAAAAAAAAACAATCTATTACAAATTTCTCTCTCAACCTCAAAACCACTCAAACCCTACCTATTGCGTACACAACAACTTCAAATCAAAATTTAATCATAAATCGCTCCAAAAAACTCCTCAATTAAAAAAAACAATCTATTATAAATTTCTCTCTCAACCTCAAAACCACTCAAACCTCCCTACCTATTGCATATGCAACAACTTCAAAACAAAATTAAATCATAAATCTCTCCAAAAAACTCCTTTTTAAAAAAAATAATCTATTACAAATTTCTCTCTCAACCTCAAAACCACTCAAACCTCCCTACCTATTGCGTATGCAACAACTTCAAAACAGAATTTAATCATTTATCTCTCCAAAAAACTCTTCTCACGACACTTTATTACAAATTTCTCTCTCAACCTCAAAACCACTCAAACCTCCCTACCTATTGCATACGCAACAACTTCAAAACAAAATTTAATCATAAATTTTTTCCAAAAAACTCTTCTCACGACACTTTATTAATATAAGAAATCCATTTATAATATTTTTACTCCATAATATAATAAATTTTTATTAACTAATGTTAAAATATAATTTTGCTAAAAATATGTATTATTAATCTATAAATTAATATAAATATTATATAATTATTATATAAATAAATATATAAATACATTAATTAAAAAAATATAACTTGAAAGGGAGGTCTTCTAGCATATATGCTTTATATAATACTTATTCTTAAAACAATGAAGAATTAGTGAATATATTGCTATTCTATACATTATTAACTTAAAAACTAATATAAATATAAATTAATTATTATATAAATTTAAATAAATATATAAATTATTAATATTATACATTAATAACATTTAAAATTATGTAGATTATATACTAATAACCCTTTAATTTTAAAAAGTAGTCAATCAAAGAACTGAATTAATTTAAAAAATAAGAAAATATTAAAATTTACACACTTACTTTTAGCATGTATGCTTTTCTTCCATGTGTATAATACTTGTTAGTTAGTCGAAGAATGAAAAATTAGATAATGTATTTGTAAGGTAGGTATTTAAAACCATAGAATCTAGAAGAGGTTTAGCATACTTACTTATCTTTATTACTATGTGTGATACTTTGCAAAAGCCTTAAACTTTGTTTAAGGCTTTGCACAAAACTACAGTATCATTGCATCCATATCATGTTTTTAAATTAGTAACCACCAGATATCCATGGTATCCATGATATGGAATACATATTTCTTTTGAATATTTCTTATCACATACTTTTTCATTTCTTCTTATACACCATGCAGCATGAATGTAAGAAAATATGAATTGGTGTGCTTTTAGCCTATGTACTTGTCCCTAATCAGTAGGATACTTTGACTAAGTAGACTTATAATTACTTAAAGTAAAGCCTTTGCAAAGGATCGTACCTTCTGATACACCATGCAGCATGAATGTAAGAAAATATGAATTGGTGTGCTTTTAGCCTATGTGCTTGTCCCTAATCAGTAGGATACTTTGACTAGGTGGACTTATACTTACTTAAAGTAAAGCCTTTGCAAAGGATCGTACCTATAAACAAAACACTTTGGAAAGCATATAACATATAGTATATATATATCTAAACTAAATACTTTGGAATGCATATTTTATATAGTCTATATACCTTAAATCTTACACCCTAAATCTTAAATCCTAAAGTTCCCTAGATCTTAGGTTATACAATCTAAGCTCTTAAACTTATATAATAGTTATAATCCCTAAACCTTAAACCCTAACCCCTATAACTTAAATTCTAAAACCTAATTTTCAATTCTAAATCCTAGATTCTAGACTCTAAGCTCATGATCTTATATACTAAACCCTAAACCCTAAAGCCTAAAACCAAAATCCTAAATCCTAAACCCTAAAATAATAATCATAAACCCTAAATGCTAAATCCTAAACCCTAGATTCTAAACCCTAAACTAAATCCTAAACCCTAAACCCTAAAAACATAATCATAAACACGAAACACTAAACACTAAATCTTAAATTCTAAGCCCTAAATCCTTAACCCTAAATACTAGACCCTAAACCCTAACCCTAAAATACAATCAAAATTTAATGATTTTTTTCAATTTGTGCAATAGGTTTGATATATTCCCCAAACTGTTGCAAGTGGAATAGGTTAATGGTGCACTCAACCTATTGCAAAAATCAAGGAATTTTCGTGATTTGTGCAACAGGTTCGATATAGCCCCCCCAACCTGTTGCTCAAGCAACAAGTTGGGGGGTATATCCAACCTGTTGCACAAATCGAGAATTTTCTTGATTTGTGCAACAGATTGGATATACTCAAGTAACAGGTTGGGGGATATATCCAACAACAGGCCTCGGTTGGGGTGACCCCAACCTGTTGCTCAAGTCAAGAATTTTCTTGACTTGTGCAACAGGTTGGATATACCCCCCAACCTGTTGATAGAGCAACAGGTTGGGTGTATATCCAACCTTGCACAAATCAAGAAAATTCTTGAGTTGTGCAACAGGTTGGATATATTCCCCAACTGTATATCAAATTGTTGCACAAATAAGAAAAATTCTTGATTTGTGCAACAGGTTGGATATATCCCCCAACCTATTGCTCAAGCAACAGGTTGGGGGATATATCCAACATGTTGCACAAATTAAAAAAATTCATTAAAATTTGGTTGTATTTTAGGGTTAAGGTTTAGGGTTTAGGGTTTAGGATTTAACATTTAGGGTTTAGGATTTAGAGTTTAGGGTTTAAGTTTTAGGATTAAGAGGCATTGGCAACAAATTGACATCAATGAACATGTCTACTAGATTGCCATTTCCAAGATATTATAAGGTATCAAATAATTCTCAAGCCCACACAGCATTTGATTATAAAGATGAAGATTCAAGGGAAATGGATTCGAGGTTTGATGGTCTTACAACTAGAAAACGCAAGACACTATTTACAAAAAGAAAGTATGTGAGTGTGAAGAGGCGAAGAATCATGGCATCAATTTCAGAACCAAAGAGACATGTAATGCTATCCGAGGAGAATATGGAAAGGATGCTTATGCGAGTTTGTTGCAAGAGACTTTGCATTAGAAAAGTTGGGAAAGATGATTGTGCAGCCATACGCCTTGGTATTTGGAGTAAGACAGTGCCTAATAGACATAACTATCTTCTTCAAGAGTTTTCATGCTTTCTTCATCAAGGCACTAATCAAGATTTGAGCACAAGACACTATAAACCTAGATTGAAACCCATGATTAATGGGAGACCCATTTGCAATCGAGGATATCAATGGTTAACTAGACTATTGCATGGCATATACTGGACCATCTAGGTAGAGGTGAAAGAAAAAGTGGTTCATACAATTCATGGAAATACCTACAAGCTTAAATGCCATGGAAGCACTATAAATGCAACCGCAACATTAAAGCAAGTTCTCGAAGACCATGCATTACCACAGCCTCATCTTCAACAAACAATGCTAGATGGACGTGTCGAATGCCAACAACATCTTCCTTTGGGAATGACAAAGAAGGTTGTCCTAGAAACTGTCAATAAAACTTTACAAGATAGAGACGAGAGCATGATTTCATGATCAACCTTGTACAAAATTTGGCGTAGAGATTTTTGCCATGTCAAGACACCATCAAAGCAAAGGATGTCAAAATGTAAGACATGTGATGAATTAAAAAATGCCATTGAACATAGTAAATGTGAGCAGCAGCGAGGAAGATATATTAAATGGCGATCAATCCATTTACGTCATGTGCAGGATGCTCGAAAGTTATATGCTTCTTGGAGAGAGGAAGCTATTTCACATGACAATAAGTCCATGTGCATCACCATTGATGGCATGGACCAGAATACAACCACTTTGCCACGATATAGACGTATCCCACTGGCATTGGAGGAGGGCAAACATGGACTAAAAACACACTTGTGTGGAGTATTAGTACATGGATACCGAATCTTTTGTGATGTATGGATTGATAGTTTGCATGACCATGATAGTAACCAGGCTTTTACATCAATCATGAAAGCAATAAGAAAGGTCAGAGATGCTCACGGATGTTTACCTAACACATTGCGAATACAAGCTGATAATTGTTGGAGAGAGAACAAGAATAAATATATATTTGCTTTATGCTCTATGCTGGTTGGTTTGAAAATATTTGAAGAAGTGGAAGTTGGCTTTCTTCTTGTCGGCCATACACATGAAGACATAGATCAAATCTTCAGTGTTATCTCTGGTGAGTTGAAGGCAATGGATGTTTTGACAATGGAGGATATGCTATTTTGAATTGGAAAAAAAATTGGAGGCTCTCGCAAGGAAGAATCAGAAGTGGCTATCTTAGAGAGGATGGTAGATTGGAGAGCATTCATAGAGCCACATTTACAAACAGGAGATGATGCCCTAATAGGACACACAAATCCACACTACTTTCGGTTTCACATGCATAACAATATTCCAGTGATGCAATGGAAGCACTACTCAGTAGATGGAGATCATTTATGGAGTGAGTCATATGCTTTATTACAACGAATAATTCCATTGGAGGAAACTAGATTTGTTCTTGCAAAAAACAAATCACTTGACATAGATGAAATGCAAGGCTTGAAAGCCTTCATTAAACATCTTCAAAGTATGATGCAGAAATATCCTGAGCAATCAACTAAGAATTTGGAGACAATTAAATCAACTGAAGCACTTATCCAATCGTTAGAAAGACAAGAAAACTTAATGAGCATTGAATACTGTGAATCCTTTTGGCCGGAACAAGCTAGGTCACCAAGTTTTCCTTTGGATATAATTATGTTAGTAGATATGGAGGAAGCAGAGAAATGCCTTTTACCTCAAAAATATTGTGGCAGGAAGGGAGACAAACCCTTACCAGAGTTTATACCATCTAATGAGATTGAAGAGGGTCTATTTGTTGCAGTTTGGGCATCTGATCTAGGTTCAGAGTTGGATGACCAAGGTGGCCCAATTTGGGTTGCAAAGGTTGCTAAGATAGAAAGGGATGACAAGGGAACTCCTATAACATTTACAGCTTTGTGGTATGAACCAAAGCGATTGAAAAATCTCTCGAGAAGATATACAATAAAACAACTCTATGAGGGATGCTTGCAAAAGAAACGTGAATGGGTTCCAAATAATGAGGGATTAACAGAGGTGGAAGTCAGTGGCATTATTCATTGCTGGAAATTGAGGACACGAAGTTTTAAAAAGAAGCATGGATATAATGTTGAAAAATGTATCACAATCCCTGATCCAAGTCGTGTCCATATTAAACATCATTTGGCAAGACTTGACCCATCAAGCACAAATACATTATATTAATCTGATGACTTTGAACGAGATTCAGATGCATAAGATAATGTTTTGTATGCTTTTTTCCATACAAATGGTGTATCTATACACCACCAATAAGATAATTTATTATATGGTTTGTTTTTAAAAAAAAGGGTGTATCTATACACCACTTATATATTGAATTCAACAAACTCTTTTTTTTCAAAAAAATGGTGTATCTATACACCACTTATATGTTGAATTCAACAAACTCTTTTCATATGGTGTCATATTTTCACTTCATAGTGTTAAAATTGAACTAGAGTTAGGAGACTACTATTATTATTATTATAGTTATTGGATGGGGGCACCATGCACGAGTTTGGGAATTATAGCTTCACTGAGCCATTTTTTTTAAAATTAGAGGTCACCACTTGACTTTTTAGCTTAGTAAGGCCATATTTGTATATAAGTGACACATTTAGTGCTCTAAAAAACCCAATTTTTGAGCTCACTAAGTGAAGTTGAGTGGAGAAGATATGCTCCAAAAAAAAGTCCAAACCAGGAGAGAAAGTCCAAAAATTTTGAATAGTGTGTTCTATATAGCGACGCTGGTCAGTTGCTATATAGCGATGCCTATATCCAAAAAGCATCACTATATAGTGATGGAACACGGCAAAGAGTTGCTATATAGTGACGGAACAGAGCAAAAAGTCGCTACATAGCGACGGTTCAGGGCCCTTATTGTTAGAAGAGAGAAAAGAAGCTCATGGGTAGCTATTTTTTGGATCTTAATAGATTTCCTTGCAACGTCTCATGTTGTGATTTTGGAAGTGTGCAGATGGAAGGGACAAGTGAAAGCTCATCAGATGATGCACCAATGCCCAAGAGCACAGAGTGGTTTACGGAGAGGTCGCTACATAGCGACGGTTCAGGGCACTTATTGTTAGAAGAGAGAAAAGAAGCTCATGGGTAGCTATTTTTTGGATCTTAATAGATTTCCTTGCAACTCATGTTGTGATTTTGGAAGTGTGGAGATGGAAGGGACGAGTGAAAGCTCGTCAGATGATGCACCAATGCCCAAGAGCACAAAGTGGTTTACGGAGAGGTTGTATTGTCATTGCATAACTATGTGCTTGTCGAGCTCAATCTTGAATTTGCAAGCAAAGTATGGGTGGTCGGATACAAGTGTCTCGGCCTTAATGAGTTTAGCTCCTACATTAATTTGACTCATTATTTGGATATTGTTTGTTTTGAGAATCATCATGTATGTTTGAGAATCATCATTATTCGAAGCCTTTGTATCCCCACTTTTTCTCTTTTTCTCTCTTATCTCCTCTCTTTTCTCCTTTTTCTCCTCTCTCTTTCTCTCTTATCTCCTCTCTTTTCTCCTTTTTCTCGTCTCTTTTCCCCTCTCTTTCCTCTTCTCTTTCCTCCTCTCTTTCCTCCCACGTGAAGCTTCAATAGCCTACTATTGAGCAAACAGATACAAATTTTTATCACTCTAATTCAAAGAATGCAGGAGTTTGTAAATGTTTGCTCAATGTTAGGTTGTAAGATTCTAAGCTTGCTCAATATCTTACAGGGATTCTAAGCTGTAGGATTAGTGTACCGAATCATCATTATTCGAAGCCTATGTATGTTTGAACTGTATATACCCTAGGCCGATCCATATTTTTCCTTCAGGTATGTACCATGCACATGGAATTTGGGGCATTTGACCTTCCCGACTAGACATACGGAGTTCACATACCAATGTCTTAGGCCGATCCGTATTTTTCCTTCACGTACGTACCATGCATATGGAAATTTGGGCATTTGACCTTCCCGACCAGACATACGATTTTGGATGAACTTCATACTTGTCAAGATCATGGACACCACTTGCCTTAAGACCCTTGTCAAGTTTGGTACCAATCGGACAAGTTCACATATCAATGTCGTAGGCCAATTCATATTTCTCCCTCACGTGCATACCATGCACATGGAATTTGGGGCATTTGACCTTCTCGACCGAACATACGATGTCGGATGCACTTCATACTTGGTAAGATCATGGAACCCACTTGCCTTAAGACCCCTGTCAATTTTGGTAACCATCGGATAAGGTCACATATCAATGTCCTTGCTTTGATTGGATTCAATTTGATTAAATTGAGTGGATGTAGAGATTTGAATAGAATGAGTGGCTCCTCTTATTTGAAGGCATTCTGTTTTAGACTAATTTTTGTAGTTCCCTTGAATTTATATCAAATTATATACTATGGAATCCAATGTTAATATGATTTGGTTCAATAATGTTTGCATCACCTAATGTGGTTACATATTCTTATGTATAATTTCACTTTTGTTTTGCCATAACAATATACCATATATCGTATCCTAATGCTATTATTTCATTTTAATTATGGTGGCAACTCGTGGCTAATGTGACACCAAGCATGCTAATGATGTGGCATCAATGGGGATGATGATGTCTCATGCTCTAGCCTCATGTGACAGCATGAGGTGGCAGTGATAAGTGAGGTGGCAAGGTGATGTGGCAGCATGAGGTGGTGGTGATGAGTTGGCAATGATGAGGTGGTGGTATGAGGTGGCACTTGAGTGATGATGTGGCACCTAGGGTGTCTCTGATGTGGCTTCATGAGGTGGCAGACGTGGTTGATGTGGCACCATGAGTGGGGGTGAGTGGGAGGTGGCACAGGGTGAGGTGGCAAGTCAAACATGGTCAAGATGGCTCACATGGCATGGTGATGAGGCAAAATTAATGAGTTGTTCAATCCACATGAGCAAGATGCCCACGCCCTAATGGCTACCACCACTAGGCTTGGTGATGCCACAAACCTACCCTTCCAAGCCTAATTCCAAGCCTATCTAGCCTTGGTATTTGGCTAGGGTGCCACTTTTTTTCCAAAACATGGGGATTTCACCTAGGGAGGCCATAATTGATGCTTTCCTCACTCAAATTTGACCAAAATTTTGTCCTCTTATTCATCACGTGGAGGACTACAAAATATGTGATTTTTGGCATGTTTACTTATGTGCACAAATTACCAAGATTAATTCTTATTTTCTTTACTACTCTTCTAACAAGTAGAAGTAAAAGTAAACCTGACAGCTCACAAAATCTAACCAATGGATTTGGGATTTGATGCTTGCGCCACATATCCTTATGTGTGTACTAACCCTCTACCAAATTGGATTCGACCAATTTTTTGACAATACTCAAAAAATACAGTGTGCACCAAAATGTGCCTTTTTTAGGTCTTTAAATTTTATAAATAATTAATAATAATTATATAATGCATTCAAATAATTACCAATAAATCAATTTAAGTTTACACTATGTGAGGAGAATACATATTAAGTTTCACTATCATCTGATCCATAATGAGTGAGATATTAAGAAATTAATATGATGGTGTTTGTTTGTGACAAAGTGTGACGGCCCCTATGAATTACCTGCACTGCGCCACAATAAAATTATAATTGTGAATCTCCAATTTTCGATCAGACCATACCATTGTGTGCAAAAAACCATGTGTGATGTATTGACTAAATCCCTAGGTTAGATTTCCAAATTTGTGTGCAAAAAGGCCTGTTCCCCCCCCCCCCCCCCCAAGTTTGGGCATGAACCAAAAGTGGACACCCTTGGCTTGCAACCACCCTATTAAACACATTGCTTTACAAAAATGATAGTTTTGACAAATGAAGCAACCATTTTAAAATATTATAGGATGTTCCATTAGCATTGAGGTAATTTCCATGATGCCAATAGCATGTTAAAAACCTCCAAGAATAAACCCAAAATTCCTAGATAGAGAGCTCTTGAATGCTTTTTGAAATTTCTTACATTGAATCCAAAATTTTTAGATTGATAACAAAGACCATATAGATAATGTGATTCACTATATATTACAAGATTGATATAAAGCAAAAACATGAATTTAGTAGATATGAGTGGAACATTGGCTAATATACATGCGATTTCCAAGATTAAAAATTTTGGACTACATAGCAAAAGGATGTATTTGCTAAAGTCATAAAATTACTATATAGAAAAAAAATAATCTCCTAGATGCAAAAGATTGCAAAAGGACTACTATATAGCAAAAAGAAATTTTCTTAGACCCTCTTCCAAAAGAAAAATTACTATATAGCGAAAAACATAATTTTCTAGGTGCAAAAGTTTGAAACTTGACCACTATATAGCAAAAAGAAGAATTTCCTAGATCTAAAAACTTGGAAGGGGATTGTTATATAGGAAAACTTAGAATTTCCTAGATTCGCAACAATTACTATGTAGAAAAACCATGGATTTTGCTAGTTAGACAAACAAGTTTCTATATAGAAGCCTTATGGTACGTAGGAAAATGAATTAGCTAGTTAGAGAGCCAAATTTTGCTATTTCTAAGTAGCAAATCACGCAAACTTTACTAGTTATAGTGTGCTTTCCTATATAGTAATAGGTTTAGAGTTCCTTGTGTGATAGGTTGCTCCAGAAGATGTTGCCTGCACCAAATACCATGCCCGCATCAAGAGATGAAGCGAAGAAGTTGCTAACAATGGTGGGTATGGATTATGATACCATCCATGCTTGCCATAATGATTGAATTCTCTTTCGTCGTGAGCATGGAGATTCGGCTAGTTGTCCGAAGTGTGGGGAACAACGATATAGAGATGACTTGCAGGGTGAGCAGATACCGGTAAAGGTCTTGAGACACTTTCCCATCATTGCAAGAATACAACACATGTTCCGATGCAAATCCATAGTGGAGTTGATGACATGGCATGCATCTCATCAGTCCACTAATGACACATTGAGGATTCCTACAGATTGTGCAGCTTGGAAGCACATAGACAATCAGTGGCCAGACTTTGCGAGGGAGCCATGCAACTTACATCTTGGGCTCGCCATGGATGGAGTGAATCCTTTCGGGTTACGCTCGACATATTGGTCCATGTGGCCCATAGTCTTGGTGAATTACAATATCCCACCATGGCTAACAATAAAGAAGGGATGCCTCATGCTTGCACTACTTGTGCCAGGGAAGTACAAGGCCAAAAATATGGACATGTACATGGCACCTTTGATAGAGGAGTTATAGATCTTATAGAGAGGAGTGTGGGTCTTTGATATTTCTAGAGCTCCTAGACATACCAATGATATTTTGGTTAGGGGTATCTTGATGTGGACCATGCATGACTACCTAGGATATGGAGAGTGCGCAGGTACGTGGTTGTGTCTTTACATGTATGATATAGGATTATGCTTTTATGACTCTTTCGTACGCATGTCTTATACTAGTACATTCATGCACGCATGTAGGACTTGTTATAAGTGGGTACCATGCTTGTCTTGTTTGTGGACCAAGTTTGAAATTGCTTGCACAATACTACAAACATATGAGGAAAACTGTTTATAAAGGTCATGCTCGATACCTTCCGCTAGACCAACTCGTGTGTGGAGGTCAGCTTGATCCACCACCATCACATTTGAAGGCAAGTGACTAGATTCAAGCTTGGAGGGCGAATGGAGAGGAACCTCCTCCTGGTATGAAGAGGCTATCGACTTTCACGAGCTTCCTTATTGGGATCAGTTACAAATAAATCATCTCTTGGATCCCATGCATATCTTCAAGAATGTGGGGGCTACTATTTGGGCACACTTGGTTGGTTCCAAAGACTCGAGAGGAGTGCGAGAAGACTTGCGTGCTATGAATAGGATGCCCCAAGTGCATGCTTTGGGAGAAGTTATCCTCCCGAGAGCAACATGGATCCTCTCTACGAGAGAGGAGGCAGCAGTCAAGGCGGACATTACCTCTTTTCAAACACCCATAGGGTACATGCATTGCTTGAAAGGAGCATTTTCAAAGGACAATAAGCTTAGTGAGCTCAAGCTTAGTGCGTCTTATAGGTATTCTAAGCTGTAGGATTAGTGTACCGATAATCGTGATGCGTTAGCATAATTATGATTATGTTATATTGTTTACATGACTTCTTTGTTGCTTTGATAGTTCATCCTCCCAATTACAATAAAAGGGTGCTTACAAGAAGATGTTAGAAATGCTATATTCAAGATCAGTGGTATTGTGAGGTATGCTTACTATCAAATTGCATTGATTGCATTTTCTTGACTTTAAGCCGAATAATCTGTAGACTGATTATGAATATATCTTACATGGGCATGTGAAATAGGTGGATATCTCAAAAAGAGATCTCCATATCGAGCATCGAGAAGGCTAGGGTGGAATCCATCGAAGTCGTATGCTTGCTTGAGAAGCACTTTCCCTCGAGCATTATGACAACTCAAGTGCACTTGCTTGTGCACATAGTTGATGAGGTGTCCATTGCAGGTACCGTTCATAGTCGGTGGATGTTTTTTCTCAAGCAGTTTATGAAAACTTTGAAGGGATTTGTAAGACAAAGAGCAAGACCAGAAGCAAGCATGGCAAAGGGATGGCTTGTGCAAGAGTCATTAGTATATATCACGGAGTGTCTTGTATCCACGGATCCAGATATGCCACAAGCTTGGCATAACAAGGATGATGATCGCATCATTGGCGAAGTTTCCCAAGGAAAAGGGATTGAAAGAAAGATGAGCGAAGAGCAAATGGAGAAATTCAATAAGTTTTGTATCCTCAATAGCAAGGAGATGCAGAAGTGGATTGAGAGATATGAAGCGGCCAAAGCAAAGAATAAATGCAAGGACGAGATTCAGAGTAATGTACATGCGATCGCAACCATATCCATGGGATCTGGCTCTTCTCCCCACCCACATGTCACTTGATTGGCTACAACTGGCTATACGTAAAGCCGAACGCGATGGAGAGACAATAAATGAGTGCGAGCGAGAGTTATCATCTAGATGTATGATGCATGTAAGTTTCTTACCTCTTGATGTAATTAAGTAATATTTGTGGCAATATATGCTATAAAATAGATGCATCTTCATTGTTTTAATGATGCTCTTTTACAGTACAAAAAGTACAGTGCATTATGGTCATATGGACGACATTTTCACGTGGAAGGCATCGATTCAAAGAGAGTCATGTATGAATATGGACTCATGGCTAACTTCACACAAGATAGCCGAGCAAGTGCTTTGGGTACCAATCTTCTCTCCTCACTGTTGCATTATTGTGGAACCATATGTGAAATCTATTAAGTTGATTTCAGATAATTTAGTATTTTCATTCTTGACGTAAAATGGTTTAGAACTATTTACAACGGTCCCCATGCGATAGGGAGAAAAGATAGTAGCGATTTCTTTGCAATAGGCTCTACCAAACTTTGGACCGATGAAAGTGATACTTTTGTTCTTCTCGAGCACTGTGAGCAAGTGCATACTAATGATTCAATTAATCGAAGCTTTCGTTTTTAAAGATTCTAAAATATTTGAGAGCATATACCATGGCTAGTCCTTCCCTCTCCATGGTTGTATAATTTACTTTGGCATCATTGAGTGAACAACTTGCAAAGTAGATTGGGTAGTCTAAATTATGTTCACCTGCCTGGGCCAACATGCATCCTATTACAAATTTTGAAGCATCTATGCAAATTTTTGAAGATAGAGATGTGGATATGGAGATGCCACTCCCAATGCCGGATCCAATTGATCCAGATGAATCTAGCGATGAAAATGAAGATCACAATATGAGCCAAGAGGAAGATCCACATAATGACATCGTACGGGAGGAAGATGGAGATCATGATATTGAGAAACAAGATGATGATCATCAAGAATCACCACACTTTATTGAAGAAGATGATCAAGTACTCTTAGGTGAACGTACAATGATGATATAGGAGATCAACTCAGTATAGAGCTAGAGATAGACTTGTTTGGCACGTTAGACTTGGCTCAGGATGAAACGGTTGATGTAAATGCTCTTCATTGAATTTTTTTCATCTCAAACTTGGACATGAATATATGAGCTTCAAAGGCTTGATGTACATGCGCTCGTACTTTGATTGTCTCAAAAGATCAAACATGTATGAAAATTAAAAACAAAAGTCATTGGAAAAAACTATCTTTTAAGATCGATATGGGAAAAAAAACTCTCTGTAAAACGTCGCTATAGAAAACTATCTCAGTGTCGCTATATAACGACCATTACCAATCTAATAAAAGTCACTATATAGCGACTTTAGGCAAACGTTTTACTAAAGTCACTATATAGTGACCCTTAACAAACCTCACTTCCAATACCGATGATTAGCACCCCATGCACACTAAACATTGGTACTTAAGCATTGCAATAGGATCCGTGTGTAGTAGTGTGATTTCTAAACTATGGTCTATTCTATAAACATATTAAGTCCCCGGTGTAGTATTTAGTGCTGTGATTCTATGATTTAGTGCTAAATTCGCTTCATATAGAGTCAGTTATAGTGTTAAATGTTAGCTTTAACATCTGAACAATTCTAATATTATCCCTGATAGTACTAAATAGTTGTAAGGAGTACCAAATAATAGTGTGTAACTTGGGCTTTGTTGAAAGAAGGAAGATGCACATCTGTGAGCTCCAAGAAATGGGTGGGATGTATTGCATAGTTTTTAAGGCCAAGCCTATGCCTGCAAACATCCTTCTTGTTTGGGGAAACCCTAGTGTTGTCTTTCCAGAACTGGACAACACATTGAACAACCTCACAACTTAAGGAATCCTGTCTATGCTTTCGACCTCCATCTGCCCATTTGAAAGAAGCTTGTTTTACGTCCACGCAATGTTTCTTTAGATTCTGTGCTTGAATTCCAAGGGTTTTAGCTACTTTGCTATGACTATATTTTTTAAATGCTGAAGTGTTAGCAATCATGTGGAGAGCTGCTCTCTTCGTAGCTAACTTATCAACACTTTCTACTCTTTTCACAAGACTCAATGATGTCTTTAGATTATCCACTATTGCCATTGATATGGACTGGCTTTGAAAATTTGTCTCATTGACAACCTCTTGCATATCCGGATGTTTTATAACCTTAACAAAATATCAACCTTCGTTCTCAAGTCCAAGTTCTTTGTGGTATGCTTGAAATGTCGCACAACTATTAATGTCAAGTGTCTCATGTTCCTTTCGGAGCAATGCTATGGTAGTGCATTGAGCGAGTTCCCTTCATGGTGTGGCACTTGTAGTGCGGAGTTCTCCATCATGCGCACAATCGTATTTCAATGGTAAATCACAAATTAATAAATGACACAAGAAGACAATACATCAAAACATGCATGCTCAATCTTACTGTACGAGAAAGTCATCTTGAGAGAGAGAGAGAGAAAGAGAGAGAGCTCGAGAGCTCGAGAGAGAGAGAGAGATGTAGAATCACTCAAACATAACTGGTTTTTGTGCCAGAGAGAATGGGGGTTTCCATTTTCCGAGCAAAAACCCCCGAGCGATGAGCGGACAAAAGGTAGGAGGGGTTAAAATATATAGGCTCAAGTCATTTTTGGGGAGCAAAAAAATCCAAATTATTTCAAGGAATATGTAAGTAAATATGAAATACTGATAAATAGATATAGATATAAATATACCTTTATATAATATACATATATAATGTCCAAGTGGTGACTTATTTTATCACTTTCAGAAATCCTTTCTTTTCCTTTCACCATTGGTTGGATCATGATATTTTGAGCAAATATCCTCTTTATAGTTCCTCAAGACGACCTAAGAAAATAATGTAATACTTTTTTAATAGACCCTCTAAGTGTATTTTTCCAAAGGAATATGGTTTGAAGAGCTTGCCCCAACCCTATTCCGTCGGCGGAATACCCTTGGAGAGCTTACGCAGAAGGGGTCATAACTTTTGCTCCTTATCTTAGATTGAGGAGCTGTAAAAAGGAGAAATGTTCAAAATTTCATGATCTATACAAAGGTAGGCTTAAAATTATACTTTTTATAGTTATAAAAGAGAAGAAGTGAAAATTTCAAGATGTATGTGAGAGTTACAACTTCTCCCTAATTCATATTATGGTAGGAAGGAGTTCAGTAGAGACCACAATTCCTTAAAAGTACTTGGGTTTGGAGAATTGGGAATATTTTGAAAATCCATTCCTTTCCTTCCCATATTTGATAATGTATTAGCAATTAATTTATGATTGATTATAATGGCCTCAAGTATGAGGTTTCCAATATCTTTTTCCTACTCATCCAAGGAATGCGGTATACATTGTTATATGAGAGCTTCAAATATGGGATTGCTAAAGATTAGGGAAACTCTTTTAAATTGATTTAATTACCATAATCCTCAAAAGAGAGTATGGTAGGGAGGTATTTATAGGAGTTTCTAAAGTGTTCACTATTTGTTCATATATAGATGATGTTCTCTAAAAGGAGGGTTATAATGAAAAATAAGTAGGTATATGCTTCCATAAATGAGAAATTAAGAAAGAATTGTATATTCCTTTGAGAAATATACAAGCATGGTTGGTGTAAAAAATTATCGCTCGGACTTTTCTGCTCGTAGGTTTTTGCTCGAAAAGTGTGCACATCCCAGAGAGAACATACGGTCCAAAGTGCGAGGGCTTTATTGAGAGAGAAGGCGAGAGCCACTTTGCACAAAGAATGGAGAGAGCCGGGGAGAGAGAGAGCAATGGACCTCTAGGTGAGAGAGAGCAATGGACCTCTAGTGAAGATGAGTGGAGATAATTGCACGGACAGAGATAGGAGTCCATGAGAGAGAGGAGAGTCGACTGTCAATGGCTTCAAACATGTGCGAGTGATTCCATGAGAGAGAAGAGAGTCAATTGAGAGTAGATTGCAGATCGCGGATTCCTCGATGTGCGGGGAAATTATCCTCGAATGAAGAGTGGATTGTAGATTGCAGATCGTGGACTTCTCGATATGTGAAAATCTAATCCAACTGTCAGCACCTTTTAGTACACAATTTAGTACTATATCTATGCTAGAACCTTTGCCAAAAAGAGTACTTTTTTAGACACTGTAGCATGCTTTCACCCAATGCACCTGCACAACATGTTATGCACCAATATTTGAAGAGATTGGATGTCGAATGCTAGTGTTCTTTGGGAGCTCATAGCTGAAGCTTGGAGTCACCAAGCGATTGACATAAGTGTAGGAGGACAAGATGAAACCGTCTGCAAATGTTGGTAAGACATATCGTATGGGCATGGCACCCTATATGTGTATAACTTGCAACACATGTTAGGTATCCAACAATGACCTCCCAAAGAGTGACAAGGGTTTTAGCCACTTGGTTACAAGCTCAAGGACTTTTAACACATCCCTTGAAAGGTCATGTTTCAACTAGTATTCAATGTGACAAAATTAGATCATATGTGGTATTGAGGCTAGTTACACACCACCCATCGCACGCCCAAGCGAGGGAAGGCAATGGGCAAGTATGTTTACATACCAAGTTCTAACTTTGCAGAATATGCAAGATTTTATTGCAAGTGTCTTAAAATGGCTTGGTGTGGTTGAGGTGAGGCAGATCTATTGGAGGTTCAGAGGTTGAAATCAACATGTCAGACTTGTGTTTTAACAAGTTGTTTCCACGCAAGGGCAAATGGTCCATTTGAGTAGCGGAAGGTGCATTTGAAGAGTTCCCACATGAGAGAAGGACCAGGAGGTAAAATGGCTCCTAGAGCATACGGATGGCAGGATGAATCAAACAAAATTCCATGGATCCTTTAGGCCTCCCGAGTGCCACTTTCCTTGGATTGGGAGCCTCAGCCTTGGGCATAGCATCCACCCAATCCCAGGGCAGCAGCAGAACTCTGCAGCACTTCTGCTCTGCAACACCCTGCACCTTCAGAGCCAGTTTCCTCCCTACGAGGGAATTGAAGATGCGGGTGGCGGTCGAGACACCCCTCAGCCACTGCTGGAGGTTTGGAAACCTCACAACTCCTCAAATGCCACATCTTCTTTTGCTTGGAAATAGCTGGTAAAATGTCTTGGTGTGGTTGAGGCGTTGAGGCAAATCCATTGGAGGTCACGATTTCAAATATACTTGTCAAGACTTTGGGAGGGGGCTTGTAGCTGCCCAAGACCTTGCCTCTGCGATGATCTAACTTTTAATACAAACGGTTACTAAACCAAATGCGATGATCTAACTTTTAATACAAATGGTTACTAAACCAAATGCGAGAAATTCCTCAAGTCAGCACGTTCACACAATTGCGAGTCGCGAACATGCTGAGGTCTTGAACTGATGAAATATCACACCGTATAGATTCATGCTGCACCTTTACGAGTCTCAACCTGCCCCCGTGCAGATCCCCCGTCAATCAGCCTCAAGGCTTCCATACGTTCACACTTGAGACGAAGGCGAACAAACTCACAGAAGGCTTCCTTACGTTCACACTTGAGAAGGAGTTGAGCAAATCGTCCCGTGCAGATCCCCCGTCAATCAGCCTCAAGGCTTCCATACGTTCACACTTGAGAGGAAGGCGAACAAACTCACAGAAGGCTTCCTTACGTTCACACTTGAGGAGGAGTTGAGCAAATCGTTTCCCGCGGGGTATAAAACGCTGGCATAGCAGTAGCTGTTTCCATATCCGGGTTAGATTTGTATCTATGGCGCAAGGTGCAGCGGCTGCCGCGAGTGTCCTGGCAGTGATTGAAACGGCGAAGGGCGTGCTGCCTGCGGTCCCGCAGATAATCCGCGACTTCAACAAGCTCTTCGGCGAGGTGATGGACAAGACTCGCTGGCTGGAGATCACAGTGGTGAACATGTCCAGCCATCACAAAATGTTCCTGGAAGACTTCTGGTTTGACCAGGGGCGCTTCTGGGAACAGCCTTTTGGGGCCATCCTTCCTGGGTCGTCTGCGACGTTCTTTGTGTGCAACGGGGATATGGACCCCAGGGGTGTGTCGGGCGGGGTGACGTACAAAGTCTGCACACTCGACGACTCTGAGTTCCGCGAGGGCAACAAGGTGCGTTGGATTTGCACATTCTCAAACCCTGGCGTGGGGTCAACCAAGTGCCTCACTCGCTGGAAGGACGCGGGAGTTCAGTCACTCTGGAATGCGATGGACAAGGCTGCAATCGTTCGCGATGAGCGCTGCGGCTGCTACATGAAGGACAACAATCGGCTGGTGTTTATTTGGAAGAACAAGGAAAGCCGATGGGAATGAGCAGCAGCACACCCCTCGCGATCGCAGTGGGCGTCCAACAAGTATAAATAAGTTCTCTGCATCGCAATGGGCGCTGTAGGGTGATAGATCATTTTGTTTATATACTCTGTGTGTGTACTGTGCGTTGCACAGACTATCTAAAAGCGACATAAATAAGGCTTTCTTAAAGATCTTCGTACTTACATATTTTGCATACTAGCTTCTGGACTTACAGAAATTTGTAGCTTCTCATCGAAATGTGCAATCAGGGTGATCCCGTCTCTCTCTCTCTCTTTCTTTCTCTTTATCTCATCCATACAATAGCTAGCCCAACAATAGTGTGAGCCGTGCCCATACAGACTAACCGAGCTGCACATAATAAATATCAAATCTACGTTCTCTTCCCTGTGAAAAACTCTCTCTCTCTCTCCCGCCTCACTCACAATACATAATATCCTAGCTTGCTTCAGGGGAATCCACAAGTACAATGAAATTAGAGCATAGTAGAACATCATGGCTCCTTGTTAGCACTAGTTTGGTAGCATAACAGGACATAAAAGTGTCTTTTGAGGTTTTGGCAAAAAAATCACAACTTCATACATGTGTTTTTTGGTGATTTTCTCTCTTGATCCTAAGGTAAACTCATAGGACGATTCTCTAAAAATATAAGGAGCACAAAAAAATATCGCATGTAGTTACATAATTCTCACAAATGTATGGTAGCACAACATTTCACCAAGACATACTCATATTTGAAACTTAATTGAGTATCCTTGACAATAAAAATGATTTCAATGAGAGAGAAGTTTTTAGAGATTGTTTATAATTATATTAAAGACCTAAGAGTGACAACTTTATTAAAAAATCATTTTGGCAAAATTGATTTATAAATTAACAAGAGTGGTTAGCCTAGCCGATTGCATTGTATGTCGCATTTCATAAAGAAGCATCTTTATATACTACACATAATAGCCACAAAGTGTCATATCTTAATGATAAAAATATTATATCATAAGAGAACATCACCACATCATAATGAAGGCTAAAACTTAAAGATATTAAGTGCTCCTAATCTCAACAAACAAAACAGGTTCCACATTCAACCTCGCTTTTATAGTTTGGAATTATCCTGCATATAAGTGTTTTGCATATAACTCTTTTTAAATTGGTATCACATATTCATGATTAGAGGCAATATATACGTATAATTTAAAGTCTTGAAGGATCTTATGATATCCTTTAACTCTTGTATCATGAATTTAACATGAATTACAACATAATGAACAATCAAAATACGGTTTGAATTTGGTATTCTACATGATATTAGGTCCTGTACGAACTCATGCTACTTCATAATATCCTATTAAAGACATATACAAAGTATGGTTGAGTTTACAACTTGTTAGACATGTCAAAGAATTTGCAAAAGATCAAAATTTGCTTAACTGTTAGCATTCTCTTAAATTACATTTGAGGCCATAAATCATAATAAGTATGATTATCTAGCTCCAAACCAATCTAAAAATATTTGTTATAGTGATCCTTAGACTCTAGAACTTACAAAATTAAAAAAAACTCATTCTAGTATGGCCATTTTATCTAAAACGTGAGAAACTAGCTTGAAATTTCGGTGTTGGATTGACCTTAAACTTTAGGTGAAACTCAAAGTAATAGGTGCAAGTTCGAATCCATAATAATTTCAAGTTTGTTTTAGCATATAAGATATTATGGAAAATAATCAAAACCCCAAAATAACTTATTGATGCTTTTGAATAATTCTAAGAAGAGGTTAAGTTAAGAGGACATAAAAGTGTCCTAGGACATATTTGTGTCCTTCTATCAAACTAGTGCTAATTAGTTTTGCTAAATGAGCTTAAGGGTCATGTTCTAACCTCTCCCTACTAACAGAAGGAGATCAAGGTCATAATTCAACCTCTCCATGCACTTCGGGGAGGCCATATAAGAAGACACTGATGCTCCCCATGCCCTCCTTTCTCGAGTCCATTCCACTTCTCTTTCAAACAATCTCATGTCAAACTCGCTTGCTCCATCATAGACATGAGTACGTCTTCCTTTTTCGTTCCAACTATTGATTTTGCAGGCTATGGTACCTGCCTCTGCAATGCTTATGTCTCCCACCTTGCTCTTCAACATCATTGCACTCATGCAATTACCAAAGTACAAATCTTTCCTTGCAACTGATGGGTACAAGTAACCCATGGGATTCTCTTTAGGTACCTCCCAAGCCCTCAACACTGCCCTCCACCAATGCGCATAGATGGATTGAAAGGTGATGAATGGCCTTGGTTTGAATTGGCCTACCTCTTCAACCTTGGAGTTCCTCAATGTTGAAACCAAACACTTTCTTGACCAAATCAGTGCGAGGTGATGGAATCTCATGTTGCTCCTTCTTCTCTCGACGTTGTTGTCGTGTTGTACATAGGAATATATCCTTTGGTGCTAGGTCACAAGATACCAACTTCATGGCTCTTCGAATGTGCTAACAACCTATGCAAAATTTTTGCCACACCCTCACAAAGTCGTAAAAGGACTGATCATCTACCTACAAGCACGGAATGGTTGATCAACATGCCAAAGCCATACCATCACCTTGAAATTTGGTCGCCACCTAGTACACAATGATCCACCAGAACATATACACTTTGACACTTGAGCGCACATGTACTGTTACTTCATCTTGAGCTTGTGATAACAAACTACACGTATGGTCGCTTGTTGCTGTCACAAATAATGAAACAAAAACTATTGCCACACTTCCATTGATCCCATGGCACAAAGTATCTTTCAAAACCTATATGGACGTGATATGTAAACACATGTAATCTGAGTGCAATAATTCAGACCTTGTTGCGAGCTTGGAAAAGATATCATGTTGTAGTTCACTGAAGGCATATTGTCAACACCCTCCACGAGCTCAACAATTGCGTTCCTTGCACTTGATTACTAGTTTGCCAACTTGATCCTTTTTGAGTCTATGAGCCAACAAAGAGAAAGGGGAGATAATTTTCTCTAGATTGCACTTCAAATGCTCCAGCATGTATACATAGTCCTTGTTTGTGAGTCTACAAACCAACAAAAAGAAAGGGGAAATGATTTTCTCTAGATTGCACTTCAAATTCTCTAGCATGGAGAGAGCATGGATGCATAGTCCTTCCCCTTCTATTTGTAGAAGTAGATGCGATTGATGTAAGTAGAGTTTGAACCGAGTATGATGACACAATTGGTTAGCAAATGGATTCTATTTCAGATGAAATTGTAGGATGTGCATTAGATGCTGCCAAAGGCAATCTTCATCGCATCTTTTTAATGTACACGAGCATACATTCAATGATTAGGTATTACACATAAAGTTTACTCAAACAACAAAAAAGCCTCTACGAAAAAACACTTCTTTGTAAGATTGGGAAACTTGTGAGCAGCAGACGCTGAGGAAATAAAACCTTGCTCGACAAACATGATCAAAGAAATTATAAGAACCGGAGCCACTGAAGTTTTCTTAGTTGCTTCCAATAGTCAGGCATCGATTGCATCAATCACTTTATGAATCATATTAACTATGTCATTAGGGAACATCAGGATGTGTCTAGTTCTGGATTAGGCAAATGGAAGAGTAAGTAAGGACTCAGCTTGAAAGACAATTAACGTAGTGGAAGAAGAGTTGGTGGATCCATTTCTGGCCATTGAGGAAGAGTGTTCCTTAGTTCAAGCATCACATGACCTGCAAGAAGGGTCTATATTGTTCCATGCAGCCTCTACAGGAACCCATCACTGTGACGGTTGGTAATAACACAAAATGCCTTGTTAAGGGTATAGGTACGGTTTCATTTGTTTCTGTAAATGCAGATGTTAAGAAACTATCTAATGTGCTATATGCTCCACAAATCAAGAGAAATTTGCTATCAGTTGCTTCCATAACTGACCTTGACCATGAGGTGAGGTTCAACAAGATAGGAGCAAAAATTCTAGATAGTGCTGGCAATCTTGTTGGCACAGGAGTAAGGAGGAATGACCTATATGAGCTAAGTGCTCTTATAGCCACCGCTGGAGTGGGCACAAGCAGACTTTGGCACGAAAGGAAAGGTAGCTTGAAAGGTTAGAAGTTGATTGGAAGTTAAAATTTCAGCACGTGCACAAAAGGGATCGAATGGATCATATTACATAGATGTAATGCAACGATGCTCCATTGTCCAATTGTCCTAACTACCTCTCCTTAATAGAGACTAAAGATTTACATAACTGGAGTTCAATACTATAAGTATCAATTGTGAATCCCAAAGCTACAAATTAATTGTCTAATTATTTCAGTACACATAACAATAAATTTCAAGTCTTTTTTCTTCACACATGACATTAAAAGGAACAAGTAACATGAGAAACATAATAAATAACATAAAATCAAATGAATAAAAGTGCTAAAGCGCCATTAAGTCTCATCATAATCATTAGCAAAAGCACCAGTAAGTACAAAAAATGTCATGACATGCATACTCAACATTGCCAGGATCATACAAAAAATACAAGATGATAAGCCAGTATGATAAGCTATCATATACATATTCCCTTTTTCCCACGAGAGATCAAAGGAATAAAAATGGGCAAAAATTGTCGATGGTTGTTGTTGTTCTCTGCTAGTGTCATCTCAACCAAAGGCTCCTTCCTAGGGCGATGCTCGAGATCTACATCACGAATAGGGGACACCTCGGTGCCAGAGCTTGGGGTGCCTCTACTGTCACATATATCCTAGATGCCGTCATCTGCACTAGGTAAACAAACTGGACCATCTATACGAGTCTCCATCGGACATCTCTGGGGGCTAAGATCAAAATATCGAGGTGCGATGCACCAAGGTCCCTAGATGTGCTAGTCTATGTGGGCTCAAGGTGGAAGAGTATTAGATAGAGCTCAAACAACAAGGAAAAGGTATCATAGGCATGTCATCAGATGTGTTTTTTTATGATTAAAAAAAGGTGACAGGCACATTTATTAGTGTGTCCACACAGACCCGCATGTAAATGTGTGTCTATATAATAGCGGGATGCACTTATAGACATGCTAACAGATGCTCTATAGAAATTTAAAAAATAGTGGGACGCGCTTATAGATGTTCTGCAGGAAAAGAGAAATAGAATGTTGTGTGGTTGCTGAAATCCCATTTCTATAGTGTGAAATGGAATTCCTGTAGTTAATATCATTATAATTTGCATGATTTTGCTCACATCTATAGCTATTGGTAATTCGTTATATATTATTGAATGAGGTAAGGGAAGAAGTACTGGAATTTGAAAACATATATAGGCTGGCAATTGCAATTCTGAATAAAACATTACAACTCCAAAACATTTTAATCACGAAGCATTCATGGATAAAACATCGCACAAGGAAATCGAATGCCAAAAAAAAACAGGAGTGTATATTTATTCATGGACCAAAAATTATTTGTATATACATATAGCATGAAGCCATGCCACCTATGGCTTCAAGTGCAAAAAAGAAAACTAGCTAGCTAGCACTACTTCTAGCCATGAATGTTTCTATTGAAGCTATACTTTTATATTGATATAAAATCTTGGCGAAAGTTTATCAACCAAATTTTTTTAGTTTCACAATATTGACAAAACATAAGTGCAAAAAAGAAAACTAGCTAGCTAGCACTACTTCTAGCCATGAATGTTTCTATTGAAGCTATACTTTTATATTGATATAAAATCTTGGTGAAAGTTTATCAACCAAATTTTTTTAGTTTCACAATATTGACAAAACATAATAGGATTATATATATATATGTATATTTGAAATTCTAAGTAAAACATGTAAATCTTGGCAAAACTCTTAAAATTTTTGCATAGAAGTTTCAAATCTTGGCGAACATTTCAAATTTTATTTTTATTAGGGCATATAAACTTTCGATGCCAATATAAAAGTTTCACTTCTTAATGAAACTAACTTGAAAAATTCATCCATGCTTCTAGCACTACTTTTGTGACTAATCAGATGCATCCTAGTCATCACTCCCATCACCGCTCCCGCCACCCTTGTAGCCTTTTTCATTACCGTTTTTGTCCTCAACACTCTTTCCTTCTTCCTCCTCAATATAGCCTATAAATGAGGGACAATATGTATCAATGTATGAAAAATCAAGACAAATTTACAACATTGACATTTTCTAAGTGCTTTTAAATACCTGCATGGGCGTTCGAGTAGCCCAGCTATACTGCTCCTCAATAATCAAGCCCTTGTCATAGAAGTACCACCAAGTAGATCGCTTGCCATGTCCATGATGATAGGTTGTCTCCGGCAAGAGTAAGATATCTGCCTGCGATATCAAGCTATAAGATGACACAATTTGTAGAGGGGTTAGAACAAAGGAACAACCTCCTAATAAACCACATAAACACAATATAATTTGAGATCGATACTTACAAATTGGGCCTACCATAATGCAATACCCCCTGCTCCAAAATGGAAGGATCCATATTGCTCCATCTGGATCCGTCGTGCCTCAATGTGTTGCAGATCATTGGGGTCCTCTTTTGCTAGCTTCAGGTCATTCTTCCACTCGCATTTATGAGCGGTGTGTGACTGGCTTCTTGGAGGTTTTCTCCCTCTCTCTTGGAAATCTCGGCTAGTGCCTACCTCTTTAGGAAAGACCTCTTATTGCCAAGGATAGTGGTAATCCTTGTCTTTGCCCATGTGTTAGTGAATTCATTAAGGTGTTTTGGATTGGGATACCTCCTGCATAAACTCTTGATGGTATCCACAGCCAAACTTTCTTTCTGCTCTTTGAATTTTGTAAAGCAATCTCTGTAGTTTGTATGAACTACATAGGCAAGAAGGACATGACTTACTTTCCCCATGAATCCTACAAGATCCTGCTCGTCTTAGTGATATCATAGTACATCGTACCATCACCAATCTAGAACATTTGCATCTCAATCATCCCCACCATTGAAGCACTATGCCATGCATCCTATGTGGCCACTCTCCCTACTACTATGCCTATTTCTACGTTGGGATGAGCTACTTCGATGGACACTTGCCTCTCGGGAAGGGGGTCTCGACTGCACGAGAGTAGGCACACAACTTTGCGATCTAGAAGGGTCTCCTGACTTCACGAGAGTAGGCTAGTAGCTCTTCTTTCTACTGGGTTTTCTCGAATACACAAGGGTGACTACAAGTGGTGTGGGTTTGGGGTGGTTTGGATTCTGTACTTTCGACTCATGCGGGGTGTTTTGAGTGCTTGTCATCTAGGTATATATAACTCCTATGCAGTTGGAGGGTGCCCCAAAATATTATATAATTGCTACAAGAAGGCATCTCGAGGATCAGGAGAACCTCCTAAAGATCTTTCTTGCCGCATGATGAAGTGCAACTACACAAAGACACAAAGAATAAGAAAAGCAATGAGTAGAGCATTCAGACTAGGAGTAATAAGAGAAAGAAGAAGAGAGAAAAGAAGAGAAAAGAGAAGAGAATAAGAGTAATAAGAGACAGAAGAAGAACAAAAAGGAAACAAAGAGGAGAAAGAAGAAAATAAAGGAAGAGGAGAGGAGAAGAAGAGAGAAAAGAAGAGGAGAAGATTAGAAGAGAAGAAGGAGAAAAGGGGGGAAGAGAATAAGAGGAAGAAGCATGCTTTATCCCAATTTCCCTCATGCTTTCCGTATTTCCCTCATGCAATCCCTTATTTCCATCATGAATTCCCTCTTTCCACAAGCATAAAAAAGCATGCTCTACCCCTATACATATGCATAGGCAAAAGAGTTATGCATATGCATATGCATGTCCATCAACTAGAAGGAAAGAACAATGCATACAACCTACCCCATCTCATTTGTGAATGATTCAGGAGTTGAAAATTCAACTTAAACATGCATTCATTATGCATGCAAGGGAAAGGAGGAGGAAACGATTGAGAAAGAGAAGAGAAGAAGAAGGAGAAGAAGAAGGAATGACTATGGGAAAATTAAGAAATGAAAAGGGGGATGAAAGTGAGAAAGAGAAGGAGAAGGGAATGAAAAGGAGAAGGAGAAGTCAAAGGGGAAAAAGGATGTCCTGTTTGTGAAGGATTGTATTTACAAGATGGGTGAGCTTGTGAGGTACTTCACACTATACAAAATTTGAAGCGTATCAATGCTTGATGCAAGATTTTCATATTGCTAATATGGTGCACTTTTTTCTTTCTAGGTATGTGAGATCAAAGGAAATAGATCCCACCATGCTTGAGAATGCTCAAGTTATGTCAGTGGAGGAGGTTTGTTTAGTGGAGGATACCTTTCCACGTTCTATTCTCACATGCCAACTACATCTCATAATGCATTTGGTGGATGCGATTGCTATATGTGGCACTGTACATGCACGATGGTTGTTATTTCTTGAGTGCTTAATGAAGACCTTTAAGGGTTTTGTGAGGAAAATTCAAGGCCCAAAGGTCATTAGGGGAGAATTGGGGTCTCAAAAGGGCCTCATAAGGAATGGATTAGGGAATGCTTAGTGGGCTAATGCAAGGGGCTTGGAGGGTCCCAAATAGCCTAACCAGCCCAACCTAGGTGGGTTAAGCCCACATTTGAGCCCACCTCTCCCCCCATCAATGAGGGGAGGGGGCCACTTTTTGAAATTTGAATTTCAAATTTCAAATCTCCCTCCCTCCCTCTCTCTCTTTCTCCCTCCCTCCCTCTCTCTCCCTCCCTCCTCCCTCCCTCCCTCCCTCCCTCCCTCCCTCCTCCTCCTCCCTCTCCCTCTCCCTCCCTCCCCCTCCCTCCTCCTCTCCCCTCCTCCGTCTTGCTCCTCCTCCTCCCTCCTCCCTCTCCCCTCCTCCTCCTCCTTCTGGCTCCCCCTCCCTCCTTCCTCTCCCCTCCTTCTTCAGCTGCCCAGGATCCCTCTCCTCTGCTTCTCCCTCTTGCAGAATATCTCCCCTCCTCCTCCCTCCTGTAGCATCTCTCCCGTCCTCCTCCCTTCTACAGTAGCTCCTTCCCTCCCTTCTACACCTGTCGCCCTACTCTCCTCCTCCTCCTCTTCCTTTTGCCCTCATCTGCTTCTCCTCCTCCCTCTTCCTTACTACTCTCTCCCTCTCACTGCTCCATCTTTGCCAGCTCTCCCCTACATTTTAGCTGCATCACTGATACCTCTCTTTGAGTACTCATGGCATCATTTGAGGGCATATCCAACAAGTACCATGTGAACCTACAACTGGAGGCAGAATATGCAAGCACATGCTCTTTGGGATATAGTGGAACTCCTCAAAGTGTGTTCCACAGTCTTCGATTGCAAGGAAAGAAGCATCTTGACCTTTGGGTGGATGGAAACTTGTATCCTTTAGACCCTGCCACCCAAAAGAGTCCTCCTTTTCATACAGTGCATGATGTTCGGTTTGTTGGCAAGGGACATGCTGAATTGCTCGGTTATTGCAATCGATTGAACCATTCTCAGACATTGGCTATGCAAGCAAGCGAGGTGCAGAGAGCCCAAGCGCAGAAGAACTTGCACATTTGGGAAATATTACTATTGTGGCAATGCATAATAGTATGCAGGATCTCCAATTGCAAAACAAAGAACTCAGTGACAAAGTACATGCACTGGACTTGGAGCGACATGAATTGGAATAATCAATCCAGAAGCTTGCTGAAAACAAACAAGATTTGGAAAGGTCTATCTATGGCTAAGTTCAACATGTTGTGGAGAAGGAACAAGAGAAGTCAATAAAACGAGTACAAAAGTTGAAGGGAACACCTTTGGGATTGAAGGAGAGGAAAAGACAATTGAGAGACAATTCCAATCTATGGATGCATTGTCAACCAATAGTGGTGCTCAAAAGAGGAGAATATAGGCTGCAAGGTTAGTTCCCCAAATTTTCAATGAAATTTCTTACTCCAAAATATTTGTGGTGTTGCATTCTTTCCACTAAGACTCATTTGTACTCTACTTTAGGAATTTCATGGAGGATGTGATGGGAACAATGGAAATGGATGATAGTGATCCTTCATATGTTTAAAGAAGTTTAATAAAGCCAAGTGATGTCATGGAAGTGTTGAAGGACCCTAGGCAAAAAGGGCTATGTAAACAAGTTGCTAGAGAGGTAATGATGCAAAAAATCAGGCGTGAAGGCACTTCAGGAGATTCGCAAGTTCCAAACCAGTGTGGACAATCTCATTCCCTGTGCACGCTTCTAGCGTGTTGTACATGAAATAGTACAGCATTACAAGAGTGATGTGCATTTCACTTCAAGCGCTATGGAAGCAGTTCAGGAGGCAATGGAGCAGATGACAGTAGATCTTTTTGAAGATGCAAACTTATGTGCTATCCATGCCAAAAGAGTAACAGTGATGGACAAGGACCTTGCACTCACCAAGCGCATCTGCTCCGATCCCTCCCTTAGGCCCTAGATGTTGTTTAGGTTCATCATTTTGTAAATCTCTGTCCTTTGAGGCCAATGAATAAAAGATATTTTTATGTTTTATTACTATTCCCATGTTATTATACATGTTACATGATGCTTTCCATCAGTTTATGCAAGTTCAGTGTGAATTTAAGTGGTCAAATGATGTTTTTTCACCGTGGTGCAGAAGGCAAATGTGTTCGGCATTGTGCAGGGAGCCCAAAAATGCTAAAATCCACTATGGTGCGTATGGGGCCTGTTTGACTGGCATCGCGCGGGGAGCCCAAAAATGCTAAAATCCGCTATGGTGCGTATTTAGCATTTTTGGGCTCCCCACATGATGCCAAACACATTTGCATTCTGCCGCACGGTGAGATTCTTACTGGATTGCTAAAAAATGACCATTATAGCACAAATATTTATCTGATAGCATGCTTTTGAATAGAATAGTGAATGAAAATATTAATGCCAACAATAATTAAAGTTACAAAATACAATGATAGTATAAAATAAATTTTGTAAAAGAACAAAAATTGGGGCATTGTATAAAAAGTATATCTGTATTCATATAAAATAAAATTTCTATACAATATGGCTTCAGAGCCTTTCTCTCTTCTTTAAAACACTGAGAACATCGGATTTGAATTCCCAAATACACTCCTAGCTCTAAACGTAGTTGATAAAGAGTCAACACTATTGTCGTTGCTAGCCAGGGACATGGCTGCTGCCATCAATGTCATACCTTGAAAATTGGTTCCAAAGGCATTGAGGGCAGCCATGCAGTTCACCAAAATGACCTTGTCAGCATTGCGATTGATGTCACCATGACCAATCACTCTTGACAAGGCCTTGCACTTCAGGAGGTCATCAGTGCCATGTGGAGAAAACTTTTTGTGGATAACCACAAAGCGCCCTTTTGCTTGGCCAAGGTAATGTGCCAGTGAGTGATCTCGACCGAAGCTACTATGAACAAGGCGTTGCCGAGCTGAGAATAGGTCGACCTCCTATGCCTCCTGCAATAGTCCAACATTACATTAGAATTCCATTAAAGCAAAAGTATACCAAGACAGAAGAAATTCAAAGCTCATAGTTTCTTACCACTATGGAGTCATCATGCTCAATCCCTTCCTCTTTGTCAATGAGGATGTATCTAGAGGCCTCTTGCTATCTGGAGGGAGATGTGGAGGCTTCTTCTGGAACATCATGTAGGTCGGAGTAGATTGATGTCTCTGCATCTTTGATTTGGGCCAATGTTAAAGTAAGAACCTCTTCTATTGAATCATCTGCTCCCAAAAACCTAGGTTCTTGCATAGTCATGTCCACCTCGTATCCACACAGACACAAGAGTTTCATCCTCCCAGAGACCAAACATAACCTCTATGTCATGGAGAAAGAGGTATTGTTCTCCATCGACAAGAAGGGGAGCAAGAAACCATATCATTCACTACTACACACGCATCCTATTGCGACGTTTACGTACCGACGATTAGCGCCCGCTTAGCGTTAATCGTCGGTATAAAAATCGGGTGTCGTAAATCGTCGCTATATAGCGACTTTTGCTAAGCGTCGCTATATAGCGACGTTAGTAAAAGTCGCTATATAGCGACTTTGAAAGGTCGCTATATAGCGACGTTAGTAAAAGTCGCTATATAGCGACTTTTAAAGGTCGCTATATAGCGACACTGAGACTATATTATAGCGACGTTTTACAGAGAGGTTTTTTTTTTTTTTTAAGCCTTAAAATTTATTTTCTTCCAATGACAAAATTTTTTAAATTTTCATACATGTTTGAGCTCATAGAGAAATAAAAAATGAGAGCATGTACATCAAGCCTTTGAAGCTCATATATTCATGTCCAAGTTTGAGATGAGAAAAATCAAATTAAATAAGAGCATTTACATCAACTGTTTCATCTTGAGCCAAGTCTAAGGCACCAAGCAAGTCTATCTCCAACTCTATACCGAGTTGATCTCCTATATCATCATCGTACTCTAGCATCGTACGTTCACCTAAAAGTATTTGATCATCTTCTTCAATTAAGCTTAAGTGTGGTGATTGATCTTGACGATTGTTGTCTTCCTCGTCAATATCGTAATCTCCATCCTCCTCCCGTGCGATGTCATTATGCGCATCTTCCTCTTGCCTCATATGGTGATCTACATCTTCTTCGCTAGATTCATCAATTGGATCCAGCATTGGTAGTGGCATCTCCATATCCACATCTCGATCTTCAAAAATCTGCTTACTTCGTGGTGCAACTTGGATCACGTACCACCATCTTGGATCAGAACGATCCGGATGAAAAACCACCTATATTGAAGATAAAAAATCACGTGCCAAATGTCGTCAATTATATATATATCAATGGACTTAAAAAACGAAAGCTTCGACTAATTAAATCATTAGTATGCACCTGCTCACAGTGCTCGGGAAGAACAAAAGTATCACTTTCATTGGTCCAATGTTTGGTGGAGTCTATTGCAAAGAAACCGCTACTATCTTTTCTCACAGTCGCATGGGGACCGTTGTAAGTAGTTCTAAACCATTTTACATCAAGAATGAAAATAGTAAATCGTCTGAAATCAATTTCATAGATGTCGCGTATGGTTCCACAATAATCCAACTGTGAGGAGAGAAGATTGGTATCCGAAGCACTTGCTCGGCTATCTTGTGTGAAGTTAGCCATGACTCCACAATCATACGTGACTCTCTTTGAATCGATGCGTTCCACGCGAAAATGTCGTCCATATGACCATAATGCACTGTACTTTTTGTACTGTAAAAGAGCATCATTAAAACAATGAAGATGCACCTATTTTATAGCATATATTGTCACAAATAATTACTTAATTACGTCAAGAGATAAGAAACTTACATGCACCATACATCCAGATGATAACTCCCGCTCGCGCTCGTTTATTGTCTCTCCATCACGTTCGGCTTTACGTATAGCTAGTTGTAGCCAATCAAGTGACATGTGAGTAGGGAGAAGAGCCAGATCTCGTGGATATGGTTGTGATCGCCTGTACATTACTCTGAATCTCGTCCTTGCATTTATTCTTTCTGCTTTGGCCACTTCATATCTCTCAATCCACTTCTGCATCTCAGGGCTATTGAGGATACAAAACTTATTGAATTTCTCCATTTGCTCTTCGCTCATCTTTCTTTCAATCCCTTTTCCTTGGGGGACCTCGCCAATGATGCGATCATCATCCTTGTTGTGCCAAGCTTGCGGCATATCAGGATCCGTGGATGCAAGAAACTCTGTGATATATACTAATGACTCTTGCACAAGCCATCCCTCTGCCATGCTTGCTTCTGGTCTTGCTCTTTGTCTTACAAACCCCTTTAAAGTTTTCATAAACCGCTCGAGAAAAAACATCCATTGATTATGAACGGTACCTGCTATAGCCACCTCATCAACTATGTGCACAAGCAAGTGGACTTGAGTTGTCATAATGCTTGAGGGAAAGTGCTTCTCAAGCAAGCATACGGCTTCGATGGATTCCACCCTAGCCTTCTCGATGCTCGATATAGAGATCTCTTTTTGAGATATCCACCTATTTCACATGTCCATGCATATGTAAGATATTTGAGATATCCACCTATTTCACATGTCCATGAAGAAAATACATAATGCGAATTGATAGTAAGCATACCTCACAATACCACAGATCTTGAATATAGCATTTCTAACATCTTCTTGTAAGCACCCTTTTATTGTAATTGGAAGGATGAACTATCAAAGCAACAATGAAATCATGTCAACAATATAACATAATAATAATTACGCTAATGCATCACTATTATCGGTACACTAATTCTACTTAGAATACCTGTAAGACCTTGTGCCAATCATGGGACTTGAGGCCACTAAGCTTATTGTCCTTTGAAAATGCTCCTTTCAAGCAACGCATGTACCCTGTCGGTGTTTGAAAATAGGCAATGTCTGCCTTGATCGCTGCCTCCTCCCTCGTAGAGAGGATCCACGTTGCTTTCGGGAGGACAACTTTTCCTGAAGCATGCACTTGGGGCCACAAACGAGACATCCTATTCATAGCACGCAAGTCTTCTCGCACTCCTCTCGAGTCCTTGGAACCAACCAAGTGTGCCCAAATGGTAGCCCCCACATTCTTAAAGATATGCATGGGATCCAAGAGATGATTGATTTGTAACTGACCCCAATAAGGAAGCTCGTGAAAGATTGATAGCCTCTTCATACCAGGAGGAGGTTCCTCTCCATTCTCCCTCCAAGCTTGAATCCAATCACTTGCTTTCAAATATGATGGTGGTGGATCAAGCTAACCTCCACGTGCGAGATGGTCGAGCGGAAGGTATCGAGCATGACCTTCATAAACATTTTTCCTCATGTGTTTGGAGTAGCGTGCAAGCGATTTCAGAGCGGGTCCACAAACAGGACAAGCATGGTACCCACTTGTAACAAGCCCTGCACGCGTGCATGAATATGTTAGTACAAGACATGCGTGCAAAAGAGAGTAAAAAAAGCATAATCCCTCATTGTACATGTAAAGACATAACCACGTACCTGCGCACTCTCCATATCCTGGGTAGTCATGCATGGTCCACATCAAGATACCCCTGACGGAAATATCATTGGTATGCCTAGGAGCTCTGGAAATATCAAAGACCTGCACTCCTCTCCATAATATCTGTAACTCCTCTATCAAAGGTGCCATGTACACGTCCATGTTTTTTGCCTTGTACTTTCCTGGCACAAGTAGTGCAAGCATGAGGTGTCCCTTTTTTATTGTTAGCCATGGTGGGATATTGTAATTCACCATGACTATGGGCCATGTCGACCAAGATGTCGAGCGTAACCCGAAAGGATTCACGCCGTCCATGGCTAGCCCAAGATGTAAGTTGCGTGGCTCTCTCGCAAAGTCCGGCCACTGATTATCTATGTGCTTCCAAGCCGCACAATCTGCGGGAATCCTCAATGTGTGATCAGTGGACCGATGAGATGCATGCCATGTCATCAACTCCGCTATGGATTTGCATCGAAACATGTGTTGTATTCTTGCAATGATGGGAAAGTGTCTTAAGACCTTTACCGGTATCCTCTCACCCTGCAAGTCATCTCTATATCGTTGTTCCCCACACTTTGGACAACTAGCCAAATCTCCATGCTCACGACGAAAGAGAATACAATCATTACGGCAAGCATGGATGGTATCATAATCCATACCCACCATTGTTAGCATCTTTTTCGCTTCATCTCTTGATGCGGGCATGGTATTTGGTGCAGGCAACATCTTTTGGAGCAACCTATGACAAAGACACTATCCAAATGATGATTCTCAAAACAAACAATATCCAAATAATGAGTCAATCAAATTAATGCAAGGGCTAACCTCATTAAGGCCGAGACACTTGTATCCGACCACCCATACTGTACTTGTAGATTCAAGATTGAGAGACAAGCACGTAGTTTAGACATCCTGGCACCCTCGTACAATTGTGTTGATTGCAACTCTCGCATTTTCACCTCAGACTCTGACATCACGTGTACGTGGGATGTAGTGCCCCTAAAAATGGAATCCATCATGTCGACCATACCCTCGTCGTCATCTGGGAGACTATAGTCTTGTTGAAAGTGAGAAGGTATATGTGTACCCTCGTCACCCTCGTCATCCTGTCATAAGCTCATTCGTGTAAATAGAAGATCTTCTAATTCCGGGTATACAATAAGATTGCGAACTTAAATAGCTTTGACTTACCGATGATCCATCAACATGTGCAACACCAATGGGGGGTACTGGTTCCGGCTCCTCCCCATACATCCGCAAGTGGCGCATGATAATACGACGTTGATGTCGTACTTCTCGCTTGCAATGAGTGCAATGACAATATAACCTCTCCGTAAGCCACTTCGTGCTCCCGGGCGTTGGCGCATCATCGGATGAGCTTCCACTCGTCCCTTCCATCTACATTTATAAAACCAAAACATAAGCATGAAGAGGAGATGTACACAATTATGAGCATAGCATGTTTAATTTGAGCTTCTCTTGAGGCTATATAAAAAGAATGACATCGCTATATAGTAAGGATTGAAACAAAAAATCCTATATAGTAAGGCTATGTAGTAAGAGGAGATATTGACAATTATAGGCATAGCATGTTTGAGCTTCACAAGAGGCCACATTAAAAAATAAACAGTAAGCGTCGCTATATAGCGACGCTCTGTTGTGTCGCTATATAGCGACGATTTTAATTTAAAGCGTCGCTATATAGCGACGTTTTTAATTTAAAACGTCGCTATATAGCGACGAATAAGCGTCGCTATATAGCGACGCTGTGGGTTAAAACCCGAAACGCCGAAACCCGCGGCGTTTTGCTCAAAGCTTTCCTAATCTCTCAAGTAAGCTCTCCAAAATCTCCTCCCACCTATTTTCA